>NW_026596680.1:0-4405 GCF_907164565.1 Psammomys obesus
GAACATCTATGCCCCAAATACAAGAGCACCCACATTTGTGAAAGAAACATTGATAAAATTTAAACCACAGATAGATTCCCCACACATTCATAGTGGGAGACTTCAACACCCCACTCTCAACAAAGGACAGGTCAACAAAACAGAAATTAAACCAAGAAACAATATCTCTAACAGAGGTCATGAATCAAATGGACCTCACAGACATTTACAGAAATTTACACCCAAACACAAAAGAATTTACCTTCTTCTCAGCACCTCATGGAACCTTCTCCAAAATAGACCATATAGTTGGTCACAAAGCAAGCCTCAACAGATACAAGAAGATTGAAATAATCCCTTGAATCTTGTCTGATCACCATGGAATAAAGCTGGACCTCAACAACAACAGAAATACCAAAAAGCCTACACACACATGGAAACTGAACAACTTGTCACTAAATGACAGCTGGGTTAGGGAAGAAATAAAAAAGTTAAAGTCTTCCTAGAACTCAATGAAAATGAAGACACAACATACCCAAACTTGTGGAATACAATGAAAGCAATGCTAAGAGGAAAGTTCATAGCACTAAGTGCCTTCAAGAAGAAATTCCAGACAGCTCATTCAAGCAACTTAAAGGCCCACTTAAAAATCCTAGAAAAAGAAGAAGCAGACACACCAAAAAGGAATAGATGGCTGGAAAAAATCAAACTCAGGACTGAAATCAATCAATTAGAAACAAATAAAACAATTCAAAGAATCAATGAAACCAAGAGCTGGTTCTTTGAGAAAATCAACAAGATCGACAAACCTTTAGCCAAGCTAACTAAAAGGCAGAGAGACACCACCCAAATCAAAAAAATCAGAAATAAAATGGGGGAAATAACTATAGACACTGAGGAAATCCAAACAATCATTAGGACGTACTTTAAAAGTCTATATGCCATAAAATATGAAAATCTTAATGAAATGGACAATTTTCTTGATCAATTTGACTTACCAAAGCTGAATCAGGACCAGGTAAATCAGTGAAATAGTCCTATATCCCCCAAAGAAATAAAAGCAGTCATCAAAAGTCTCCCATCCAAAAAAAGCCCAGGACCAGATGGCTTCAGCACAGAATTCTACCAGACCTTCAAAGAAGAGCTAACTCCAATTCTCTTCAAACTATTCCACAAAATAGAAACAGAAGGAATATTACCAAACTCATTCAATGAAGCCACAGTCACCTTGGTAACTAAACCTCATAAAGACTCAACAAAGAAAGAGAATTTCAGGCCAATCTCCCTTATGAACATTGATGCAAAAATACTTAACAAAACACTTGCAAACCGAATCCAAGAACATATCAAAGATATTATCCACTATGACCAAGTAGGCTTCATCCCATGTATGCAGGGGTAGTTCAGTATACGGAAATCCATCAATGTGATCCACCATATTAACAAACTGAAAGAAAAAAAAACACATGATAATCTCCCTAGATGCTGAAAAAGCATTTGACAAAATCCAACATCCATTCATGTTTCAAGTATTGGAGAGATCAGGGATACAAGGCACATATCTAAACATAGTAAAGGCGATATACAGCAAGCCTATAGCCAACATCAAATTAATGGAGAGAAACTTAAAGCAATCCCACAGAAATCAGGGACAAGACAAGGCTGCCCACTCTCTCCATATCTCTTCAACATAGTGCTGGAAGTCCTTGCTAGAGCAATAAGACAGTTGAAGGAGATCAAGGGGATACAGATGGGAAAGGAAGAAGTCAAATTATCACTATTTGCAGATGATATGATAGTATACATGAGTGACCCCAAAAACTCTACCAGGGAACTCCTACAGCTGATAAACACATTCAGCAAAGTGGCCGGATACAAAATTAACTCAAAAAAATCAGTAGCACTCCTGTATACAAAAGACAAAAGGGCTGAGAAAGAAATTAGTGAAACAACACTCTTCACAATAGCCACAAATGACATAAAGTATCTTGGTGTAACCCTAACCAAGCAAGTCAAAGACTTGTATGAAAAAAATTTCAAGTCTCTGAAGAAAGAATTAGAAGAAGATATGAGAAGATGGAAAGATCTCCCATGCTCATGGCTTGGCAGGATTAACATAGTAAAAATGGCCATCTTACCAAAAGCATCTACATATTTAATGCAATTCCCATCAAATTGTCAACACAATTCTTTGTAGACCTGGAAAGAAGAATTCTCAACTTGTTAGGAATAACAAGCAACCGAGAATTTCCAAAAAAATCCTCTACAATAAAAGATCTTCTGTAGGTATCTCCATCCCTGATCTTAAGCTGTACTATAGAGCAACAGTTATAAAAACTGCATGGTACTGGCATAGAAACAGAATGGTGGATCAATGGAACCAAAGAGAAGACCCAGAAATAAACCCACACACTTACGGACACCTGATTTTTGACAAAGATGCCAAAACCAAACAATGGAAAAAAGATAGCATCTTCAACAAATGGTGCTGGTCCAACTGGATGTCTACATGTAGAAAAATGAAAATAGATCCATACTTATCACCCTGCACAAAACTGAAGTCCAAGTGGATCAAAGACCTCAACATAAAACCAGACACATTAAATCGGCTAGAAAAAAAAGTGGGGAATACCCTAGAACTCATTGGTACAGGAGAAAACTTCCTGAACAGAACACCAACAGCACAGGCTCTAAGAGCAACAATCAATAAATGGAACCTCATGAAACTGAAAAGCTTCTGTAAAGCAAAGGACACTGTCATCAAAACAAAGCTACTTCCTACAGATTTGGAAAGAATCTTCACCAACCTTTTATCTGACAGAGGACTCATATCCAGTATATATAAAGAACTAAAGAAGCTGAAAAGCAGCAAACCAAGTAATCCACTTAAAAAATGGGGAACAGAGCTAAAGAGAGAATTCTCTGTAGAAGAATATCGAATGGCAGAGAAGCACATAAAGAAATGCTCAACCTCATTAGCCATTAGGGAAATGCAAATCAAAACAACCCTGAGATTTCACCTTACACCCATCAGAATGGCCAAGATGAAAAACTCAAGTGACAACACATGCTGGAGATGTTGTGGAGAAAGGGGAACCCTTCTCCACTGCTGGAGGTAATGTAAACTTGTACAACCACTCTGGAAATCAATCTGACGCTTTCTCAGACAACTAGGTATTGCACTTCCTCAAGATCCAGCCATACCACTCCTAGGCATATACCCCAAACAGGCTCAAGTACACAAAAAGGACATTTGCTCAACAATGTTTGTAGCAGCTTTATTTATAATAGTCAGAAGCTGGAAACAGACCAGATGTCCCTCAACTGAAGAATGGATGCAGAAACTGTGGTACATTTATACAATGGAGTATTACTCAGCAATGAAAAATAAGGTAATCATGAAATTTGCAGGTAAATGGTGGGACCTTTAAAGGATCATCCTGAGTGAGTTGTCCCAGAAGCAAAAAGACACACACGGTATATACTCACTCATATAAATATGCAACATAGAATAAAGCCACTAAAATCTGTACATCTAAACAAACTAAGCAAATGAGAGAACCCTAACTAAAATTGCTCAATCCCCATCCTGAAAGGCAGAGAGGATGGACATCAGAAGAAAAAGAAAACAGGAAACAACCTAGAAACCTGCTACAGAGGGCCTTTGAAAGCCAGAAGAAGAAAAAAGGAAACAATCTAGGAACCTGCCACAGAGGGCCCCTGAAAGCCTCTGCCATGCAGACTGTCAAAGCAGATGCTGAGCCTGATGGCCAACTGACGGGCAGAGTGAATGGAATTTTATGTAAGAAGTGGGAAATAGTAAGAGCTGGAGATGACAGGAACTGCACAAGGAGAGCAACAGAACACAGTTCAACAATTTGAACACAGGGAAATTCCCAGAGACTCATACTCCAACCAAGGACTATCCGTGGAGATAACCTAGAACCCTGAAAATGCAGCCACTTCTGATGAGAAATGATAGCCTAAGATCAGAAAGAAGGAGAGGAGGACCTCCCCTATCAGTGGACTTGGGTAGGGACATGCATGCAGAAAGGGGGGGAGGGTGGTACCGGGAGGGAAGGAGGGAGGGGCTTATGGCGGGATACAAAATGAATAAAGTGTAATTAATAAAAGTTAAAAAAGGCAAAAAAAGTAAATAAACTGTAATTAATATAAAAAATTAAAATTAAAAAATAAAAAAGAACCTTGAAGTGGAATTAATATATTTGCAGAGTTAAATCAAACTTTTGTTCTCTTTTTGCACATAACACTTAGTAAAGACTAAATATTAATATTAATATAGTCTTTTCTGACCATTTATGCTTTTCTTCTTCTATGTGGGTCATAAGACCCTAGAGAATAGATATGGTCTCCTGGTATCCTCCATTCCCTCTGACTTGTACAGTTTTTCCTCCACACTTCCCAG
>NW_026596681.1:0-1761 GCF_907164565.1 Psammomys obesus
ATGTTGGCTATAGGCTTGCTGTATATTGCCTTTACTATGTTTAGATATGTGCCTTGTATCCCTGATCTCTCCAAGACTTTAAACATGAATGGGTGTTGGACTTTGTCAAATGCTTTTTCAGCATCTAAGGAGATGATCATGTGGTTTTCTCCTTCAGTTTGTTTATGTGATGGATTACATTGATGGATTTCTGTATGTTGAACCACCCCTGCATACCTGGGATGAAGCCTACTTGGTTGGAGGCACCTGTTTTCTAAATAAATAAATTTCTTTGTTTAGGTTAGATACTCAGGTATAAAATTTACCCAGAATGAGAAAAACAAAAGGGTGATTTCACTGATTCAGCTTCAACATAAAACATTTTTTCCCGTGCTGTTGTTTCAGTGAAATACAGACAATGAATGTGGGGGTTTGAATAAGACTGGCTTAGTTACCAGAGAGTGGAAGTCTTTGCTATTACAAGGATTCAAAGTTGTGGCCTTGTTGGAGAAAGTGTGCCCCTGGAGGTGGGCTTTGAGATTTCAAAAAGCCCTTGCCAGGCACAATCTCTTTCTCTCTGCCTAGGGATCAGGGTGTAGCCCTCAGCTACTGCTCCAACACCAGCCTGACATGCCACTGCCCAACCCCTGGCCATGATGACAATGGATTGAAACTCTAAAATTATAAGCAAGCCCTCAATTAAATACTTTTTTTTTCACAAGAATTGCTCTGGTCATGGTGTCTATTCACAGCAATAGAACAGAGACTAACACAAGAGATAAGCCCAAGGAAAACAATGCATTGCAAATGCTGTCCAGAAGCAATCAGCAGAAAGGCTTCACATTTTGTGCTTTTCTGAAGTACAAAATACACAGCTAAGAAAAATGTCTATATGAAATGCCTGTGATTTTTGTGTCCTGAAGAAACAAAAGGATTTAGCAGTGTCATCAGATTTTGTTGACTTGACTCTAAATTAATAATAAAATAACATTGAATTATAGTGTCCCTTTCAACTGAAAAGTGCTAGCTAGTTTATAAGTAAAGCAAGCTTTCTTCCTCAGTAGGACAATACTACACCTCAACAAATGGAAGTATGATTTCTTATCTAAGAAATTTGAAAGCACATGCCTCCAATTAGAGCACAGGACTGTTTTAGAATATGTTGTGTTTCTTAAGTAATAATCAAGATTTTCAAATTCAAGTTAATATTTTGAAGAATATGATTTATACTGGGGTTAACAATTGAACACTTCTTTAATATGTGCTTTTATGTTAGTTGCAAAAATCAACATTTACAACTCTTTCCTCAGCACTCTGCATTTTTTCTAAATTATTGTCAATAGTTCTTATAACTGTTAATCAGGTGCCCTTGGCTTTTGGTTATAAATTGCATTGAAATAACAGCAGAGCTGACATTCAATGCAGGTGGAAAAATGTAGAGAGTATAAAATTAAGTATTGTAAGTAGAATTTTGGTGAAATATTTTCATTTTTGTATTTGATTACTTTTATGTGTACATGTGTGCATGCGTGTGTATGTGTGTGTGTATATGCATGAAAGCACTAATGTGCCAAGGTAAGCCTGTGGTAGTCAGAGGACAAGTTCTTGTAGGATCCTGGCATGATACTCAAGGTTTTAAGTGTGCACACAAACACTTTTACTCATGGAACCATCTTGCTAGCCTGTGGAATTTTAAGATTAAAAAATTTGTTGGTCCATTTGTGTGTGTGTGTGTGTGTGTGTATGCCTGTGTGTTTATGTGTGTGAACATGTGTGTGTGTG
>NW_026596682.1:0-1402 GCF_907164565.1 Psammomys obesus
AAAAAACAGTTCACATAGGGTTCAGAATTATCCAAGGTTTCGGTCATGACCTGGGCAGCTTGGTGTTGGGGCCCAACTACTTTGTATGACTGCAGGAATTTTAAAATACAGTTTATCCACAATTATGATTCTGTGTTCCTCATGTAATTGATACAGGGATACTGTATCAATTACATGAGGGAGCAACAGGGAAGGCACACAACAGAACCTCCACTTGGGGTTCTAGTTGTGATGTAGGGAGTGAGCCCACATAGTTGGCTCTTTAAGCTTCATTTCCCTCAGACGGAGAATGGGAGTAATCTAGCTGATCTCCTCCATAAAATTAAGAGACCTTCAAGTTTTAAAGAACTTCAGAGCTGCCAGAGACAATCTTGCTTGATTCCAACGTTTGTGAGATGAGGGAAGAGGTAAAACTCAAAGTACACAGAGGGCAAGTCACTCTGGGAGGAACATGCAAGCACAAGCCCTCAAAGCCAGAGCTTCCACCTTGTGTGCTGGGAAGAGCACTTCCCAAACGCACTTCATAAACTCCTTTAAACTGCAAGAAATAACGGGCTGTGCCCAGGGACACCTCCCGAGGGCCTTGGGTGGATCAGTGCATCCTGGGATTCTCAGAATTCCTTCCACGCCTGAACCAAAGTGGAACTCACGGGCTCCTAGGAGCATGCCTGAGAGACAGAGAGCGCAGACATCTGGAACAAGGAACAGTCTACCTCTTAGGATCCCCGCCAGGATTTCCCATCCAGTATGACGGGAACTACTGGAGCTCCCTTAATAACAGATTAGAGTTCTAGCCCCCAGGAAACCGGCGCGAGGCGCCTTAGGCTTGGCGCGTTAGTGTCTCTATCTGGAAAATGGGTCCGCGAGATCAGGACTGAGGCCAATGAGGGCCTAAAGGGGGGAGGGACGAGTCGCCAGTGCCTGAAGGATGCTTTGGCAAGCAAGGGACTCGCGGGTTCCCGGGCTCCCCAACTCCCGGAGCAAGAAAGGGGGCGGGCCCGTACCGACACGGAGCCTGAGGATGGGGAGGGACTGAGCACGTCGTGTAGCGACGGGTCGTGCACCGCCCGCAGCCGTCTCCTCCAGCCTCCACTCGCTGAGCCCACGTCGCCTTGCCGCGCGCGACCCTTACATAAGCGTCCCCGGGCGCCGGCCTCCGCGCACACCCACCCACCCACCGCAGCAGGAAGAGAAGGTGCGGAGAGCCGCGGACACTCACCTCCGCCCCGCCGCCGCCAACCCTGGCCGCCGCCTCTTACTGCTGCAGCTGCCACTGACAGAGAACAGCGGCGATCTATGCGCAACCGACTTATATGCGGCGCTGGCCACGCCCATGAGACTTCCTATTGGTCTGTACAGCCCAACCCCTCCAAGGATTGGACGAACGGGCCCATCATTCACC
>NW_026596683.1:0-7472 GCF_907164565.1 Psammomys obesus
ATATCCCTTTTGTGTACTTGAGCAAACTTTGGGTATATACCTAGCAGTGGTATAGCTGGGTCTTGAGGAAGCACTATTCCTAATTGTCTTAGAAAGCGCCAGATAGATTTCCAGAGTGGTTGTACCAGTTTACATTCCCACCAACAGTGGAGGAGGGTTCCCCTTTCTCCACAACCTCTCCAGCATGTGTTGTCCCTTGAGTTTTTCATTTTGGCCATTCTGATGGGTGTAAGGTGATATCTCAGGGTCGTTTTGATTTGCATTTCCCTGATGGCTAATGAGGATGAGCATTTCTTTAAGTGTTTCTCTGCCATTCGATATTCCTCTACAGAGAATTCTCTGTTTAGCTCTGTTCCCCATTTTTTTTTTTTTTTTTGGATTACTTGGTTTGCTGCTTTTCAGCTTCTTTAGTTCTTTGTATGTACTCGATATTAGTCCTATGTCAGATCAAGGGTTAGTTAAGATTCTTTCCCAATCTGTAGGCAGGCGTTTTCTTTTAATGACATTGTCCTTTGCTTTACAGAAGCTTTTCAGTTTCATGAGGTCCCATTTATTGATTGTTGCTCTTAGAGCCTGTGCTGTTGGTGTTCTGTTCAGGAAGTTGTCTCCTGTGCCAATGAGTTCTAGGCTGTTCCCCACTTTTTCTTCTAACAGATTTAGAGTATCTGGTTTTATGTTGAGGTCTTTGATCCACTTGGACTTTAGTTTTGTGCAGGGTGATAAATACAGCTCTATTTTCATTTTTCTGCATGTGGACATCCAGTTGGACCGCACCATTTGTTGAAGATGCTGTCTTTTTTCCATTGAATGGTTTTGGCTTCTTTGTCAACAATCGAGTATTCATAGGTGTGTGGGTTTATTTCTGGGTCTTCTATGCGGTTCCATTGATCCACCTTTCTGTTTCTATGCCAGTATCAAGCAGTTTTTCTATTACTATTGCTATATTGTACAACTTGAGATCAGGGATGGAGATACTGCAGAGGATCTGTTGTTATACAGGATTGTTTTGAAATTCTGGGTTTTTTGTTTCTCCATATGAAGTTGAGAATTTTTCTTTCAAGATCTGTAAAAAATTGTGTTGGTATTTTGATGGGAATTGCACTGAATCTGTAGATTGCTTTTGGCAGGATGGTCATTTTCACTATGTTAATCCTACAGATCCATGAGCACTGGAGATCTTTCCATCTTCTGATGTCTTCTTCGATTTCTTTCTTCAGAGACTTGAAGTTTGTTTTTTTTTTTTCAAACAGGTTTTTCACCTGCTTGGTTAGAGTCACCCCAATGTATCTCATGTTATTAGTGGCTATTGTGAAGGGTGTTGTTTCCTTGATTTCTTTCTTGGCCCTTTTCTCTTGGGTATACAGGAGGGCTTCTGATTTTTTTTTTTTTGAGTTAATTTTGTAACCAGCCACTTTGCTGAAGGTGTTTATCAGCTGAAGGAGTTCTCTGGCTGAGTTTTTGGGGTCTCTCAGGTATACTATCATATCATCTGTGAATAGTGAAACTTTGACTTCTTCCTTTCCAATATGTATCCCCTTGATCTCCCTTATTTGTCTTATTGATCTAGGTAGGACTTCAAGTACTATGTTGAAGAGATATGGGGAGAGTGGACAGCCTTGTTTAGTCCCTGATTTCAATGGGATTGATTTAAGTTTCTCTCCATTGACTTTGATGTTGGCTATAGGCTTGCTGTATATTGCCTTTACTCT
Organism: Psammomys obesus; assembly: GCF_907164565.1. Lineage (NCBI taxonomy): Eukaryota > Metazoa > Chordata > Mammalia > Rodentia > Muridae > Psammomys > Psammomys obesus. Next base: position 1,710 of record NW_026596683.1, read on the forward strand.
ATTTAGGTATGTGCTTTGTATCCCTGATCTCTCCAAGACTTTATTTATTTTTTATTTTTTTTAATTTTTTAAAAATTTTTTATTAATTACACTTTATTCATTTTGTATCCCCCCATAAGCCCCTCCCTCCTCCCCTCCCTATCCCACCCTCCCTTCCCTTTCTGCATGCATGCCACTCCCCAAGTCCACTGATAGGGGAGGTTCTCCTCTTCTTTCTGATCTTAGTCTATCAGTTCTCATCAAAAGTGGCTGCATTGTCCTCTACTGTGGCCTGGTAAGGCTGCTCCCCCCTCAGGGGGAAGTGATCAACGAGCAGGCCAATCAGATTATGTCAGAGGCAGTCCCTCTTCCCATTACTATGGAACCCACTTGGACACTGAACTGCCATGGGCTACACCTGTGCAGGGGTTCCAGGTCATCTCCACGAATAGCCCTTGGTTGGAGTATGATTTTCTGGGAAGTTCCCTGTGTTCAAATTATCTTGTTCTGTTGCTCTCCTTGTGGAGTTCCCATCCCCTCCAGCTCTTACTATTTCCCACTTCTTACATAAAATTCCATTCATGAATGGATGTTGGATTTTGTCAAATGCTTTTTCGTCATATAGGGAGATGATCATGTGGTTTTTCTCCTTCAGTTTTTTTATATAGTGGATTACATTGATGGATTTCCATATATGGAACCACCCTTGCATACCAGGGATGAAGCCTACTTGGTCATGGTGGATGATATCTTTGATGTGTTCTTGTATTCGGTTTGCAAGTATTTTATTGAGTATTTATGCATCAATGTTCATAAGAGAGATAGGTCTGAAGTTCCTTTTTTTGTTGGATCTTTCTGTGGTTTAGGTATTAAGGTGACTGTCACTTCATAGAATGAGTTTGGTAATGTTCCTTCTGTTTCTACTTAGTGGAATAATTTGGAGAGAATTGGAGTTAGCACTTCTTTGATGGTCTGGTAGAAATATGCACTGAAACCATCTGGCCCTGGCCCTGGGCTTTTTTTGGAAGGGAGGATGTTGACGTCTGCTTCAATTTCCTTGGGGGAGATAGGGCTTTTCAATCTTTATACCTGGTCTTGACTTTATTTTGGTAGATAGAATCTATCAAGAAAATTGTCTATTTCTTTTAGATTTTTGAACTTTGTGGTATATAAGATTTTGTAGTACAACCTAATGATTGTTTGGATTTCCTTATTGTCTGTAGTTATGTCCCCCTTTTCATTTTTGATTTTGCTGATTTGGATAGTTTAACTGTGCCTTTTAGTTAGTTTGGTTAAGGGTTTGTTTTTCTTGTTAATTTTCTCAAAGAACCAGTTCTTGATTTCATTGATTCTTTGAATTGTTTTATTTGTTTCTAATTGGTTGATTTCAGCCCTAAGTTTGTTTATTTCCAGCCATCTGCTTCTCTTGGGTGTTTCTGCTTCTTTTTTTTTCTAGGGCTTTCAGTTGGGCCATTAAGTTGTTTGTATGAGATGTTACAAATTTCTTCTTAAAGACACTTAGTGCTATGAGTTTTCCTCTAAGCACTGCTTTCATTTTGTCACATAAATTTGGGTATTTTGTGCCTTCATTTTCATTGAATTCTAGGAAGTCTTTAATTTCTTTCTTTATTTCATCCTTAACCTAGCTGTCATTGAGAAGTAAGTTGTTAAGTTTCCATGTACATATAATCTTTTGCCATTTCCATTTTTGTTGAAGTCAGGCTTTAGTCCATGGTGGTCAGATAGTATACTGGGGATTATTTCAGTCTTCCTGTATCTGTTGAGGTTTGCTTTGTGACCAACTATATGATCTATTTTGGAGAATGTTCCATGAGGTGCTGAAAAGAAGGTATACTCTTTTGAGTTTTGGTGAAAAGTCCATTAGAAATCTCTTAGGTCCATTTGAATTAGGACGTTTGAAAGTGCCTTTATTTCCCTGTTTGGTTTCTGTCTAGATGTTGATAGATAATAATGACCATTGAATGTTATTTCCTATTATTGTGGAGTTGGTGGTGTTACTGTGATTCATTTCTTGTTTTCTTTTGATTTTTGTTGGGAAATTATCTTTAACCTATGTTTTCTTGTGTGTAGTTGTTTTCATTGGATTGGAATTTTTCTCCTAGTATCTTCTGTAGGGCTGGTTTGCTGTTCAAATATTGCTTAAATTCAGTTTTGTCATGGAATATTTTGTTTTCTCCATCTATGTTGATTGAAATCTTTGCAGGGTTTAGTAGCCTATGTTGGCATCTGTGGTCCCTTAGGGCCTTCATGATATCTGCCCAGACCCTTCTGGCTTTTGTAGTTTCTGATGAGAAGTCCAGTGTGACTCTGATAGGTCTACCTTTATATGTTACTTGGCCTTTTTCCCTTGCTGCTTTTAGTATCTTTTCTTTATTCTGTAGATTGTTTTCGCTATGATGGGGTATGAGGAGTTTCTTTTCTGATCTCATCTATTTGGTGTTCTGTGGGCCTCTTGTATGTTTGTGGACATCTCTTTCTTTAGGTTGGGAAAATTTTCTTTGATTTTCCTCGAAAATATTTTCTGGACCTTGGAACCTGGAATCCTCTTCTTAGTCAATTCCTATTATTCTTACATTTTGCCTTTGGCGTCTTTGATTTCTTGGATGTTTTCTGTTTGGAATTTTTCCGATTTTATTTTTTCTTTGAGAGAAGTATCAATTTCTGTGAGTGTATCTCACAGCACCCGAGATTCTCTCTTCCATCTCTTGTATTCTATTAGTGATGCTTACCTTTGTGGTTCCTTCTCTTTTCTCTAAGTTCTCCAGTTCCAGGGTTTTCTCAGTTTGTGTTTTCTTTATTGATTCTAATTCTGCTTTCATGCTTTGCAACATTTCCTTCATCTGTTTGAATGTGGATTCCTGTGTCTCCAAGATGGTGTTCTTTTTTTGTTTGTTTGTTTCCTCTCTTAAGGCCACTACTTCTGCCTCCATTTGTTTGGCTATATTTTCCTTTGTTTCTTTGAGAGCCTCGTTCACTTTGATTTTCTTTGTTTCCATTTGGGAGGCCAGATCTTTGAGAGATTTATTTGTTTCCTCTTTAACTGTTTGAATCTGTATGGCTATTTCTCTGAAAGATTTGTTGGTTTCCTCTTTATGTGCCTCAAATAACTGGATAATCATAGCTTAAAATCAGTTTCTTGTGTTTCTACTGAGTTGGAGTACCCATTAATTTTGGGGGTTGCCGGTGAAGCCATGATATCTTGCTTTATGTTGGTTGTGTTTTTTTGCCAACCCCTGACTATTTGGTTACCCGTAGTGTTCATTGTTTGTTCCTGGATTCTGCAGATCAGGCTGATCTTTCTCTGGTGTCTGGAGAATTCTTCAGGAAAATGAGAGAGGTTCAGTGGTTTCAGTGTGTGCCTTGGTGATTCAGCTATACCTGTAGGAGGAAATTTCACAGGCGCAGAAAGGCAAATGCGGGTATCATGTGATTGAGCGTGTGCGTGTAGGTTTCTAAGGGACAGGGTGTTGGAGAATGAAGAGGCCTTCAGTGTGTGAAAGGGGTGCCTTGCAGGCACTGAAGGTGTTGCAGGAGCTTAAGAGATCACAAGCACTGTTGAAGATTGTGGGTTCATATTTGTTTTTGCAGGTCAGCTAGGCTTTGGGTGGCTATTTAGCTGCTTATCTACCACTGAGGGGTTGGATGGCTCATACAATCACTGGTTGGGCATCCCAGTGTAGCCAATACTACCACTTGTAGACTTGGGATCTGGGCAGGACTGTACTGTGGATCTGAGTCTCTGTGGCTGGCACTCTTTGGGCATGTGCTCTGGCGGGGTGGGGTTTCGGGCAGTGTGCACTCTGGCAGTCTGGTGGTGATGGTGGCAGGGGGTGGGCTCTGAAAGTCTGGAGCTCAGCAAGAGGGCACTAGGCAGGGTGTGGGCTCCTGGGACATTTGCTCTGAGGAGTGGCATTCAGCGGGCGGTTACAGCTCTCAGCCACAGCTGAGGGGCCTGAAGCCCTGCCTCTGCTGTCTTGGACCCCAGGCTTTGCTGATTTGGGTTCCGGGAGGGATTGTATTACGGAACTGAGTCTCTGGGGTTGGCTCTGTGGTTGGGCCTGCGCTCTGGCACTGGCAGTGGATGCTTTCCAGTGTGGAGGGTTTTTCGGAGGTGCTAACAGGGGGTGTGATTTCCTATGGTGGGTGCATTCAGGTGGGGTGGGTTTTCCGGAGGTGTGTGTGCTCTGGCAGGGCAGGATTTCCTGAGGGATGTGAGCTCCACTGCGCTTCTTGTGGCAGGATCGAGTCCTGCGAGGTTGGGGAGGGGGATCCTCCACGGGTCTGGAGCTCAGCAAGAGGGCACTAGACAGTCCTGAGGTGTGGGCGACACAGGACCGTGGAGCCCACAGGTGGTGTTCAGTGGGTGGTTACAGCCGTCTGTTGCACTAAGGGGCCTGGAACACTGTCTCTGCTGTCTTGGTCAGCACTTAGCTCCCTGGTGTTTTGTGCAGCATTCCCTGCACGTGAGGGAAACCTGGACAAGGGAAGCGCCCCACTTCTTTCCCAGAGAAATCCACGCTCGATCTAAATCTACAAGCACTCCAGGCTTCCGTGGTGTTCCCTCTCCTTTAGAAAGCCCAAAAGTCCAAATTCTAGTTTCAATTGTCTCTCCACTCACCAATTTCAGAGATTCATGTCCTCTCCCTCTCCAAAACGGTGTGCAATGTTCACCACTATCTTGGAACCCACATTGCAGTTTTTACTACTATTGCTCTATAGTACAGCTTGAGATCAGGGATGGAGATACCTTCAGAAGAACTTTTATTGTAGAGGACTGTTTTAGCAATTCTGGGTTTCTTGTTATTCCATATGAAATTGAGAATTTTTCTTTCAAGGTCTTTAAAGAATTGTGTTGGTAATTTGATGGGAATTGCATTAAATCTGTAGACTGCTTTTGGTAAGATGGCCATTTTTACTATGTTAATCCTGCCAAGCCATGAGCATGGGACATCTTTCCATCTTCTGATATCTTCTTCTAATTCTTTCTTCAGAGACTTAAATTTTTTTTCATATAAGTCTTTGACTTGCTGGTTAGGATCACATCAAGGTACTTTATATCCTTTGTGGCTATTGTGAAGGGTGTTGTTTCCCTAATTTCTTTCTCAGCCCTTTTGACTTTTGTATACAGGAAGGCTACTAATTTTTTTTTTTAGTTAATTTTGTATCCAGCCACTTCGCTGAAGCTGTTTATAAACTGTAGAAGTTCCCTGCCAACAGCACAGGCTCTAAGAGCAACAATCAATAAATGGGACCTCATGAAATTGAAAAGCTTCTGTAAAGCAAAGGACACCGTCATCAAAACAAAGCGACTGCCTACAGATTGGGAAAGAATCATCACCAACCCTTTATCTGACAGAGGACTCATATCCAGTATCTATAAAGAACTAAACAAGCTGAAAAGCAACAAACCAAGTAATCCACTTAAAAAATGGGGAACAGAGCTAAAGAGAGAATTCTCTGTAGAGGAATATTGAATGGCAGAGAAGCCCTTAAAGAAATGTTCAACCTCATTAGCCATTAGGGAAATGCAAATCAAAACGACCCTGAGATTTCACCTTACACCCATCAGAATGGCCAAGATGAAAAACTCAAGTGACAACACATGCTGGAGAGGTTGTGGAGAAAGGGGAACCCTCTCCACTGCTGGTGGGAATGTAAACTTGTACAAACACTCTGGAAATCAATCTGGCACTTTCTCAGACAACTAGGAATAGCGCTTCCTCAAGATCCAGCCATACCACTCCTAGGCATATACCCAAAAGT
>NW_026596684.1:0-4193 GCF_907164565.1 Psammomys obesus
AAAAATCTAAAACTTTTCTGATTTGTGACTGCTCTGGCTAACCAGCACATCTTGGTTTTGGTGTGTTTATGAGGCTTCCAGTCAGCCCCTCTTTGTCTACCCTTAATTATTATTAATTTTTCCTCATTGTTTTCACCATTCTTTCTGACATGTTGTTTGGCTTTCTGATCTCTTGAATGGACCCGCTCATTATTTTGTGCCCTCCTTCTGGCTTACATGCTGTCTTTGTCTTTTTGTTTCAGTTTCTAGATTTCCTTTCATCTTAGCATTCGAAGCCCTCTATTGATGTTTTTGTTTGTTTCCAACATACTTTTAATTTCCTAGTTTCTTTTTCCCTGACTAATTCTTCAAGAGCACATATATAATATCCCACTGTTTCGGGGATATGGTCTTATTTCCTCCCTGAGGATTTTAAAGATGTGGTTTTTCTTCTCCCTGCATAGTCTACTACCTTTAAATTACTTTTTTTTTTCCTGCTACTTTCTTTCCATCTCTGTCTTTGAATAAACCAGCCCAATGATGTTGGTTTGCTTGTGTGTTTTAGGAGTGGGGATTCAAAAGATGCCTGAGTCCAGAGTGCATGGGACTCTGTTTTGTCTTATAGTAGGTGGCCAGGATAGGCTGTCTGTGGGGTCTTACATCCAGAAATCTTCCCCTCTCTTAATGGTGTTCTAGGAATGGTGGATAGGAGGAGACAGCACAGAGTTTCTTATCCCCAACTTCCAACCCCATTTTTGCAAGATCCAGTCCCTCCTCTCTGCCTTATGTCCCACCCCAGCTCAGACTCCTGCTTTTCCTCTCCAGACAGTGACTTCTGTTCTCCTTGGGAGGACGTGGTCGTCTCACTGCTGCTATTCAGTTTTCACTCCACCCATTGATTCAAAACATCTCGTCTTCCCTGGAGTCGAGTCTAACATGGAGTCTGGGGTGGAGATGGGGCTATAATCAGCCTTTGGGGCTTAGGTCCATTAACCTGACCTGTGTTCTGGCTTTCCTGGTTATGTTACTTTGTCACCTCTCCTGTTATCGCTGTCCTTGGGTGTGCTATAACTCTGATAAGATCTGCTAGTTACGGTGCCTAAAAACTCAGTACTCAGGAGGGTGAGGGTGGAGAGGGGGATCTACTCTTGGACTACATAGTAAGACTTTGTCTAAAAAAATAAAGTCTATTTCCTGGTTATGGTGGGACTTCTGGGTGGAGAAACATTGGAGTGTATAACTCCACTCCAACAGCAATCATGCAAGAGGGAAGGGAGGGTGTTCCAAATGGGGATCGTCTAGAGGGAAAGGAGATGGTGATTAAAGCATAGAGCAAAGAGGCAGGTGGGCTGTATGTACAGGATCTAGGGAGTGGAGGACGGTGGAGACAAGCTGGAAAGCAGGTTGGTGTCATCAGGAGCTCAGCCTAGAACTACCAGAAGGATGTCTTACTCATTAGTGGCTCCTGAGGTGACAGTTACAAGGATTTTACAATAGTTCAGGTTATCAAAAAGAATAACGCAGGATGGGTTATCGAAAATGGAAGGCAAGAAGATGTTAGGGATTCAACAGGTGAAACTAATAGAATTTCTTAAGTAGATGATGGGTGAGGAGAGGGAAAAGCTGATGGTGACACTAAAATTTGGTCCTTGGGGAGATAGTGTTGAGAAAGACCAGACAGGGCTTTTTGTGCACACGGGGACATGATGACAGACATGAAGGAAGGGCCAACTTCAGTTATAGAATTGATAGATGTTTGGCACATATGTCAAGAAAACAACAACACAAAAACGTATAGTTTTAAACCCCCATACCTCAATGTGTAAAATGTTGGTTGGGGGGAGCTATCAAGGGTAGGAATGAGGAAATCAGTCCCTTAGAAGACAGAAGGACAGTTACTGAGTAGTTAAAAGGGCTTATCAAAGCATTTTTATTTTGTGATGCTCTCAGAATAATTAGTACTGCCATTGGCTTTTTGGGTGCAGTACACAGCTACCCATCACAGAGGGCCTGTTTCTCATCTTCCTTGTCTCTAGAGAGGTGGGCAATTATACAGGCCATTCTGTGAGGGACTGTGATCATCATCCTGTAGGGGTTTTAGCATCTCAGGACACTCAGTTTGTTTCTGTAGACGCTCAGCCTCCTTCGCATGGTGCTCTATCTCATCTTCATGATGTCTCTTCAGGGCAGCCAGCTGTTCTCTAGTCTTCTCTCGGAAGTACCGATCCTCTTCAGCCTTCTCCCTCTTTCTGAAGGCTGCACTGGCTTCTCAGATGGAGCCAGCGCTGGTGTCCATATTGTTGGACGAGTGCGAGCCAAAGCCCCGGGTTTGCAGTACCCTCATGCCCCAAGCGCTGAGCCCAAGCTGCCATTGTTTTCTGCACCTTGCTGTTTGCGTCCCTGGTGGGCTGCTTCTCTCCTAGTTCACGCTGGTCTTGAGTTCTTGATCTTCCTGCTTAACCCCTTCCAAGTGCTAGGATGGTAAGCGTGTACCACTTGCCTGGAAGATTGCTGAGTATGGGAGCCACAGTCATGCGGACAGATTTCTGGGCCTCAGTTATTCAAACCTCTGATTCCCAGAATGATTCAAAGTAGAACAGATTCAGTGTCTGAACCCAACTCTTGCTTTTGTCCTTAAAGAAAGACTCTTAGGACCAAGTGTGTGTGTGTGGATAGTAGCTATTTCCTGTAATCCCAACGCTTGGGAGGCAGAGATAGAAAGAACACTGAAAGTAATTTCAAGTTAGTCTGGTCTACATAGCAGGCTAGGCCTGGAAGTGAGACCCTGTCTCAAAATAACAGCAACAGCAACAGCAACAACGATAGTGACCACAGCATTCTACAGAAACACGTCAGACCATAGCCAGAAAAGTATGTGCTCCTCACCACAGCAGAGCGCTTGTCTGCTTGCTGATAGTCTTTGCTTTTCTGCAAGAATTACCTGAGCTCAAGCCAGTCTTTTGGAAAGTGAGTTCTTTAAACTCCCTCAGAGGCAAGTGCTGTTGCATCTCTAATTTCAGTCTTTTCCTGATCTCATGGGCTAGATGTTGTCTTCAAGTTTACTCTCCATGCAGCGTGGATTCACTATCCCTGCCCTTGGAGCAGCTGTGGCAGGCAGGCAGCCAGAAGGAGGCCATGCAGTCTGCTCATGGGTCTGCCCTGGGCTGCTGCTCTACTCTTTTTGCTGTGCCTCCTGGACCTTAATGTCTGTGCCTTGGCCTGGGTGCCAGAGTTTTAAAAACTGCGCCAGTCACTGGGCGGTGCCACTGCACAGATACTGGGATGCTTTACAATTGGACTGTCCCAGAAAGCCCAGGCACTTGTTCTTTGGAGGAGGTGTTCTTGCTTGGTTCAAGGCCAGCCTTTTACCCGAGTCTGGAGCTTGCCCCATCTCTTCTCTTCCCTCTCACTTCAATTCTTCCTTTCACCTAGCACCTGCTAGATATCCTCCATGCAGGAGGGAGCCTGCCACATAGATAATGGAGAGTAGATTTGGGTCTAGAATAATATAAACATTTATTACACCTAGCAAAGAAAAGGATAACCAGGTTAGTGGGAAAATGGGCAAGGGAAATGAACATGCAATCCACCAAAGAGAAAAACTAAAAATATATCTTTGGCCTGGAGATCATCGCCAACTTCTCTAATAGAGAACTCATAATGAAGATAAAACAGGAGTTTCTAATAGAAATTCTTGCATGACTTTGATAGGAATAAAGGCTTTTTTATTTTAAAATTTTATCTTATTATATGTAATAAGCCCCAGCTTTTCATTTATAACTTTTAGTTGGTTTGTTTTCAGACAGAGCCTCATGTAGTGCAGGTTGGCTTCAAATTTGTTATTTAGCTGAGAATGTGTTTTGACCCCGTGTATGTTGGTATACCACATGAACATCTATTGCCTGTTGAGACGCGAACAGGCTGTATGATCTCCTGGAACTGGACATAAGATGGTTGTGAGTTGCCATGTGGGTGCTGGAAGTTGAACCTGGATCCTCTGGAAGAATAGCAAATATTCTTTTTTTTTTTTAAGATATATTTATTTTTAATTATTTTATTTTATTTAATTATATTTAATTATTTTAATTTAATTATTAAAATTTATTAATTATTATAATTATTTAAATTTAATTATATTTAATTATTTTATTTTATTTTATTTCATTTTATATGCATTGGTGTTTTGCCTGCATGCATATCTGTGTGAGGGTGTT
>NW_026596685.1:0-1505 GCF_907164565.1 Psammomys obesus
GCTGGAGGACTCTGCTGTGTACTTCTGTGCCAGCTCACCACAGCCATGCAGGGTTACGGGCTTTCTGTACTTAATCTTCCTGTTCCAGATGGTGATGGGCTAGAGAGGGTTGGAAGCTAAGGCTACACATCCTTAGCCTAGGTTCAGAAATGCTTCTAGCTTTTTACTCCTCCCCATTCCCCCATTGTGTGCTCACCAGAGTATTCCTAAAGACTGTCCCTCAGGATCTCCAGATAGTCTTAGATCTCTGTGAGTATCTTTCTTCTCCTAGGGCAACTGTACCCTGGTTAGAGTATGGGCATAGGCAATGTTTTTAGACACGTGTAGATATTTTCATATTCACTCAGAGATGAAGTATTGTATACATCACATTTGTCAGTATCAGTAGCTTATTAAATTTTCCAATATATCTTGTATAAGATTATCAACACAAGGATTGAAACCTATATTTCTTTCTTTCTTAGTCAAAGTCCTAAATTTTTTTTGGTGCTTTTCACTTCAGGTCAAAGATGTAGCAACTAACTCTCTCTAATTATAACATCAGCTGAGCTTACTCTGTGTGGGGGTGATAGATGTACAATATTAAGCCCAACGATGTATAATATGTCATAGATGACAAAGCCAGATAATGTCTGCTTTGTCATAATTTCAAGATGAGATTGAAATTTTCAACAAAAGAAAATTTGCTTCTCAACAATTAAATAATCAGTTTAAAGGAATAAAAAAATTACACAGACACCTTTCTCTCCAATGAAATTATTTTTCAGAAGTCTATCCTTACTGCTAGATCATATTTAATTGGGAAATGATCCTAAGAGCTGGCAATTTCATGTTCCCTACTCTGAACACCCAAGTCTTATAGAGTTCCCTTTCCTGGGACTGACATTACCATGGGTAATAGCCTCCTTTATTGGGAGCTCTTGGTCTGGAGGGACTAGTTAAGCTTTGATATATAGTAATATGGACTTTCTGGGATGGGCAGACCCTGTCCCTGCTTTTTTATGTAGATTGTGTGCTGACCACATTCCTCATTTTCTTTAGCTTTGGAGTCCTTCTTCACCAGGGCAAGGTAATAGAAAGTTGCCAAAAAGACTCCACCAGGATGGACAGCCACAAAAGGAGGCTTCATACTGCAATATTATCTAGGTAGGGAGGAACTGAGCTATGGGTTACATAGTAAGAAAGTGAGTGTTTCATGTTAGCAAATTTATGATGACGGTGATACAAAAGATTTTAAATAATTTTGGTATACTTCCCTGAGACCCTAATGGCACCAGACCTGCATGTTGCGTGACAAACACTTGCTCTTTCCCATGGCTGAAAGAGATTTCCTCCTGACAGAAAGCAGTGACAATATCTCAGGTCCACCAAGCACAGCCTCACCAGAAAAAAAGAGAGCATTTTTATCAACAAGGACACAGTGAGGGTTGAGCCTGAAATGTAGAGCTTCTACTGAATGGGTCTGAGTTAGCATAAATCATTGTTTTAACTGTAGTGACCTCAGT
>NW_026596686.1:0-9133 GCF_907164565.1 Psammomys obesus
CATGGATTGGTAGGATTAACATTGTGAAAATGGCCATCCTGCCAAAAGCAATCTACAGATTCAATGCAATTCCCATCAAAATACCAACTCAATTCTTTACAGACCTTGAAAAAAAGATTCTCAGCTCCATATGGAAAAATAAAAAACCCAGAATCTCCAAAACAATCCCATACAACAGATCATCTGGAGGTATCTCCATCCCTGATCTCAAGCTGTACTACAGAGCAATAGTAATAAAAACTGCATGGTATTGGCATAAAAACAGAAAGGAGGATCAATGGAACCGCATAGAAGACCCAGAAATAAACCCACACACCTATGAATACTCGATTTTTGACAAAGAAGCCAAAACCATTGAATGGAAAAAAGACAGCTTCTTTAACAAATGGTGCTGGTCCAACTGGATATCTACATGCTGAAAAATGAAAATAGATCCATATTTATCACCCTGCACAAACCTAAAGTCCAAGTGGATCAAAGACCTCGACATAAAACTATATACTCTAAATCTTTCAGAAGAAAAAGTGGGGAACAGCCTAGAATTCCTTGGCACAGGAGACAACTTCCTGAACAGAACACTAACAGCACAGGCTCTAAGAGCAACAATCAATAAATGGGACCTCATGAAACAGAAAAGCTTCTGTAAAGCAAAGGACACCGTCATCAAAACAAAACGATTGCCTACAGATTGGGAAAGAATCTTCACCAACCCTTTATCTGACAAAGGACTAATATCCAGTATATACAAAGAACTAAAGAAGCTGAAAAGCAGCAAACTAAGTAATCCAATTAAAAAATGGGGAACAGAGCTAAACAGAGAATTCTCGACAGAGGAATATTGAATGGCAGAGAAGCATTTAAAGAAATGCTCAACCTCATTAGCCATCAGGGAAATGCAAATTAAATGATCCTGAGATTTCACCTTACACCCATCAGAATGGCCAAGATGAAAAACTCAAGTGACAACACATGCTGGAGAGGTTGTGGAGAAAGGGGAACCCTCCTCCACTGCTGGTGGGAATGTAAACTGGTACAACCACTCTGGAAATCTATATGGCGCTTTCTAAGACAATTAGGAATAGTGCTTCCTCAAGACCCAGCTATACCACTGCTAGGTATATACCCAAACTTTGCTTAAGTACAAAAAAGGATACTTGCTCAACCATGTTTATAGCAGCTTTATTTGTAATAGCCAGAACCTGGAAACAACCCAGATGTCCATCAACGGAGGAATGAGTACAGAAACTGTGGTATTTTTACACAGTGGAATACTACTCAGCAATCAAAAAGGAGGAAATCATGAAATTTGCAGGCAAATGGTGAGATCTAGAAAAGATCATTCTGAGTGAAATATCCCAGAAGGAGAAAGACAAACACGGTATATACTCGCTTATATAGACGTATATGATATGATAAACATAATGAAATCTATATACCTAAAAAAGATAATCAAGAGAGCAGACATGGGGTAAGATGATCAATCCTCATTTAGAAAGACAGATGGGATGTGCCGTGAACGTATGACAGGAGTCTACTGAAGGCATCTGAAAGACTCTAACTAGCAGTGTTTTCAAAGCAGATACAAAGACTTATAACCAAACCTTTGGCAGAGTGCAGGGAATCATATGAAAGAAGGGGAGTTAGTATGATGTGGAGAGGATAGGAGCTCCACAAGGACCAAATTTATCTGGGCACAGGGTCTTTTCTGAGACTAACATGCAACCAAGGACCATGTATGGATATAACCTAGAACCTCTGCTCAGATGTAGCCTGTGGTAGCTCAGTAACCAATTGGTTTCCCATAGTGAGGGGAACAAGGACTATTTCTAACAGGAACTCAATGGCTGGCTCTTTGGCCTCCCCACCCCCCAGGGGAGGAGCAGTTCTGTTAGGCCACAGAGGAGTACTTTGCAGCCAGTCCTGAAGATACCTGATAAAACAGGATCAGATGAATGGGGAGGAGGTCACCCCCTATCAGTGGATTTGGAAAGGGGCACGGTGGAGATGGGGGAGGGAGGGTCGGAGTGGGAGGGAATGAGGGAGCAGGATAGAGCTGGGATACAGAGTTAATAAAATGTAACTGATAAGAAAAAAATAAAATTAAAAAAATAAATAAATCACTTAAAAAAAAAGAAAGTTATAGGAATCTAAACTGCCTCTGGAATTTTGTTGTGGTTTGTTTTGGGTTTGGTTTCTGTTGTTGCTGCTGTGATAAAAAAAAAAATCTAAAATGAACTTTGTTGAGTAACAGTTTATTTTGGCACACCATTCAAGAACATTATGGAGGTAATTCCACAGGAGCCTTGAGGCATTGGGTCAAATTGCATCCACAGACAAGAACCACTAAATGCCAAATGTTGTGTTGAGTTTATTTTTGCTTTTTCCGTAGAGTCCAGAGCACCATCTAATGGAATGGTGCCACGTTCAGTGAGGGGGTCTCCTTACCTCAGTTAATCCAATTAAGGTAACTCCTCAGGAGCACATTCCAGAAGCTTATCTCCCAGATGATTCTAGATATAATCTAGTTAACAATAGAGATTAATGGTCAAACAAACTGAGGCATTAGCTGCTTGTGTGTGCAAAAGCCTACTATGTAAACTGTGTTGACTTAAACACTGCTTGCCAAGGAGAGTTCCAATTTGAATAAAAGTAGCTCTGGCATTCACATGTGTCTGCTAATGCACAGAGTGAGCAAGAACTTGGATTTTTTATACTTTCCCTGGCTTACATTGCTCCTAGGACTCAGGCCTTTTTGCCTTGAATCACAACTCACTGTTTATATCTGTGGCCTTCAAATGTTCTCCACTGATGATAAGGAGACATAAGAACTTCTCTCTTTGCCTTCCTGTTTGCATGTACCCGGTGGAGCAAAGCACTCAGTAGTCATGTCCTAGATCATGTATGACCACAGTGACCGAGATCATGTGTGATCCACAGATCTGCTCAATGACTTCTGCACAATACAGATTCTATACTGAAAGAATCCAATAGCACAAGTTTACTTTATAGAGGCATTAAAGACAAACAAATCTACCACATTAAAGAATTAAAATAGTATCTGACACAGACTATATTCCCAATGAGTACCTAAATTATCATTATAATTTTATAATTTTAATATTATTTGAAGCTATCTAATTATAACAATGAATAAAGAAAATTTTTCATATTCTTCCATAGCTTCAAAAGTTATTAAATCAAATCTAAAAATAACCCATGTTCTGGTACATTAGTGAGTATGAAGACCAGCAGTATGTAGCTTTTGCAGACTCAACCTGCAGGTTGCAATAGAGCACAGGAGTTTTCCTCATTGGCCTTTACTTTAGAATTTTTTATTACTAAAAATAATGACTCAACTGTGGTGATCCACAATCTTAGTATTCCTAAAATACCCCATATGTTCCCTAAATTTCTATTATCATTTATCTTATTTGTCTTCACATCACAAGGTATTTAACCAATAGCTAGTTGATGTGACTTTCTGTCAATAAATTTATATTTGGTAACTTGATGGAAATTATGCATTTTTAAAAGTATGTGTTAAAACATGATAAAATAGTTGATAAAACAATGCTTGAATTATTTCCAAGGAGTATAAAAGTGTTTCTAATTTCCCTCTTGATGTCTTGTCCAAAATAGTTTACTTTGCAGGAAAAAATATCGTAGAATGGTGGTTACCATTTGTTGATGGTGAAGCAAAGGACATTTACTGCTTAAAGGATATAGCTCTAATCCTATAAGATACAAAAGAACTAGATTTATGTTGCACATGAAAGTAGATATATTTAGTATTATTTAACTGTACACTTAGAACTGGCTGGAAAGATTTATTTCATTAAATGTGGGTTTTTGTTTTTACTATAATTTAAAATGAAAGAGAAAGAACTTTTGAAATGAAAAAAAGCACTAGACTAAGTGAAATAATTAAAACTGTATTTTCCTTGAAAAAAAAATATGTTCGACTTTCATACTTCAAAAAAGAAAGTACTGAAAATGGGAGTGAAACTCAAGAAGTGGCTCAGAAGTTAAGAGCAATAACTAACCTTCCAAAGAGCCCAGGTTTAATTTCCAGCACCGACAAGGTAGCTCACAACCATTTTAAATCCTGATAAAGTGGATGTGATTCCTCTTACAGCTTTTGTGCTTATTATATTCTGTGATATTCTATAGCTTTCTACAGCATCTAGCAACAAAAACCCAGGGTAAGAAGCTGGTAGAGTCTTAGTAAGCATAGTGCAGTGAAGACACCTGTAATCTATGCTCATCACAAACCCAACCACAGTTATTGAATGATGGAATCAACACAGACACACAACAAATTAACAGATAAATAAAACATGATATATGAACTGTTGGAGTAAATTTTAGCCAAGAAAAAAATAATAAAATGATACAATTTTCAAGAAACAGCATGGTAATAGAAATTATATTAGGTACAATAAGTCAGAAAAAAGTCACAAATCCAGAAGTTTTAAAATAATATGGAAATAGGCTATGTTCTGCTTAATAGAGGTGTGGTCAAGGGGAGAGTGAACAAGATCAAGAGAGGGTACAAAGGAGTGAGTATGATCTAAATAGACTTCAGAAACATGTGAAAATGTCATGGTGAAATGTTACCAAAATAATATGTACTATAATTCAAAAAGAATATCCTGTTCTCCACCATGTTTTTCTGTATATTTAGTGCATAAATTTTCTTAACAGAGCATATTGATTTAAATGTATATTTAAATTCTGTATGTTTTTAGTCATGCTCAAATTTTACTATACTATATATGTAATATAGTATGTATACCATTGCATACATGTACAAACTTTTGCCTATACACATTGCAATATGGATTAAGTTCAATTTGCTTACATAGTTGTGTCACTTAATAAAAAATCAGTTATAAGAAAAATAGTGAAGGCAAAAAGGGAAACCAGATAAGAATATCACAATTACTGCTCAAAATTTCTATTGTCCAGGTGGTGGCTAGACAGAATTGTCTTCTAAATGATCTCTGGAAAATCTCAACCATATTCCCTTTTGATTAATTAAAAGTCAACTGATTATTAACTTTAAACACATCTATGAAATTTCATTACAATGGCTTCTATATTTTTGTTTGAGCAACTAGGATAAAGAAAGAATATCTTACTAAAAACGCCAAAGCTTTCTTTTCCCTTTATGAATTTTCGGAGAGAACATCTCTTGAGGACTTCCATCATTAGAATTATATCATCAAGAACATTCTCAGTTAAACTTGCAGCTTAGCTATTTTGACTAAGCAAAAGCATCTTAAGGGTAATATTGTTTTGTGTGCTATTATCTTTTATCAGCTTTAGTATCCTGCTACTTAAAATGTACTCTTATTAGCAATTGCAATGTATATCAAGCTTTGGGTGTAATGAGTCTTCTACCGATGAACATTTCTGTCAGGTCTGACCATTTCTGCTTCTGCCACCAATGTGTCAGTGTTCGCTGTGTGCTTACATCTATTCTTAGATACACAAATTTATTTGTAAAACTCACTTCTGAAAATAGAAATATTAGGTTAAGTTATATATTCTTTTAAAAATCTTGTCAAATATTGTTAATTTCTCTTCAGAGAGATGCTATAGCTTAGCTCCCCACCAAAAGCTATAATTTATTGAACCTAGTATTTTTTCAAATGCTCTTCTCATTACCTATTTTTCCTAGTCAAATATAACCTTATTCTTACTTAAGTAGAGACTATATCTCCTAACTATGAGATTGCCACAAATCTACAATTATGTCTTCTAATGTATTCTGAGTTATTATAGCATATATTGAATTCAGATTGGTGATCCAAAAGCAGGGGTTCTAACATGCTGAAAACATGTCTGCAGTCACCGAAAGCTGCACTGGAGATACCACACTGAGGACAAAGCCTACCCTGTGAAATGTGTTGTTTAGTTTTCCTGCAAATTGTTCATTAAAATGTATGTTTCATCTTACAGTTTTTAAAGCCACCTGTGCCTTACATAACAACTTTAAATTCTTTTAAGCAAAATTTATCTTGGAGAATATACTAACTAGAGAAATGATTGCATAGGCAATGGAAAAAAAAACTCAAATGGTAATTGTAAATGCTTGAAAGGTTTGACTTTAAAATGTGAAGGGTGTAACAAACAGATACTGAGGAGAAAGTATCTGCACTTGGGCCTTTCATTGTTAAATACACAAAACTATAATTTATCTTTTCGGTATGAACACAAGCCTCAACCAATGAGATGATCTCTGTTGAGTGAGTTACGAAGAATGGTTATCAAAGACTTAAAAAATGCCAATCATCTTGAGAAGAGCATGTCCTCCCTTGTATGTTTTAAGTTCAGAGTTCTACAAGCTGTTTGAAAACCCAGGGAATAGAATGAATATAAAACTGTCCATATCAAACAAAAGCTATCCTCAGCTTTTGTGCCCAGCTTGATCTTTTGGAGTATTAAAGGATTCCATTCCCTCATGGATAAAATAACTTCATATAAATCAATAAAGAAAGAGACACAGGAAAGAGAGTTTACAAGAATCAGATAGAGCAAAAACTGAGAAAGGTTTGGAGGGAATTACAGAGAGAAACTAAAAAGGAATGAATAGTGGAAAGGGAAAATAAGAGTGCTGGGCTGAGTCCAGCTATGGCATATGGAGGTAAGAACGGGGAATGACACAGAGGGAAAATGAGTGTGATTTGTAAATGTGACTAAAAAATGTAGAAGGAGCAAACCAAGTCCACTCACCAGACCATTTGGTACATTTCTACTGAATGTGTATTGTAAAAACAAAACCTTCCTACCTGTTATGATCCAGGTAGCTCACTCGCCTTGCCATATGCTTTTCCATGGTCTTTAACATGCCCTGTCACAGTTCCCAGCCATATAGACACAGTTCTGAATAGTCATGTCACCTACTACAATTGGTTTAAACAGAAGGGTAATTGAAGTAAGCCTTTTAAAAATACTGTAAACTGCAATATGAAAGGGGGAATTCAGGGAGTAATGGAATCACAAGCACTCAGTTCTTTTCTTTTTTTTTTTGTATTTTATTTTTTTGTTATCAGTTACACTTTATAAACTCTGTATCCCAGCCGTGTCCTGCTCCCTTATTCCTTCCCAATCCGACCCTTCCTCCCTCATCTCCACCATGCCCCTTTCCAAGTCCACTGATGGGGGGGACCTCCTCCCCATTCATCTGATCCTGTTTTATCAAGTATCTTCAGGACTGGCTGCAAAGCTCTCCTCTGTGGCCTAACAGGACTGCTCCTCCCTTGGGGGGTGGGGAGGCCAAAGAGCCAGCCATTGAGTTCCTGTTAGAAATAGTCCTTGTTCCCCTCACTATGGGAAACCAATTGGTTACTGAGCTACCACAGGCTACATCTGAACAGAGGTTCTAGGTTACATTCATATATGGTCCTTGGTTGCATGTTAGTCTCAGAAAAGACCCTGTGCCCAGATATCTTTGGTCCTTGTGGAGCTCCTATCCTTTCCTCATCAGTCTAACTCCCCTTCTTTCTTATGATTCCGTGTACTCTGCCAGAGGCTTGGTCATGAGTCTTTGCTTTGAAAACACTGCTAGTTAGAGTTTTTCCAATGCGCTCAGTAAACTCCTGTCAATGTTCAATGCGTATCCCATCTGTCTTTCAAAATGAGGATTGATAATCTTACCCCATGTCCGCTCTCTTGATTATCTTTTTTAGGTGTATAGATTTCATTAGGTTTATTATATCTTATAGGTCTATATAAGTGAGTATATACCGTGTTTGTCTTTCTCATTCTGGGATATTTCACTCAAGATGATCTTTTCTAGATCCCACCATTTGCCTGCAAATTTCATGATTTCCTCCTTTTTGATTGCTGAGTAGTATTCCATTGTGTAAAAATACCACAATTTCTGTACCCATTCCTCAGTTGATGGACATCTGGGTTGTTTCCAGGTTCTGGCTATTACAAATAAAGCTGCTATAAACATGGTTGAGCAAATATCCCTTTTGTGTACTTGAGCAAACTTTGGGTATATACCTAGCAGTGGTATAGCTGGGTCTTGAGGAAGCACTATTCCTAATTGTCTTAGAAAGCGCCATATAGATTTCCAGAGTGGTTGTACCAGTTTATATTCCCACCAACAGTGGAGGAGGGTTCCCCTTTCTCCACAACCTCTCCAGCATGTGTTGTCCCTTGAGTTTTTCATCTTGGCCATTCTGATGGGTGTAAGGTGATATCTGAGGGTCGTTTTGATTTGCATTTCCTGATGGCTAATGAGGATGAGCATTTCTTTAAGTGTTTCTCTGCCATTCGATATTCCTCTGTCGAGAATTCTCTGTTTAGCTCTGTTCCCCATTTTTTAATTGGATTATTTGGTTTGCTGCTTTTCAGCTTCTTTGCTTCTTTGTATATACTCAATATTAGTCCTCTGTCAGATAAAGAGTTAGTGAAGATTCTTTCCCAATCTGTAGGCAGGCGTTTTGTTTTGATGATAGTGTCCTTTGCTTTACAGAAGCTGTTCAGTTTCATGAGGTCCCATTTATTGATTGTTGCTCTTAGAGCCTGTGCTGTGGTGTTCTGTCCAGGAAGTTGTCTCCTGTGCCAAGGAATTCTAGGCTGTTCCCCACTTTTTCTTCTAACAGATTTAGAGTATCTGGTTTCATGTTGAGGTCTTTGATCCACTTGGACTTTAGTTTTGTGCAGGGTGATAAATATAGATCTATTTTCATTTTTCTGCATGTGGACATCCAGTTGGACCAGCACCATTTGTTGAAGATGCTGTCTTTTTTCCATTCAATGGTTTTGGCTTCTTTGTCAAATATCGAGTATTCATACGTGTGTGGGTTTATTTCTGGATCTTCTATGCGGTTCCATTGATCCTCCTTTCTGTTTTTATGCCAATACCATGCAGTTTTTATTACTATTGCTTTGTAGTACAACTTGAAATCGGGGATGGAGATACCTCCAGATGATCTGTTGTTGTACAGGATTGTTTTGGAGATTCTGGGTTTTTTGTTTCTCCATATGAAGCTGAGAATCTTTTTTTCAAGGTCTGTAGAGAATTGAATTGGTATTTTGATGGGAATTGCATTGAATCTGTAGATTGTTTTTGGCAGGATGGCCATTTTCACAATGTTAATCCTACCAATCCATG
>NW_026596687.1:0-4133 GCF_907164565.1 Psammomys obesus
ACCACAACTCAGATGACAGACCAACCCAAAGAGGTTGTAGCTCAAGCACCAGAATGTAATGAAGTGACAATTCCAACACTGACTCAGAATCAAGCTGCTATTCTACCTCACACAGTATCTCATTTCAGCCCTTGGAATTGGAACTCACCTTAACCTCATAACCTACCAGGGTGCCTCACCATCCTACAACTGCAGAGCAGGCTGTAATAGTTCATCCCCCAAAGCACCCTCTGGGGATATATCCTGAACATGTTGACACTCAGCATTGAAGCCACATTTAAGCCTTTGGGTCTGGAACTTAAAATAACTCCACAACCTACTACTAAAAGAGAACTTTCTCAAAGTATGCAAGAGACAACAATTCAGATTACCGAACCAATAAAGAGGTTGAAGCTCCAATATTTCAAAAGGTGACAGTTCCAACACCAGGTGAGGATCAAAGTGAGCATAATACCTCACACAGTGTCTCATTTCAGCCGTTGGACCTGCAACTCATGCTGAGTTCAGAACCTACCAGAGAGACTCACCATGTTATAACAACAAAGAAGAATATAATAGTTTATTCTCCAAAACATCTGCGTTTGGAACAAGTTCATACTCAGCATCCAAATCCAACAGAAGTCACAGTTCAGCCTTTGGATATGGAACTTACCATAACTCCACAACATAGTACTGAGGGAGAACCTACGAGAGAGCCTCACCATGGTACACCTGCAGAGCAGACTGTAATAGTTCATCCCCCAGTGAACCCTCTGGTGATTAATCTTGAACATACTGACACTCACATCCAAACCCAGCAAAAGTCACAGTTCAGCCTTTGGATCTGGAACTCACCATAACTTCACAACCTAGCACTGAAGAAGAGCTTTCTCAAAATATGAAGAGACCACAACTCAGATTACAGAACCACAAAAAGAGGCCATAGCTCCAGCTTTAGAGTCTCCTGCTGAGGTGGGACCTTTTCTCAATGAGGAGAAGCCTCCAGCTCAGGCTGAGACTCATGGGGAGAGTCAGTTTGAAAGCCAGCAGGAGGTACCAGCTCAAACCTCAGAGTATGATGAAGAGTTTAAACCTTCTTCAACTGAACAAGAACAACAAGCTCACTTTCAAGAGAATCATGAAGTGACAGTTTTGCCCCAGGTCACTATCAGGCCCAGCATTCTGGCTTGTCACATGTGACTGGTCAACCAGATCTGACAATAACCATAACAGAAAAAACCATAGGGATGGGAACATCTGTCTACCATGAAGCTGCAGAGGCTGAACTTCTGCCAAATCAACAGGGCCTTCTATCTCAATCTCCACAATCTGTTCTCTAAGATCAACCTCTAAACCAGCAGGAAGACACAACTGGAATATCACTGATCTCCGAGGAAGGAGGACCCTTTCCAGCCCAGCAAAAGGCTACAGAACAGGTTCTGGAACTGCCTGAAAAAGAGGTAGCTCAGGCTCCAGGTCATCATGAGCTAAAAGGTCCATCCATGGGTCATGGTCAAGTTTATTCTCTAGCATCACACAGTGTCCCATCTCAGCATGCAACCCCACCAAAAAAAGATCACTATTCTTTGTTTGGTCAAGAGGTCCCAACCAGCCTAAAGAGATTCCTGCTGGACCTTCTCCAAGACAGCAAGGGGGCTCAGCTTGGCCTTCAATGACAAATGCATTTCTTTCACCTGCAGCTCTAGAGGCTATGTTTAGAACTGAACATTCAAAATCATATACAACAACAATTAAACACTGGACCTAGCTCTGACTGTAACTCCAGAGACCTCTCTCCAGGATGTGTCTGTTCTATTTCTACAGGACTTACTTCACCCCACTGAGTAAGGTGGATTTTCACAAATCCAGACCAATGCCATTTCAAAGCCTCCATATTTCTCCAAAACCAAATCTCTAGGCTTCCAAGAAGCCATACTACTGACAATGCACCATCCTAAAGAGGTGGATCTTTCTTCAACTCAGCAGGATGCCTGAGAACTACGTCCAGGTCATATTATTGGAGGAGGACCTTACCTACATCAGCAAATGACGCTATTTCATCCCACCGACCTCCATGAGAATTTAAAACCATATCCAGTGATAAAGCCCACTGCAGCTCAGGCTTTAAACCCTCTAGCAAGGGACAACTTTTTTTAACTCATAGAGCAATACCACTAAAACCACTGAACAGTATTCAAACTCAGATTCCAACAGACAAAAAAATGACAGTTCCAAGACCAGATCAGGACCAAGGTGAGTATACAATATCACCTAGTGATTCATTTCAGCCTTTGGACCCAGAAGTCACCGTAATTTCAGGAATTATTCTGAAGAAGAGCTTTCTCAAAATCTGCAAGAGACCACAACTCAGATTACAGAACCACCTAAAGAGGCCATAGCTCCGGCCCCATTATATACAGAAGCGACAGTTCTAACACCAGGTCAGGATCAAGCTGAGTAGCCAACTTCACCCACTGTCTCATTTCAGCCCTTAAACATAGAGCTTACCATAACACCAGAGCCTACAACAGAGAAAGAATATTTTACAACTTCAGAGAACACTACGGTTCCTCATCAAAGTACATGCATTTGACACTTCCACAACATGCTCATGTTCAGCATGTGAAGCCACTGAAATCATAGTTCAGCCTGTGGATCTGGAAATTACCATAACTCATCAAACTACAGCTGACGGAGAACTCTCTAAACGTGTGCAAGAGACCACAACTCAGATTACAGAACCACCACAAGAGGTTGTAGCTCCAGCCCCAGTATATCAACACCAAGTCAGGATCAAGCTGACCATTCTACCTCACACAGTGTCTCATTTCAGCCCTTGGACCTGGAACTCACCATAACTTCAGAACCTACAGAGAGCCTCACCATCCTACAACTGCAAAGCAGACTGTAATAGTTCATCCCCCAAAGCACCCTCTGGTGATATATCCTGAACATACTGACACTCAGCATCCAAACGCAGCAGAAGCCACAGTTCAACCTTTGGATCTGGAACTTACCATAACTCCACAACCTAGCACTGAAGAAGAGCTTTCTCAAAATCTGCAAGAGAGCACAACTCAGATTACAGAACCACCTAAAGAGGCCATAGCTCCAGCTTTAGAGTCTCCTGCTGAGGTGGGACCCTTTCTCAATGAGGAGAAGCCTCCAGCTCAGGCTGAGACTCCTGGGGAAAGTCAGTTTGAAAACCAGCAGGAGGTACGAGCTCAAGCCTCAGAGAATGCTGAAGAGTTTTAACCTTCTTCAACTGAACAAGAACAACAAGCTCACTTTTGAGAGAATCATGAAGTGACAGTTTTGCCCCAGGTCACAGTCAGGTTCAGCATTCTAGATTGTCACATGTGACTGGTCAACCAGATCTGCGATAACAATAAAATAAAAACCCATAGGGATGGGAACATCTGTCTACCATGGAGCTGCAGAGGCTGAGCTTCTGTCAAATCAACTGCTGTTCCCATGCCAGAGTTCACTGGAGACCTAGTCCAGGTGACTTCAGATCCCTGGGTGCCCAACAAGCTCTCTGGTCTTGGCACCCCTCTGATCATCCACCTAAATCCACACATATTCGAATGCCCAAGACAGACAAAGGAATCCTGAATCCTGGGTCCTTTGCTCCCAAAGAGATATTGGCCCCACTTGAGGAGTTGACTGGCAGTTTACTTCAGTTCCAAGACCGCAGTACTTCTCCGGAGCCAAACCCAGAGCCTGAGGAGCTTACTGTACAGCATCAGGTTCTGACCAACGAGCTGACACCACCTGGGAAGCAGCCAGAGAACAGTTTAATACTAAATGGGATCAAGTTCAATCTACCATTCTGCCTTCTCAGCTCAAAAGTACTGCCAATATAGGGGAGGCTCCAGAATATTAGTTTTATAAAATAATTGTTCCTTCATCAGACAGCCAGAATTCAAAAGCAAAAAAGTCCATTGTTTACCCAAAGAGT
The DNA here is from genome assembly GCF_907164565.1 of Psammomys obesus. NCBI lineage: Eukaryota > Metazoa > Chordata > Mammalia > Rodentia > Muridae > Psammomys > Psammomys obesus. The sequence goes on from NW_026596687.1 coordinate 3,941, forward strand.
TGAAGAAAGATCAAGCTCAGCACAGGAAAGTTGGGAAAGTGGTTCTTGGAAAACCTCAATTTCAGAAACAAGTCGTGGATGATTATTAAGAAGATCTCAATATGAATGAAGCTTATTCTCACAGCCTTCCACTACAATCTCAGGAAAATGCAGATGAAGCTTCAGAGCTCCTAGACCACACTGAACCTAACCA
>NW_026596688.1:0-2261 GCF_907164565.1 Psammomys obesus
CCCAAAGAGCTGTCTTTAATTCCATGAGAGTTCTCCCATATGGATTTATGTTTGTTCAGTGTCGGGACCTTAGTTTGAATGTTAGTGTAGGACATGGTTTTGTGAAAGCTCTTGATGCTTTTGAGCATGTAAGATATCAGAGCAGTGATCAGAAATGACAGATTTCATAATGCGGCTTTGGTTTTGATTCTGTGCCGAGTTTCTAAGGAGGCTTTTGGTTTTTCCTCAGCCTGAAGTTTCTTCTTCTCTTTCTGCACTAGATTGCACCTTATGTTGTCATAACTGAATTACTGAACTCAGGACAAGTTCAAGTCTTCCCAAATTGCCAATACATCAGCTCAGACAACCAGGACAGTAACTTGAGAGAGAGCAGTTTGTAGCACGAGCTGCTTCCTGGTTGTGAGGGCACCCAGATGCTTCACCCACAGTTACTGAGTGGTGGTCAGGCTGAGTAATGCCCTCCTCCTGTCAAAGTTACTTTGCATGAAACTAAACCAGCCCCAGTTTCTTCTCACACCTATAGCTCTTAATGCTACCAAGCCAGGCCTCACCATGAGCTCACCAAGACCTGCAGAGTCTGATGAAGGAACTGAGACCCACACATTCGTGGCTGCCTGTTTCTGAGGTGAGCTCATAGTCTGCGACTACTACAGCTAATGCAGCAGAATTCTGATATTGAGATTTTGTGTCTTGTGTGGTCTCAGGATGCTCCTGATTTCTTCCACAGGCTCATCAAGAGATGGAGTTCATTAGATCTTTCGAGTATTAGATGTCATGAGACTGGCTCTGAGATCCTACTCCCAGTGTATGGAATATTTTCTATTCTCTGCTGCCTGATGCTGGGATAGCATCAGTGAGGAAACTCTTAGTCACACAGGCTGCTGCCTGGCTGGCCATGACTTAGTCATAACTACAAGTGCTCATGCACACTCAGGACAATGAGCTGGTAGGGATCCACACTGAAATGTCCTTCCCACAGTGGAGCGAATCCCTTGTTGGTACAAGTACAGTTCCAGAGGCTGATGTGTTATCACTGTCTGGTAATGATTGTGAAAGCCGAAACTGGGGGATGGATGGTAGAGATGGTACCTTAGCAACCAAGGCTGATACTAAGCTAGTTTTGCACCCAAGGCTCATAGCTGCAGGGGCCTACAAAGCAGGAAGGCTGCTATGCGCTGGACTTACTCTAAGGCTAGCACAATGCAGGTGAATCCTGAGTTTCTCACTAGTGTACAGATTCCACCTGAGACTGAGGCTGGTTGTCTTAATTCCCTTCTTTGCTGTGATGATGCTTCCTCTCTTGAGTAGCATTCACCAGGATGTTTAATTTGGGTTCACAGTTTGAGGGTACAGTCCTTCATGATTGAAATATCACAGGAACAGAAGATTGAGGCACAATCCATGCATGATCTGGAATCAGAACGCAGTGAATGCTCTTACTCACTTCACATTCTGCCTTTCTGCAACCTAGAAGCCATGCCCCTACATGGTGCAATCCAGCTTGGATAGCAATGGAATGGGCTGTACTTCCCACCTCATTTCATCCATCAAGATAATTCCCACACAGACTTGCTCAGAGGCTCCTCTGCAGCAGATGCTAAATCTCTTCAGAGAAAACTGAAAGTAGGCATCACATTGGCCTAGAGCATATGGTTGCTGGCTTTGACCTGTGTCTGTCTTCATTGGTTCCTATTGGTTGATTGGTCTCTGCATGGTGGGCTTACCCCTAGGCTCTTAATATAGAAGCCTCTTCTGGTTCTCATGTCCTGCTCTTCAGTGGGTGAGGTTTCACTCCTAGTTCTGCTGTCCAAGGTTAGAGGAGGGTGATAGCCACTTCAGCTAAAACATAGTTCTGGTGGCCCAGTCCATAGTGATGACCTACTAGAGACTGCTCCCAGCATTGGGTTTAACCCTCATGGGCCTGGTAATGGTTTCAGTTGTGAAGGGTAGTCATGATTGCTGTAGTCAGCGAGTAATATTTACTAATAATTATCTTTTAGTAATGCTGCTGCTGTTAATCCTAAGCAGCTGTATAACCAAATCACCACACAGACACTGGGTTTATTTAGTTAACCTAGAACACAATGCTGGGCAATAGCTACTCCATCCTAAACCTCCAAGCCCTCATAATTTCCTAACATTCAGATTTCCCACATTATACTTGCTTTTTGTGATATCTTAGGTCCAATCCATCTCTCCATGTAGTTCCAAGATCTTTTCTCCAGCTTTTTCTCCTAGCTCTCCTCACACTTTCTCCTCCC
>NW_026596689.1:0-1519 GCF_907164565.1 Psammomys obesus
TTTAACTACCTACCAGAGTCCTGTATATAACAAAGTAGTACATGACCATTTAAGGGAGTGCCGTGGCTCAAATATAAATGTCCTCAACCAGCTCATGTTTTGGATGCTTTCTTTCCCAGCTGGTGGTACTATCTGGGAGTCTAAGAAATTTTATGAGAAAAAGCCTACTTAGCAGAATCAGCTCAGATGAGGCAGGCCTGCGTCAAGGGAGTAACAGGATCCATGCTCTGGTTCCCTGTCTCTGGTTCTCTGCCATGATGTGAAGATTCTCCACAACACAACCCCACTATCATAACAGCATGCCTTCCCTCCCAAGATGGACTGAACTTTTTTGGAACAGTGAGGCCAAATAGACCTTGACTCTCTCAAATTGTTCTGTCAGATACTATGTCACAGGGACACAAGAAGCAACTATCATGGGTAAGGTTTATTTTTGTTTCATTGTTCAGAGGATTAAGCACATCAGGGACTAAAGGGCTTTTCCCTGTGGATCCATTCAGGCCACAATAGGTCAGAAGATGGAGAAAGGGAAAGGCCAGCATGCTACTTGCTCTTTCTTGTCTCTTTCATTCAGCCAGTGCTTCCTGCAATCAGTCAGTATTTTTCTTGTCAATTAATCTCCTGGGAAAGATCTCACACATACTTCAGTATCAAGAGGATATTAAGTCCAGCCAAGATGAAAATGAAAGTATCTTATAAATTAATAAGCAAAAATGAAAGAAGAAAGAAAACCAATGAGAAACTTGAAACCCCCAGAGAAGAAAACAGAACACATTCCAGTTTTGTAAGCTAAATAATAAGTAGAATAGGTAGAAAAATACAAATGCTCAGTGAAGGCCAAAAGCAGCAATGTCTTCATATCAAAACCAATGGCTCTATGAGGTCATCTGTGGGAGCACTTGGGAGCACTCTCTCCTAAAGCTCCTCAGTCCTCTGCTCTACACACATCCACACCCACTGTAGTTCTGCTGCTGCTCACAAGCAACTTTGTGGTTTTTATATGTAGGCACATTCATCTACAATGAACTCTTCTTATTATATCAAAATCAAATCTTGAAGTTTATAACCGACTTCCATAAGAACTCTCGAGATACACACACTCACAACACTCCCATTCACCATTGCATCTATTAGTATATAGTTCCTCTATATAGTCCAGAAGAGATGTGTCAAAACAATGGCTAAAAGGAACAGAAGAGGGGAAAACCACTCTAAAATACCACCTGATTATAACATTTTAAAGGAAAAAAGAAACTACATTTTTAGAAATATAGTCAACAAAGTTAATTCTCAATGACAAATTAACAACAGGCTGGAAACAATTGAAAATAAATCCATGAGCTTAGCATTAAATGAGAAGAATGAAAAAAAATCCAGTCTAAGTCACTTTGGATTTTGGAAGAGATAACCCTGTGCGTGAAGAAGTCGTGATGACTAGATCTAAGTGCGAGCCTGCTTACCTGTCATCAGATTCTTGCTCCAAACAGTGACCAGCAGAGCAGGCTGCTCTTTGCAGTCA
>NW_026596690.1:0-1087 GCF_907164565.1 Psammomys obesus
AAAGTTAGAATTATGTAATTTGTGTTTTCATAATAAATACCTAATGCGAGTAAAGTCTTCATATCACTAATATACAAACAGTAAATAGTTCTGTGAATTCTTGTTCCACTCATTGCTGAATATTTTCTAGTAGTATATGAATGGAAGGATTGGGGAGACACTGTTATAGACTGCAGATGTAAAGGAAAGAAAGGGTTAGCTGCTCATGATTCCATCATGTATTGTTTCAAATTTTCTGTAGCCCTTAAGTATTGAACAGTAAGGGTTTATCAAATGCTATCAACTTACACTTGTGTATCTTTCTACTCAGTTCTCAAAGCACAAATGAATTAAAACTTTTACTTTCCTCCAGGACTTGAACTTTGCCAAGAGGAGTTGGTTAAGAGACAGGATCCCTCCCATGTGCCACACTTCTTCCATCCATACTCCAGAGGACCGAAAGCAAGTCCACGAAACAACAGTAGGTTTCTTCCCTATGGGTTACCAAGCAAGTGATGCTATACATGGGCTAGCGGGGCTGTATGTGATTACTAGACCCATAAGAGGTGTGGTAATTTCAGATTCAAAGAACTTGCAGCCTGTTTGAGAACAATCATACAGTTGATAACTTTAGCACTAAGTCAAATGCCTGCCAATTCACATTTTCCCTTGGATGTAATTGACCATATAGAAGATGATTTTCCCCAACACCTTCTACTTAGCCCTGGGAACTTTTGATTTCAACTGGGAAGTCAGTGCTGAATATATTCATATACATATAGAGTAAATACACATCCAGTTGTGTTTGTAGAATAGTATTAAATGATCTTCCCCTGGCAGTATTTTACTAAACTGAGCAGGGTGTTATTTCTTCTTAAGTTTCTAAAATCTTTGGGACCTACTTCTGGTCCTTCATTATTTTTAAAGTCCTCTATGCCTGTTCTGCCTTCTCCTATATCTTAAAAGAAATTCAGCATTAGCAGAGGCTCCATTATAGGCTACATCATGTTGGTCAGGTTGACTTTTGTTTTGATGAAGTTATCATGACTCTCAATGATATATAATGGATATCCAATGTCATGAAATCTTCCCTCTTACTACCTGTCAT
>NW_026596691.1:0-2262 GCF_907164565.1 Psammomys obesus
TTGATTTCGTAATGAGCATATAGATAAAACCATTGCTCTAAACTTATGATAAATATAGCATATAGTTATATATTAGGATCAGTGTCCTAATATAACCATAACTCCCTTTTCATGTAACAATTGCATCTATTTTGAATGAGATAATTTTTTCCATATATAGAGAACCTTTGTATTAAATTGAATAAATACTTAAGACAGAATTAAACACTTTTTAGGCCTTCTGTTTCATCCACAAATGTTTCTGTCTGTTAATATGTCTAATTGTCTGTTTATATTGTCTAAATGTATGTATCTGTGTATATATTTATATCTGTATGTTTACATGTATGTAAATGAATGGTGTCTTTGGCAGCTCCATTGTTTTGTCTATTGATTGTATGTGTGCATGTGTTTGTGAGGTTCATAAAATCTGCTTGCTTTGTCTGTCAAATGTGTGTATGTTTTGCATGCTTCCATGTTTTTTTTTCTGATCATTTTTTTATTAATTACACTTTATTCATTTTATATCCCCCCATAAGCCCCTCCCTCCTCCCCTGCCGATCCCACCCTCCCTCCCCTTTCTGCATGCATGCCACACCCCAAGTCCACTGATAGGGGAGGTTCTCCTCTTCTTTCTGATCTTAGTCTATCAGTTCTCATCAAAAGTGGCTGCATTGTCCTCTACTGTGGCCTGGTAAGGCTGCTCCCCCCTCAGGGGGAAGTGATCAAAGAGCAGGCCAATCAGATTATGTCAGAGGCATTCCCTCTTCCCATTACTATGTAACCCACTTGGACACTGAGCTGACATGGGCTACACCTGTGCAGGGGTTCCAGGTCATCTCCATGAATAGTTCTTGGTTGGAGTATGATTTTCTGGGAAGTTCCCTGTGTTCAAATTATCTTGTTCTGTTGCTCTCCTTGTGGAGTTCCCGTCCCCTCCAGCTCTTACTATTTCCCACTTCTTACATAAAATTCCATTCACTCTGCCCATCAGTTGGCTTCCATGTTTTGTAAGTTTAGTAAGTGATAAGCAGTTCAGAGTGTTTCATTGGCCTTCTTAATTAGGATCCTCTCTTCCAGCAAGCTGCTGTTCACTGCTGAGCCATTGAATTAACAGGAACTAAGGTTTTTGTTTTCACAATTTCTTGTATTTCCAGCAAGAAACTCTCAGGGCTGCAGCTGCAGCAGCTTGTACTCTGAATTAAAAGAGGCACCTGGCTTAATCAATTAAGACCCTCTGCTGTTAAACAATTAAAGTTTTTAGCCAGAGAGCTGTTTTGGTGGAGAGCTCAGTTGACAAATCTTCTGTTGCTGAATCTGAAAGTTCAGGGTTCAGTTCCCTGTTACCTCTCCTTTCTTTTAGAGGCTCACGTGACCAGGAGCCTCTGCAAGTTTAAGAGTTAAAGTGTATATATAGAGCTCCCCATATAGGAAGAGAAACACCAGCCACCAGCTCATGTGACCTGCCTTGGTTTACCCTGTGTGCTGAGGCTGGAACTAAATGACCTGTCCTCATGAAAGCTTCTCCTCAGGACTTCGGGACCATTGCAAAGGAGGAGATGGAGATTGCAAGGGCCAGAGATGATGGATAACTCCAAAGAAACAGGCTCCTCCAGACACAGAGGGCTGATGCCCCTGTGACCTCACAGAGATGGTGCAGGGGCCTGGATGGCCAGATGGGGTCCCAGTGCCGAGAGGGGCAGTGGGGTAGTGGGCTCCCACACCAAGCAAGCAGCTGTCTGCACCTGGTACTCACTGCAAAGGGAAACATTGGTCTTCCTCCGTGGAGTCTCCCTGGTGTTATTAACCACACTCCAAGGTAGGCCTATGTCCAGGAGTTGGACTAACAAAACGAACTCAATGGCATATTTATAGACTGTGTCTCATATTGCTTTGCATAGGCTACTTCTTTGTCTTATTAGTCTTTTTGTATATTTGGTTTAATGTTTTGTGTACTTTTGTGTGTGTGTGTGTGTGTGTGTGTGTGTGTGTGTGTGAGAGAGAGAGAGAGAGAGAGAGAGAGAGAGAGAGAGAGACTTTGACTTTTGTTTTGACTTATTTGTTAAGGAGAGAAAGGAGGAAAGGCCCTGGATTTGGGTAGTAGTGAGGGAATGAGGATCTAGGAGAAGTTGGGAATGTGTGATCAGAATTTATTTTTTAAAACAAAAATTTTCAATAAATAAAGGAAATTTAGACGAACCAAACTGGAAAACACACTACAAATCTGTGTATTTAATGCTAGTCAATAAATTAGAACATCATGGAAAGAAAAAAAGTGTTTAT
>NW_026596692.1:0-3018 GCF_907164565.1 Psammomys obesus
CACATTTAACAATGGATATATGCCTAGAAATAGAAGACCAACACAAGATGAACCCAACAATTTTGTTGGTAGATATTTTCCCTGAAAGAGTTGTGTTTTGATTGGTTTTCTTGTGTGCACATGTGTGTCTATACACACACAATATGTGTTTTTAATTCCTTGTTAAACTTGTTTTCTTTTGCTTTCTATAGAAATAAAGAAGGGAGTTGTAGTTGGGAGAGTTGGGAAGGGTCTGACATAAGTTTGGGGAGGGATTCAGAATACACTATGATTTTTTTTCAAAACTGCATATTAAAAGTAGACACAAACAAGACAATATAAACCTCTGAAGTGTTTAACAAAGAATCCCCACTGTGTGGGTTATGTCAACCACAGCAGATGCAGGTCAGCTAATAGCCTGAAGACTTTAACAAAGAATCCCCACTGTGTGGATTATGTCAACCACAGCAGGGGCAGGTCAGCTAACAGACTGCAGAAGGAAACCACAGAGGAGGCAGCTCTCCCTCCACAGCCACCTCACCTCTCTGCTGGGCATTGTTGGCTCCACAGTGCTCCCTGCTGGTCCTGAGCTCCCCTGCAGCTAGGCTTGCCATTGCTTAGACTGAAGTTGCCCAGTCTGGCTTGAGCATTAACATATCCCTCCAACCTCAGTGTCCCCAGCGCTCAGCTGAGGGAGAAATGGCTCTTGTTTACCTGGAGACACTGACTAATGTTTCAGATAGTGAAGTGAAGTTGCTTCTGTATTAGCATCTGTGACCTCTCAGAGTCAGGCTCTTTCCCAGTGGCAGTTGAATCCAGCTCTAGCAGTTTCCACTTGTAATGAGGTGAAACAGGAAAGATCGGGTGCAGAGAACCATGTCTGAAAAGAGGCTCACGTCTCCTCACTCTGACTCTCACAGATTGATACACCTGTCCTCAGGGGCAGATACCTAAGATGCAGGACTATCCAGCTTAGAGATGTTTTAGGCGCTCTCTGGAGTGTCCCTCCCGCCCTTAACTGACCTCTGAAGGAAGTTACACACTCTGCAGCCCAGTCATCTGAAACAGTGTCATGGACCAGCACCTGGAATTACTACAGTCCGCAGCAGAGCACCAAGGATGACTGTCACACCCATTGTCTCAAACACTTCGTAGATGGTCTTGTGTCACCGAGGTCAGTGCTCTGCAAGGCTTGTGATGACAGGGCAGCATACTGGGATGGGGGAAGACAGAGTGTGCAATCAGCGGTCAGGGCTTAGTCACTGAAACTCCCTCTCAAATCTCTTGAAATGACCTCAGTTGATGAAAGAATAATTTGTTAGGAGTTCTTCAACACCGCCAGGCAGCAGTGGTGCAGACTTTTAACTCTGGAGGCAGAGGCAGGTGGATCTCTGGGTGGAGGCCAGCCTGGTCTACACAGAGAGCTCCAGAACCACCAGGATACACAGAGAAAACACAACAAAAGAGTGCCTCAGCAGCAGTGTTGGTCTTCTTCTGGGACTGACATTGACTTGATGTGCGATCAAACACTTCTGCTCCACAGTACTGACCCAGTTAGGGAGGCGCCTGTGCTCACACACCTATCAGCGTGGGAATATTGCAACACATTCACCAACTTAAAGCTCTGCCCTCTGCAACTTACATGCAGGTGACTGGGAGATTCCCTCATGGAAGAGAATTAATGCTTAGTCCTCTTGCTCCTTTCCTCGGTTCTTAATTGTGAGCAATTCCTCAGGTTACTTGCCCCTGTCCTCTCAGCTACACGGCAGCTTCCTGCTCCATCAGAGTTCCCGACACACCTCAGATGTGGGCTCTGACACAATGCCTTGCACAGTAATAGAACCCGGTTCTCTGTGTAGCCCTGTCTGTCCTGGAACTCACTCTGTATACAGGTTGGCCTTGAATTCAGACATCTGTCAGCCTCTCCATCCAGAGTTCTGGGGTTAAAGGCATGTGCCACCCTCACTTGGCTCACATTCCCCATGATTAATGCTTCTACTTATCTCACGCATCAAACAAGAGATTCAGAGGCTGCACCCAAACGACTTGACTAGGCATTTTCCATGCTAAGTTTTGCTCAGCCCAACAGTGTAGCACCTGAAATTACTTACTGTACCAAGGTCACCTGACATAGCTATGACAACTTAATTCAGACCAGATTGGAGGGGACACACCACAACTGAGTCTGTGAAAACTTTATTGAGAGCAATCAGACTTTTTATACTTTTATTAGAAACAGAATATTTTGGCAATTGCCACAACAAATTCAGCGGTAGTTCCAGGATACAATGATGTTTGCAAGTTACACAGGGTGCAGGAGATTAACCTCAAAGACCAATTGTCCTGTCAAGCTCCCACAGTTCCTCAACTACTAAGGAACACGCAGAGAAACACAAAGAGGTCTGGACTCTTCACCGCCTGAGGAAACACAGTAATCTTTCAGGAACTGGGAGGCAACTGTGTTCCAGGAGCCGTGGACTTGAAAAAACAACCCATGCTCTCAAGGCTCCAGGCCTTTACAGCATTAACAGCCCAATGCTACAAACAGCATACACACCTCAGACTGATAAAGTTTCCGAAACCGGCTTTTCAAGATCATCAAATAATTTCTTTCAGGTGTTCACAATTCCTCATCATCCACATGGGTGTTTATTCAGGATTGCCTGGGATCTTGGGAGATACTTCAGTTTTCCCTCTCTCTTCCCTTACTCCTGTCCAAAATGCCACCAACTGCCACACTCTGCCTCACAATCCTGCTCTATTTCCTCAACTAAAATTTCAACTAACCAAGAATAAGCAAAAACAATAGCTCTATAATGTCCTGATTATTCTAAATTGGGTTCTAAATCATTTACCCTCAAGGATTCTCCCTACAGACAGACCAAATGACATTTGACAAATGGATACTACAATAATCCCAGAATTTGGCAAGCAAAAGTATGTCCATGTGTAGGTGTATTTGCTGGCCTGCTTTATTGGATTCTTCTATCTACCATTTCTCCAATCCTTAATCCATCCTAATCCCCTCCAGCACCCCCC
>NW_026596693.1:0-1433 GCF_907164565.1 Psammomys obesus
AGTCCTGGGACCCGGGCTGTCTGCCTGCCTAAGCATCTTCAGATCCCGTCCAGTAACACCCTGCCATGGGTTGAGGAGGAAGCTGTGGAAATTGAGTGACCCTTCTACGTGGGGTCAGAGTTCTCAGCCCCTGTCTGCCACACACACCAGGAAGCATGAAGCATTATCAGAAACTGCCGGTCACATGCCCAGACCCCTCGGGCACAGCGGTCATCCACATGAGCTATGCCGTTCCTGGTGACAGGAGAACCGCTGCCTGTCCTGCTTCCTCCACAGCCTGAGCTGTCCTCCCACTTCTGCTGCTGTCCCTCTGGCTGCCTGCCAGCTGGGGCATCCCAGGAAACCACGGCATGTTCTTGACGATATGGACCTGCAGAAGCTCCTCTGTAGCTGTCCCACAGCAACCCCTGATCACCACCTGAGAGAGGGCTGGGAGAAAGAACACACAGAAGGACACCAAGTCTAGGCTCTGATCCAGGTGTTGGTTTAATGACGTCAGGTTGACACTTAAGTAGGCAGAAAAGCACAAGCAGTTTCTCACGCAGGCAATTTTACTTAGCCAAAACACAGGAGGGCTTAATCAAGGTTACTTAGAACCTGCTGTCTGGTTACCATGGTAGCAAGGAATTTACTGTCTAGTTCTCAGGGTTGAAGCCTACTGCTGAAAGGCTGTTACAGTCAGTCTATGAGAGACTAGACTTTGGATTAAAGCCAGAGCCAAGAGGCCGAATTCCACTGCTCAGTGATGCCATTAACTCCAAATTTGCCATTAAATCCAAAAAGGCTGCCAAAATTACTGGTTCCAGCACCATGAGATGTGGAGTGTGGAAATCCGGCTGTGGTGGTCTCCATGTTCCTTTGTAACATACAAGACAGCATTTTCAGTGTGCCTTGCCACACGTGACTCCATTTGTAAAGCATGGAGTCCTGCACTGGGCTTTGAAGCAATCTGTACCTTGGACATGTCTGTACCTTGAACTCACACTGTGCCTTGAACCAAATGTGTATTTTGGCCATCCTGTAACAGAATAGCTCTGTTGTTTTTCCTGGCTGCAGGCCCACACATCTGGATACACACAGAGAAGTAATGGTGGTCATTTATTCTGCCTCTGAACTCACATTGTGTCATAATACGGTTTTGAAGTAAGACACATCTGCCCTCCCATTTGTCTCTCTATAAATAACATTTATACTCCACTCCATGGGCCCAGTTGTTTCTTGGGAGTGTGGGACCTCAGGGCAGTCTATGTGCTCAGTCCTGTCTGCTTCTCATTTGGGTTGTTAGGAAAAAACAGCAGTCTGTCCTGTTCATCAGGAAGGAAACTGCCTATGACAGCACAGCTCAAAGAGATCTGTGTGTGGTTGTGTTATAATTTTGTTTGTCTAGACCATCAACTTCCTACTGCTTTTCCTTCTACAGGAAGAAAGACCCT
>NW_026596694.1:0-7915 GCF_907164565.1 Psammomys obesus
CCTGTGTTCAAATTATCTTGTTCTGTTGCTCTGCTTGTGGAGTTCCCATCCCCTCCAGCTCTTACTATTTCCCACTTCTTACATAGAATTCCATTCACTCTGCCCATCAGTTGGCCATCAAAGTTGAGTCAGTAGGGAGAGAAAAATAATTTGGAAGGACTTATAAGAGGGGGATAATATGACTAAAATGTATTTAAATTTAAAAAATAAAAATAAAATTAAATAATTATTTCTTTCTGAATTTTTTTTTTGGTGTTTCTAGTACTGTTTTTCTCTTCATTTGTAATTCTGTTAAATTGGGTCCTTTCTTTCTCTTTTTTATTTAGGCCAAGGGTCTCTCAATATTGTTTATCTTGTCAAAGAACTAGTTATTGGATTCACTGGATCTTTGTATTGTTTTCTTTGTTTCTATTTCATTAATGTCTGCTCTGATTTTTATGATTTCTTTCTGTCTACTTGATTTGGATTTTGCTAGTTCTTGTCTTTCCAGATTTTTGAGTTGTATTATTAAGCCAAGTATTTATTTTCTTTCTGACTTTTTAATACAGACATTGAAAGCTATGAATTTCCCTCATAGGATTGTTTTCAATGGTGCCAGGGAGTTCATGGACTTGTATTTTAATTGTATTTAGTTACAGGAAATATTTTATTTCTTGATTTCTTGGCCCCATTCATAATTGAGTGATGAGTTGTTTCCTCTCCACAGGTTCATCTATTTAGTAGATTTTTTTTCTGAAAATTTTAAGTTTTATTGGTTTCTGGCCATATAGGATACCTACAGTTATTTCTATTGAAAAAAAATTAATCAGTATTGTTTAGTGTCTGAAGATGTGGTTCACTTTAGAAGGGCTTCCATATGGTACTGAGTAGAATGTGTATTCTTTCAGGTTTGTATCAACAATTTTGTAGATATCTGTTAAGTCCATTTGATGTATAATATCATTTAATTCTGATGTTTCTCTAACTTTTGTTCAGAGGATCTGTTGTCTGTTGGAAAAAGTTGGGTATTGAAATCACCTTGTATTAATGGCCGTGTTTAGAATAATGTGTTCTTCATTATGGGTTCTCTTTATTGGAATGCAGTTTCTCTCTTTAGGTCTTCTGTTGGTATAATGTTCTTTTAAAATGTGTACGCCTTACCCTTGTTAATTCAAATGCTGAATTCCCCACCCCCAACTCTCTGGTTTCAATCCATATTGCATTGTGATACTCATTATAAGCATCCTGTCTCAACTCTTGTGTAAACAGGACAAAATAAAGCAACTAGATACAATGTTGTGCAATGGGAGGAGCCAGAGGACAGGAAAGAGGGGAGGAGCCAGAGGACAGGAAAGAGAGGAGGAGCCAGAAGGCAGGAGATGAGTGGGAGGAGAAGGGGTAAGGAGAGGGTGGGGAGAGAGCGAGGAGAGCAGAGCTGGAGGAGAGAGCTTGGAGGACTTGGAGCATGAACCAGACCTAAGATTTCACAAAAAGCAAGTATAATGTGGGAAATCTAAATGTTAGGAAACTAAGGGCTTGGAGGTTTAGGAGGCATTAATATTGCCCAGCATTGTGTTCTAGGTTAACTAAAAACCCAGTCTCTGTGTGGTGATTTGGTTATATAGCTGCTGAGGATTAACAGTAGCATTACCAGAAAATAAACCCATAGTAAATATTAATAGTCACTTACAACAGTCTTCTGATTGGTTTTAATTTTAAGTCTGTTTTGCTAGGTATGGGGATAGTAGTCCCAATTTAAAATAGGAGGCAAGTAGGCAACACTATTCTACTTTGGTCATCATAATAGGTAGTGTCTATTTTTAAAGCTATGATATGTTTCTTGTATACACCAAGTGGGGATAGATTTCACTTTTTAATCTATTTAGTCAGTCTTTGTCTTTTGATTAAATAATTGAGGCCATTAATATTTAAAGTTATAATTGTACTATGTGTTAATTGTGGTTATTGTGTTGTGGATTAATGTTGGTTTTATGTACTCAGTGGTACTTTGTGTTTTAGTAATTATGGTTTGATGACTCTAAGAGGGAATATATGTTAGAGCCAAGAGAAATAGGGGGGTGCTTTAAAGAGGAAGGCTGATGCTGTCCCCCCTCTGCTGCTCTTGGTTGTTGTGGCTGCAGTTTGACAAGAAGTTGGAAATATCCTTATTATGAAGATTTGACTTGACCCAAAGAGCCTGATGACCCTAATCAGCAGGAAGTAGCCTAAGAGACCTATGTCTCTTCTCCCCACTAACCTTCTTCCTCTTCTACCTGGTGTTGGAAGGGATTTGGTAGAAAAGGGAGATATATTTAAAAAAACCAATAAAATTGATGAAAGTATGCTAATATCTGGGTTTTATATTTTATAATGAGAGACTATTTTGTAGCCTAAGCATCCTTGCTGCCAAGAACAGACTGCTTTTCTTTACATGTGAAATGACTTTTTGTAGCCAGGGATTCAGAGCAGCGGTGATGCATCCAAGGCAGTGATATGTCCATGAAGCCTGGTCATTAGTTTAGAATGTGGAAGATGATTTTTTTTGTGACTCATTCTTGAAAAATTCTAGTATTCAAGGCAAGATTACTTTTTCATTGTTTGACTTGACAGCTGAGTTCATTACACTGAGGAACAGTGTAGGTGTGAATGTGAGTAGGAAGGTTGTACAGCAGATAGAATTTGTGTATGTATTTCCCAGCCATCTGGACTGTGTGTGAGAACATTTGCATGGCTCTGAATCAGCAGGGCAGGTTGTCCTTTTCCCCAGTGCTACACTTCCTGTTGATGAGCATTTTCCTGTTGATTGTGTCTGCCACGTAAACCTCAGAAATTTCCTCACCTCAGGCACCAAATTCATCCATCACTGGGACTAAGATTGATGGAAGTTCTATTCTTCTTATTGGCATTCTCCCCACAGTTCATCTGTTCTTTAAAGATGCTTATTGACTGCATTTATTTGAGGTTGAAAAATACAGTTATTGGTATTGAATGTAGAAAAACACAGTACAGATACTTTCTGTATTAGAGAGAAAACTGAGACTAGGGTATTAATTCAGCTCTATATGTGTAGCCAGATAGATGCTGTGTGAGCAGCTTCATAATGCACTATGCACATATAAGACAGGAGTTCATGTTGCTAGTACATGCTCAGTGATCCCACTCTTCTCTTCTGGAAGTCTTTAAAGATGCAACACTTCCAAGTAGAGTGGCCATTACAAGTCTCTCACCAATTTCTTATAAACATCTGACTCTGGGTCCTCAATGGCATTAAAGGTAATTAAACATTAGAAGGTCTTACAGATAGAGATCATATAGAATTAAATTTAATTCAGAAGATGGCTGCTCTGGCAAAGATCACATCTAAAGGCCCTCTAGGTCTGTGTGATCTAGTTGAAATAAAAACACACCTTTAATTCAGAAAACAGAAGCAAACAGATTTGAACTTAAGACTAGCCTGGTATAGAGCAAGTTTCACGTAAAGAAAAGTTTAGGTCCTGGAAACCTGGAAATCCCTTTCTTGACCAAAACACAAAATGTCTCGGGGCTATTTTACACTCTCTTGAAAGTGACTGGCAACCTAGGGGTTAAAGTTTTGACAAATTGAAAGATTGAAAAGAAGACTTTATGGGGTTCAGACATAGAAAACTTGGAAAGTTCCATAATGAAACAATGTATTTGAAATTATCTTAGTAAGATACAATGTGATTATATTTAGCAATGGAGATTTCAGTGGCTGCTTAAAGACCTGCACAATGACAACATTAGCTATTTTGTTAGCGTGGATGGAGAAAATTTCTTAAGACACTAAGCTAGATTAAGTGATGTATCTAAATAAAGGTTGCTAAAAGATGAAGAAGCAGTTTTCTTCAGGAATGTCTTTGATAGGTTATTTAGTCCCACATAGTCAGCCCAAAACACAGCTGCATAAGATCATCAAAATCAACCAGCTATGTGATGTGCTATAGTATGTGTGTGTTTACATATGTAACTATTAAGGAGGAATTAAGGAGGAAGTCATGGATTTGAGAAGGACTGGGTAACATGTAAGGGTTGCAGAAGGAAAGGGAAAGATACAGTGATACAAATAAAATACTCATGGAGAGAAGCTTAAAGCAATCCCACGGAAATCAAGAACAAGGCAAGGCTGCCCACTCTCTCCATACCTCTTCAACATAGTAATTGAAGTCCTAGCTACAGCAACTAAAGGAGATCAAGGGGATACAAATTAGAAAGATGTCAAGGTATAACTATTTGCAGATGATATGATAGTATATTTGAGTTACCCCCAAAATTCAACCAGAGAATTCCTTCAGCTGATAAACACCTTCAGTAAAGTGGCTCGATACAAAATTAACTCAAAAAAATCAGTAGCCCTCCTGTATATGAAAGACAAAAGGGCTGAGAAAGAATTTAAGGAAACTATACCCATCACAATAGCCACTAATAACATAAAGTACCTTGATGTGACTCTAACCAAGCAAGTGAAAGACCTGTTTGGAAAAAAATTCAAGTCCCTGAAGACAGAAATTGAAGAAGGCATCAGACGATGGAAAGAACTCCCATGCTCATCCTGCCAAAAGCAATCTACAGCTTCAATGTAATTCCCATCAAAATACCAACACAATTCTTTAAAGACCCTGGAAAGGACAATTCTCAACTTCATAAGAAAAAATAAAAACCTCAGAATTGCTAAAACAATCCTGTACAACAACAGATCATCTGGAAGTAAATCCATTCCTGATCTGAAGCTGTACTACAGAGCAATAGTTATAAAAAAAATGCATGGTACTGGCATAGAAACAGAATGGTGGATCAATGGAATTGAATAGAAGACCCAGAAATAAACCCACACATCTGCAGATACTTGATTTTTTACAAAGAAGCCGAAACCATACAATGGAAAAAAGCCAACATCTTCAACAATGGTGCTGGTCTAACTGGATGTCTACATGTAGAAAAATGCAAATATATCCATATTTATCACCCTGCACAAAACTAAAGTCCAAGTGGATCAAAGACCTCAATATGAAACCAGACACACTAAATCGATTGGAAGAAAAAGTGGGGAAGAGCCTAGAATGCATTGGCATAGGAGACAACTTCCTGAATAGAACACCAACAGCATAGGCTCTAAGAGCAACAATCAATCATGAAACTGAAAAGCAAAGGACACTGTCATCAGAAAAAAACCGACAGCCCACAGATTGTGAAAGGATCTTCACCAACCCTATATCTGACAGATGGCTAATATCCAGAACATATAAAGAACTAAAGAAGTTAAACAGCAACAAATCAGTAATCCAATTAAAATGGTGTACAGAGCTAATCCGACAATTATCTATAGAATTATCTTTATCCAATGGCAGAGAAACACTTAAAGAAATGTTCAACACTGTTAGTTATCAGGGAAATGCAAATTAAAACGACTCTGAGATTTCACCTTACACCCATCAGAATGGCTAAGATAAAAAATTCAAATGACAATATATGCTGGAGAAGATGAGGAGAAAGTGAAACCCTCTACCATTGCTGGTGGGTATGTAAACTTGTTCAACCATTTTGGAAATCAGTCTGGTGCTTTCTCAGACCTTTAGGAATAGTGCCAACTCAAGATCCAGCTATACCACTCCTAGGCATATATTCAAAATATGCCCAAGTATACAACAAGGACATTTGTTCAACTATGTTTGTAGCAGCTTTCCTTGTAATAGCCAGAATCTGGAAACAACTCAGATGTTCCTCAACAGAGGAATGGATACAGAAATTGTGGTACATTTACACAATGGAATACTACTCAGCAATTAAAAACAAGGAAATAATGGAATTTGCAGGCAAATGGTGGGAACTAAAAAAGAACATTCTGAGTGAGGTATCCCAGAAGCAGAAAGACACACATGTTGTATACTCACTTCTTAGTGGATATTAGACATATAATATAGGATAAACATACTAAAATTTATATACCTCAAGATGGTAAGCAAGAAGGAGGACCCTAGGTGAGATGATCAATCCTCACCCAGAAAGGCAAATGGTACAGATATTGGAAGAGGGAGAAAACAGGGAACAGGACAGGAGCCTACCACAGGGGGCCTCTGACAGAGTCTACCCAGCAGGGTATCAAAGCAGATGCTGAGACTCATAGCCAAATTTTGGGCAGAGTACAGGGAATCTTATGAAACAAGGGGGAGATAGTAAGACCTAGAGAGGACAGGAGTGCCCCAAGGAGAGCAACAGAACCAAAAAATCTGGGCCCAGGTGTCTTTTCTGAGACTGATACTCCAGCCAAGAACCATGCATGGAGATAACCTAGATCCCCTTGCACATATGTAGCCCATGGTAGCTCAGTTTTCAAGTTGTTTCTCTAGAAATGGGAACAGGGACTGTCTTTGACAAGAAGTCAGTGGCTGGCTCTTTGATCACCTCCACCTGAGGGGGAGCAGCCTTACTAAGCCACAGAGGAAGACAATGTAACCAGTCCTGATGAAACCTGATAGCCTAGGGTCAGAGGGAAGGGGAGGGTACCTCCCCTGTCAATGTACTTGGGGAGGGACATGGGAGGAGATGAGTGAAGGAGGGTGGATTTGGGAGGGGATGAGGGAACTGGAATACAAAGTGAATAAACTGTAATTAATAAAAAAATTAATTAAAAATGTAAGAAATAAATACTGGCATAATAAAAAATAAAAATACTCGTGTATGAGAATTTGAGAAAAATAAAAATTTTTAGCTCTACACTTTATGAAAATGGACATTTTTCATCTCTCTTTTTTCTTTTTAAATTAATTTATAGTTTATTCACTTTGTATCCCAGCTGTAGCCCCTTCTCCAGTTCCCTCCCAATCCCACCCTCCCTCCCTCTTCTTCTCCTATGCCCCTCCCCCAGTCTAATGATAGGGGAAGTCCTCCTCCCCATCTGAACATGGTCTATCAGTTCTCATCTGGACTGGCTTCTTTGTCTTCCTCTGTGGACTGGTAAGGCTGCTCCACCTCAGGTGGAGGTGATCAAAGGGCCAGTCCATGAGTTCATGTCAGAGATGGTCCCTAGTCCTATTATTGGGAAACCCTCTTGGATACTGAACTGCCTTGGGCTACTTTTCTGTTTGGGTTCTAAGTTATCTCCATTCATGGTCCTTATTTAGAGTATCAGTCTCTGAAAAGACCTCTGTGCCCAGATTTTTTGGTTCTGTTGCTCTCCTTGTGGATCTCCTGTTCCCTCCAGGTCTTTCTATTCACCCTTCTTTCATAAGATTACCTGCACCCTGCCCACAGTTTGGCTATGCATCTTAGCATATGTTTTGATACCCTGCAGGGTGGAGTCTTTCAGAGACCCTCTGTGATAGGATCCTGTCCTGTTCCCTGTTTTCTCCCTCTCCTGATGGAACATGGACATTTTTTTGATGTTTAAATTATTTTTTCTTTCTTTCTTTATTTTTTATTAGTTACATTTTATTAACTCTGTATTCCAGCTGTATCCTGCTCCCGCTCCCTCATTCCCTTCCAAACCCTCCTCCCTCCCTCCCTCATCTCCTCCCTGCCCCTTTCCAAGTCCACTGATTGGGGAGGACCTCCTACCCTTTCATCTGACCCTGGTTTATCAAGTATCTTCAGGACATGAACATTTTTTTTTAAATTTTTTAAATCTTTTAATTTTTTTTTATTAATTACACTTTATTCATTTTGTATCCCCCCATGAGCCCCTCCCTCCTCCCCTGCCGATCCCACCCTCCCTCCCCTTTCTGCATGCATTCCACTCCCCAAGTCCACTGATAGGGGAGGTCCTCCTCTCCTTCTTTCTGATCTTAGTCTATCAGTTCTCATCAAAAGTGGCTGCATTGTCCTCTACTGTGGCCTGGTAAGGCTGCTCCCCCCTCAGGGGGAAGTGATCAACAAGCAGGCCAATCAGATTATGTCAGAGGCAGTCCCTCTTCCCATTACT
>NW_026596695.1:0-3685 GCF_907164565.1 Psammomys obesus
CTCTGTCAGATAAAGGGTTAGTGAAGATTCTTTCCCAATCTGTAGGCAGTCGTTTTGTTTTGATGACAGTGTCCTTTGCTTTACAGAAGCTGTTCAGTTTCATGAGGTCCCATTTATTGATTGGTGCTCTTAGAGCCTGTGCTGTTGGTGTTCTGTTCAGGAAGTTGTCTCCTGTGCCAATGAGTTCTAGGCTGTTCCCAACTTTTTCTTCTAATAGATTTAGAGTATCTGGTTTTATGCTGAGGTCTTTGATCCACTTGGACTTTAGTTTTGTGCAGGGTGATAAATATGGATCTATTTTCATTTTTCTGCATGTGGACATCCAGCTGCAGCACCATTTGTTGAAGATGCTGTCTTTTTTCCATTGAATGGTTTTGGCTTCTTTGTCAAAAATCGAGTATTCATAGGTGTGTGGGTTTATATCTGGGTCTTCTATGTGGTTCCATTGATCCTCCTTTCTGTTTTTATGCCAATACCATGCAGTTTTTATTACTATTGCTCTGTAGTACAACTTGAGATCAGGGATGGAGATACCTCCAGATGATCTGTTGTTGTACAGGATTGTTTTGGAGATTCTTTGTTTTTTGTTTCTCCATATGAAGCTGAGAATCTTTACCAGGTTCTTATAGTTCAATCTACAATGAAAATAAAATAAGAAAAATGGAAAAGAGACCCTGTTCTCAGTATGACCATTTAAAGTAATGACTGATTCTCCAACCAAGGATCGTGCATGGATATAACCTAGAACCCCTGCCCCGATGGAGCCCATGGCAGCTCAGTATCCAAGTGGTTTTCCTAGTAAGAGGAACAGGGACTGTCTCTGACATGAAATCAGTGGCTGGCTCTTTGTTCTCCCCCTCCCTCCCGTGAGGGAGAAGCAGCCTTGATAGGCCACAGAAGAGGACATTGCAGCCAGTCCTGATGTGACCTGATAAGCTAGGGTCAGGTGGAAGGGGAGGAGGACCTCACCTGTCAGTGGACTTAGGAGGGGCAGGGAGGATATGAGCGAGGGGGCTACAGCTGGGATACAAAGTAAATAAACTGTAATTAATATAAAAAATAAAAATTTAATAATAATAAAAAAAGAAGTTCAGTGTGCTCAGAGGGCTGCTGCACAGAAACAATGGGAGGAAAAGAGAATGATACCAAATGTGTAAAGTAGCCCGCATGTACCAGTGGCCACTGTGCATGTTATACTGCACATGACAGTAAAGGCAAGCTTCATCCTTGCCAGAAGAGGGCAAACAATAAGTAATTTGAGTCTGCTAACTTTCTAGCTTTATTCATAAGTGACAAGAGCAAAACTCTATGCTTGATTATTATAAACTACAGGGAAATTTGTTACCTCCAGAAAACAAGCATGATAGTTGGGAACAATCTAGTGGCTAACAAGTTAATAGGTTAAAACAAATATAGTAACTAAATATTGTTTCAATGGGAAAAACAAACCCTTGATCTCCATGGTCACCAAATAGTTGCTTCCCATGAATCAAAAGTAAGGTGACTTGTAGCTCTGTATGACAGATCCTCAATCAGTGATGAAGGTAAACATTCCAACCAAAGATTAATAATATCCTATGTGAATTTCCTTAGAAATGAAAGTGTATGTGTTATAGTCTTACTTACTGTTCTATTGCTATGATAAAACAGCAAGACTAAGCCAACTTATAAAAGAAAGTGTTTGATTTACGCTTATCGTTTTGGAGAGATAGACTCCATGGTGGCCTAGCAAAGGCATGGTGTCAGGAGCAGCTGAAAGCTTACATCTTGGTCCTAAGTATGAAGCAGAGAGAGAGAGAGAACATTGGGAATGAATGAAGTCTTGTAAAACTTCACAGTCCTGCCCCAGTGACACTTCTTCGAACAAAGCCACAACTTCTAAATCTTCCCAAACAGTTCCACCACCTGGGGAGCAATCATTCAAACTTATGGGTCTCTGGGGGCCATTCTCAATCAACCACTACAGTCCCTTTACATAAAAGAGTTCATAATCACAGGAATTTGAAAATAAAGATTTGAAAATCGAAGTACTAACTAAGAAAACCTACAATAGCCATATGCATAAAATATGTCTCAATATATGAGAAGTGTTGACCTGGTGAAGACGTTATAAGATTGTTATTATTATCATCATCATCACCATCAGTTATTATTTCTTGCTGGAATAAAGTGTTGGGTTCATCATGGTGTCTTCGGAGATATGTTCATGGCTGTTCATGATGCTCTTCCCTCCCCTGGAGCTCTTTCTTTGCTCCTATTGCATCTGTTTAATAATGCAGCTTCCTTTCTGTTTTTATGCCAATACCATGCAGTTTTTATTACTATTGCTCTGGGTAGTACAGCTTGAGATCGGGGATGGAGATACCTCCAGATGATCTGTTGTTGTACAGGATTGTTTTGGAGATTCTGGGTTTCTTGTTTCTCCATATGAAGCTGAGAATCTGTTTTTCAAGGTCTGTAAAGAATTGAGTTGGTATTTTGATGGAAATGAATTGAATCTGTAGATTGCTTTTGGCAGGATGGCCATTTTGACAATGTTAATCCTACCAATCTCTGAGCACAGGAGATCTTTCCATCTTCTGAGAACTTTTTCAATTTCTTTCTTCAGAGACTTGAAGTTTTTCTCAAACAGGTCTTTCATTTGTTTGGTTAGTGTCACCTCAAGGTACTTTATGTTATTAGTGGCTATTGTGAAGGGTGTTGTTTCTCTAATTTCTTTCTCAGCCCTTTTGTCTTTGGTATGCAGGAGGGCTTCTGATTTTTTTTGAATTGATTTTGTATCCTGCCACTTTGCTGAAGGTGTTTCTCAAACGGAGGAGTTATCTGGTTGAATCTTTGGGGTCGCTCATATATACTATCATATCATCTGCGAATAGTGACACTTTGACCTCTTCCTTTCCGAATTGTATTCCCTTGATCTCCTTTAGTTGTCTTATTGCTCTGGCTAGGACTTCAAGTACTATGTTGAAGAGGTATGGAGAAAGTGGGCATCCTTGTCTTGTCCCTGATTTCAGTGGGATTGATTTAAGTTTCTCTCCATTGAGTTTGACGTTGGCTGTAGGCTTGCTGTATATGGCCTTTACTATGTTTAGATATGTGCGTTGTATCCCTGATCTCTGCAAGACTTTAGACATGAATGTGTGTTGGACTTTGTCAAATGCTTTTTCAGCATCTAAGGAGATGATCATGTGGTTTTTCTCCTTCAGTTTGTTTATGTGATGGATTATATTGATGGATTTCCATATGTTGAACCACCCTTGTATGCCTGGTAAACACACACACCTATGAATACTCGATTTTTGACAAAGAAGCCAAAACCATGGAAAAAAGACAGCATCTTCAACAAAGGTGCTGGTCCAACTGGATGTCTACATGCAGAAAAATGAAAATAGATCCATATTTATCACCCTGCACAAAATTTAAGTCCAAGTGGATCAAAGACCTCAACATAAAACCAGATACTCTAAATCTGTTAGAAGAAAATTGAGGAACAGCCTAGAACTCATTGGCACAGGAGACAACTTCCTGAACAGAACACCAACAGCACAGGCTCTAAGAGCACCAATCAATAAATGGGACCTCATGAAACTGAAAAGCTTCTGTAAAGCAAAGGACACCGTCATCAAAACAAAACGACGGCCTACAGATTGGGAAAGAATCTTCACTAACCCTTTATCTGACAGAG
>NW_026596696.1:0-1470 GCF_907164565.1 Psammomys obesus
GTATGTACCTAGATCTACGTGTGTGTGTGTGTGTGTGTGTGTGTGTGCGCATGAAGATTTATAGATAAATGAATGTAGCCTTCTCAGTCTGTATAATATTATTTGTATGTATGTTTTGATGGTTAGCCATTTGGTATTGAATAAACAAGTGTTATTATCTTCCCTAAAAAAAAAAAAATTACTCCTATTCGCAGTATTCTTCAGTTACCTCTAGTTCTTGGAGTAGGATTGATAACTCTTGGATTCCCTCTGTACTTTAGTGCTTATTTAGCTCATGTTTGGCACTCATGCTGGTAAAATTTTATGCATGTAGCTTCTAATGTTTACCGTAGCCACCATATCATAGCACATACTTAGTTCCTCTGGCCCTTTCAGTTTGTGTGTCAGCTCATCTTCAATAATCTTTTAGGCTTAGAAGTGGGAGGATTTGGGGGGTTGCAGGTAGCCATGGTGAACTGGGGTCACAACTGTATATTTTGATTAGGTGTGGTTTCTTTTTTAATATTCTACGTCTGTTGAAAAATAAAAAGAAATCTCCATCATAAGGGGTAAATACTAGAATTATCTGTGGGTATAAAAAAGTAAATAGGATGTAGTTACTAAATATATTATTTATTAAAGTTGCAGTTGTAGGTTCTTCTCCAAGATTCATGGCTTCCCTAGTTCTGAGCAGCTATCTAGTTTTCCAGGACCAGGCATAGTTTCTTTGCTTTGGAACCAATCATAAATCTAACTTGAGATCTGTTGCTTACTCTCATGGTTTCTGTGCCACTAATGAACCCTTAGGTGTTTTCTTGTTGTTATTTTTCCATTCTGGTCCTTGCTGAGGTTCATAGATACCACAGATGTGTAGAATTCTTTTTTACTTCCTGTCACTACAAGCTTGCATGGCAACTTCTGGTACCATGAAACCAAATCACCAGGAAGGAGACTTTCTGGTCAGTTTTGGCTCAGTGTCTTCTGAGACCACTGTCTGATGCACCTGGTATCTTCAACAATGGGCACTTCCCATTTCTTGGGGAAACCCGTGACAATAGTAACAGCCTTCAATGTTCTGGGGACCTCTTAAACAACCCTGATATTTCACAAGTCAATTTAGTATCTCTTGTACCTGATGTTGTGGTATTTGTTTCATGGATTTGGGCGCTGGAAGAAGCATTTTGACCCAGATGAGAAAATTTTATTTAAAATGTATATGTGTATTTATGCATAGGTTTACATTTATTATAAGTATTATTTAGGTTAATAGTAAAAATTATGCTCTTTTTAGACATCCTTCCTTTTACTTTCCTATTCTACATCTATGTTTATCTTCAACTCCTACACTATTGGAGCCTGTTTCCTCAAACAGATCATTTGTACACTGCTATTCTCCTCTCCATTGCTCCCTGCTCTTCTAGCATCTCAGCGGTGCCTTTTATTTTCCAGCTCATGGATATCTGTTGACATCTGATGATCTGGATCTAGGAG
>NW_026596697.1:0-2605 GCF_907164565.1 Psammomys obesus
TCAACATCAATGGACTCAACTCTCCAGTAAAAAGACACAGATTAACAAAATGGATACATGAACAAAACCCAGCAATCTGTTGCATACACGAAACACACCTAAGGCACAAAGATAGATATTACCTGAGGGTAAAAGGTTGGAAGACGACTTTCCAGGCAAATGGACCCAAGAAACAAGCAGGAGAAGCCATTCTAATATCTGATAAAATAGACTTTCAACCAAAATTAATAAAAAGAGATGGGGAAGGACACTTCATACTCATCAAGGGAAAATTCCACCAGGAAGACATCACAATCCTGAACATCTATGCCCCAAATACAAGAGCACCCACATTTGTGAAAGAAACATTGATAAAATTTAAACCACATAGAGGTCCCCACACACTAATAGTGGGAGACTTCAACACCCCAATCTCAACAAAGGACAGGTCAACAAAACAGAAATTAAACAAAGAAACAATATCTCTGACAGAGGTCATGAATCAAATGGACCTCAGACATTTACAGAACTTTATACCCAAACACAAAAGAATTTACCTTCTTCTCAGCACCTCATGGAACCTTCTCCAAAATAGACCATATAGTTGGTCACAAAGCAAGCCTCAACAGATACAAGAAGATTGAAATAATCCTTTCTATCTTGTCTGATCACCATGGGATAAAGATGGAACTCAACAATAACAGAAATAGCAAAACGCCTACACACACATGGAAACTGAACAACTTGTTACTAAATGACAGCTGGGTCAGGGAAGAAATAAAGAAAGAAATTAAAGCCTTCCTAGAACTCAATGAAAATGAAGAGACAACATACCCAAACTTGTGGGACACAATGAAAACAGTGCTAAAAAGAATGTTCATAGCACTAAGTGCCTTCAAGAAGAAATTCAAGATAGCTCATTCAAGCAACTTAATGGCTCACTTAAAAACCCTAGAAAAAGAAGAAGCAGACAACCAAGAAGTAGTAGAAGGCTGGAAATAGTCAAACTCAGGGCTGAAATCAATCAATTGGAAATAAATAACACAATTCAAAGAATCAATGAAACCAAGAGCTGGTTCTTGGAGAAAATCAACAAGATCGACAAACCCTTAGCCAAGCTAACTAAAAGGCAGAGAGACACCACCCAAATCAACAAAATCAGAAATGAAAAGGGGGACATAACTACAGACACTGAGGAAATCCAAACAATCATTAGGACTTACTTCAAAAGTCTATATGCCACAAAATTTGAAAATCTAAATGAAATGGACAATTTTCTTGGTCGATTTGACTTACCAAAGCTGAATCAGGACCAGGTAAATCAATTAAATAGTCCTATATCCCCCAAAGAAATAGAAGCAGTCATCAAAAGTCTCCCATCCAAAAAAAGCCCAGGACCAGATGGCTTCAGCACAGAATTCTACCAGACCTTCAAAGAAGAGCTAACACCAATTCTCTTCAAACTATTCCACAAAATAGAAACAGAAGGAACATTACCAAACTCATTCCATGAAGCTACAGTCACCTTGGTACCTAAACCTCACAAAGAGTCAACAAAGAAAGAGAATTTCAGGACAATCTCCCTTATGAACATTGATGCAAAAATACTTAACAAAATACTTGCAAACCAAATCCAAGAACACATCAAAGATATTATCCACTATGATCAAGCAGGCTTCATCCCAGGTATGCAGGGGTGGTTCAATATACAGAAATCCATCAATGCGATCTACCATATTAACAAACTAAAAGAAAAAATCCACATGATAATCTCCCTAGATGCTGAAAAAGCATTTGACAAAATCCAACATCCATTCATGTTTAAAGTACTGGAGAGGTCAGGGATACAAGGCACATATCTAAACATAGTAAAGGCGATATACAGCAAGCCTATAGCCAACATCAAACTAAACGGAGGGAAACTTAAAGCAATCCCACTAAAATCAGGGACAAAACAAGGCTGCCCACTCTCTCCATATCTCTTCAACATAGTGCTGGAAGTCCTTGCTAGAGCAATAAGACAGTTGAAGGAGATCAAGGGGATACAGATGGGAAAGGAAAAAGTCAAATTATCACTATTTGCAGATGATATGATAGTATACATGAGTGACCCCAAAAACTCTACCAGGGAACTCCTACAGCTGATAAACACCTTCAGCAAAGTGGCCGGATACAAAATTAACTCAAAAAAATCAGTAGCACTCCTGTATACAAAAGACAAAAGGGCTGAGAAAGAAATTAGAGAAACAACACCCTTCACAATAGCCACAAATGACATAAAGTACCTTGGTGTAACCCTAACCAAGCAAGTCAAAGACTTGTATGAAAAAAAATTCAAGTCTCTGAAGAAAGAATTAGAAGAAGATATGAGAAGATGGAAAGATCTCCCATGCTCATGGCTTGGCAGGATTAACATAGTAAAAATGGCCATCTTACCAAAAGCAATCTACATATTTAATGCAATTCCCATCAAATTGCCAACACAATTCTTTACAGACCTGGAAAGAAAAATTCTCAACTTTGTATGGAATAACAAGAAACTGAGAATTGCTAAAACAATCCTCTACAATAAAAGATCTTCTGGAGGTATCTCCATCCCTGATCTCAAGCTGTACTATAGAGCAAC
>NW_026596698.1:0-1407 GCF_907164565.1 Psammomys obesus
GGTCTCACTTCTCTACTGCTGCGTCAGTGAGACATGGGTCCCGAGTTCGATTGCTCTCATCATAAAGTTCTCTTGCTATTGCATCGAGTCATCTCCTGGTGTTTTTGAGGGTCCCATGATCCTGGCATTACAAAACTATTATAGTTCTGTGTAACTTAGTTTATCCATATAGCTTTAAATCCTATTTATCAAATGAATCTCGAAGCTAGTTGTTGAGGAGTTAGCAAAGACACCTCTAAGTTATGTTCTGTTGACCTGAGTATACCTTTATTTCTTTAGGACTTTTTTATTATACCAATTCTACCCTAATACAAAACATTTTTGATACTTGTTACTTTCTCTCTTTTTTTTTTTTTTTTGTACAGATTTATTTATTTTTTATTCGTAAAACAATTTATCTGCATGTATGCCTGCACACCAGAAGAGGGCACCAGATCTGACTATACATGGTTATGAGCCACCATGTGGTTGCTGGGAATTGAACTCAGGACCTTGGAAAAACAGCCAACATTCTAAACTCTGAGCCATCTCTCCAGCCCCATGAGACTTGTTACTTTCTTAGCCTAAAATGATATAATAATAAACTAATGGCTCTGCAGGATTGCCAAGTTTTATGAGTTCGTGAGTTCACTCTTACCTGTTTTATGCCATGTGGTCATTTTAAGATAGTGGAATTACATAGTACTACGTCAAGATCCATCTCTACCACTGCTAGACATCTATTCAAAATATGCTCAAGTGTACAACAAGGACATTTGCTCAACCATGTTCATATTAGCTTTATTCATAATAGCCTGAATCTGGAAACAACCCAGATATCCCTCAACGGAGGAAGGGATACAGAAAATATGGTACATTTACACAATGGAATACTACTCAGCAATTAAAATAAAGAAAATAATGAAATTTGCAGGCAAATCATAGGAACTAGGAAAGATCATCCTTATTGAGGAATCCCATAAGACGAAAGAAACACATGGTATATACTCACTTATAAGTGGGTATTAGGCATATAATATAGGATAAACATATTAAAATCTGTACTGCTAAAGAAGCTAAGCAATAAGGAGGACCCCGAGTAAGATGCTTAATTCCCATTCAAAAAGGCAAAGGCAAATGGGATAGATACCAGAAGAGGGAGAAAACAGGAAACAGGACAAGAGCCTTCCACAGTGGGTCTCTGAAAGATTCTACCCAGCAGGGTATCAAAGCAAATCCTGGCATTCATAGCCAAACTTTGGGCAGAGTGCAAGGAATTTTGTGAAAGTAAGGGGAGATAGGAAGACCTGGATGGGATAGGAGCTTGACAAGGTCAGAGGTTTTTCTGAGACCTCTGAAAATCCCAGCGGTCTTTTCTGAGAGTGATAATCCAACCAAAAACCATGCATAGGGATAACAAAGAACCCC
>NW_026596699.1:0-3322 GCF_907164565.1 Psammomys obesus
ATCTGGAGGTGGTCTAGAACCACCCACCACTCAGGCTTCTGTGGCAGAGGAGCCAGAGCGGGAATCTGAAGGTCTGTTTTTACAGTACCTTACCCAGAAAGGGACTTGGGCCTGGGTGCTCGTCCTGGAGGAATTTCTGTAAGGCCTCAGTTTTGGTCCCGGGAAATTTGGCCAGCTGTTGGGTGTTTTTTGTCTCAATGTCTCTGTGCAGCATTTGCTCGTGTTTACCTTCTGTTTTCTCTTCTGAAAGGCCTCACAAAACTTGTTTAAAATGTGTGCCTATGTGTTCATTAGATCTATGAACGCATTTGTATAGTGTATCACGTGGTATGTAAAGTGCCTCAGTGCCTCGCTGCCATCTTGACTTTGCCATGTGGGTTGTGGTGTGACCTCCATCTTGGTGTGGATAAAAAAGAGAAAAAAAAAAAAAAAACCTTGGTCAAATAATTCTCATTTCCTTCTGGGTTAAAGGGATAAGTTGTTTTGGATTGGTATTGGTTTTAAAAATTACATTGTTTGCACTGGTAAATGCTGGTTTTAAAATCTGGTTTTGACTTTTAAAGACTATGGTTATAACTTGTGACTTCTCTCCTACAAAAGGGGTACTTTATTTTGATATTGCAAAAACGGGTTTTAAAAAAATTGCTTAAATGTTTAAGGCTATAAAATATTTAAAGTTTATCAGGCATTTGTGTATGACAATGATCTTGGGTAATCTGACAAAATTTAAAAGTTTCTCGATCCTTTGGGGAAGAATAAAAATACTTTGATATTTATTTTATCAATTTTATTAAATAAAACCCAGCCGTATGGTTTGTACTAATTGAACAAAATTGCAGTTTTTAGAATGTATTTTATGGAGAGCTGTTTGTTTGTTAAGCTGTTTTGTTTATGGAAAAACATGTTACAACCCTTCAAAAAAAAAGGAAGTTTCAACAAGTTCCTTAAAGCTTGTTCTAAGTTCCTTAGAGTTTATGTGACCTTGGACCATCTTGTCTGCTACAGGGAAGTAATTTTAGAGAAAGAATTTGGCAGTTTCAGAACTCCTCTTTGTAGTAATGAAACTTGTTTTTGCTTTGCCTATAAAAAGCAAATTGTGGACGCAGGGCTCCAGCAGGATCATGTTAGGATAAAAAGGATTTTGATGAGAGTTTGTAGGTTGTCTAAAAAGCAAGAGAGAGAGGAAAAAAAAGTAAGAATGTCTGGTTAAGCCAGAAAAAGGAAGCTAGGAACCTAAAGGTATATAGGATGTTGCAAAAGGTTAGTGGATGTATTATAAAAAGCCAGAGAGTTAATATGATTTGAAAAAAAACTATATTTTAAATATGTTATAGTTCATTTAAAAGGCTGGTGATTCCTCATTACAAAATGTTTTCTTATGCTCTTTTAGGGGGAAATAATTCTGGCTGATAGGTTTGGTATGGCTAGAATAATTCATACAGTTTAAAATTGTTCTGTACTGTAATGTTATGCAGTTGGTTCTAAAACTTATTTAATCACTAAGTTAAAAATGTTGGTTGTGGGGAATTGTAAATGCTCCACAATGTTTGCTGTATCATCATCAGCACCTAATGGCTATGTTTGGTATTGTCAGTCACAGCCTGTGGTAGCCTAACACGTGGCTAGCCACCATGATCTTCAGGGATAGAGAACACGTGAAGCTGTATTTTTGCTGCCATATCTGTTTAGGGCTTCCAGCTGAGTTCAGTTACACGTGGTCAGCCGCCATGCTAGTCCAGAGAGAAAGAGGGTGGAGCCATGAGTTTGTGATCATTTTTGTTCAGATATCTCAGTTATGTTCAGTCATCTGATTAGTGCTAAATGCAAAGCTTTTTACTGTTCAATTTTAATGTGAAAGACCCCAGCCTCA
This sequence comes from Psammomys obesus, assembly GCF_907164565.1. Classification (NCBI taxonomy): domain Eukaryota; kingdom Metazoa; phylum Chordata; class Mammalia; order Rodentia; family Muridae; genus Psammomys; species Psammomys obesus. Next base: position 1,871 of record NW_026596699.1, read on the forward strand.
CCCTAAGTTAAACATAGCTAACGCCATTTTGTGGGACACCACTGTTTTGTAAAACTCTAAAGGCTAGATGGAAAACTAAAAAATTACTAAGAAACCCAGCTGTGTCACCCACTTGGGATATCTGCGGTCAGGCTGCCCCAGTTGAGCTGAAAACAGTTTGTATTAATCACCCTCATGGATATCTGTGAGACTGTTCCAGTTAAGATAAGGGTCCTAAGGAAAACAACAGATGGCGGGCCACGTCAAGGGGTCATCATGACTGTTTCGACCACCCAGTTCCTGGAATCTTGGTGTCCCTGCCAAACTTTGACGCAAACCGTGGTCTCATGTAAACGTACCATGTAAACGTGGTCTCATGAAAACGTACAGCCCCCTGTAACCATGCTTCTCGCTTCTGTACCCACGCTTCTGTAACCGTGCTTCTTGCTCCCGAGCCCTATAAAAACCTGTCACCCTAACCAAGAGGCGCGCAAGTCTTCCGAAAGGCTTTGTCGCCCTGGGTACCCGTGTATCGAAATAAACCTCTTGCGGCTTGCATCCGAAGGCTGGTTTCGCTGTTCCTTGGGAAGCGGGGTCTCCCCGTCTAGAGAGGCTCAGCGGGAGTCTTTCAGACCCTAACTAAAATGTTCAATCCCCATCCTGAAAGGCAAAGAGGATGGACATCAAAAGAAAATAGGTAACAACCTCAGAACCTACTACAGAGGGCCTCTGAAAGCCAGAAGAAAACAGGAAACAACCTTGGAACCTGCCACAGAGGGCCTCTGAAAGCCTCTGCAGTATAGACTGTCAAATCAGATGCTGAGCCTGATGGCCAACTGATGGGCAGAGTGAATGGAATTTTACGTAAGAAGTGGGAAATAGTAAGAACTGGAGGGGAAGGGAACTCACAAGGAGAGCAACAGAACAAGATAATTTGAACACAGGGAACTTCCCAGAGACTCATTCTCCAACCAAGGACTATTCGTGGAGATAACCTAGAACCCCTGCACAGATGTAGCCCATGGCCGTTCAGTGTCCAAGTGGATTACATAGTAATGGGAAGAGGGACTGCCTCTGACATAATCTGATTGGCCTGCTCGTTGATCATCTCCCCCTAAGGGGGGAGCAGCCTTACCAGGCCACAGTAGAGCTTTGTTTGGAAACTGTGCCAAATGGCCCAATCCTTCTCCTGACCTTTGATCCAAAGCCTGAAACCCCCACTCCTCAGAACAGACACGGGATGAGCTAATCACTCTCCCACCTTTAATTGTGGCTACCTCATATGGGAGGAAATTCCAAACTGAGTTGAAGATCAGATATTTATGACAGGGCTGACCAGACCTAACGGTGTCCAGAACCAACCAATTATTTTAAAAGTTAAATACCTCATACAATCATGAATTGCCAAAAAGGCAACCCCTAGAATTCCCCATGCCTTGTCTTTTAAAAACCTAAGGTCTTTGTCTCCCGGGT
>NW_026596700.1:0-1203 GCF_907164565.1 Psammomys obesus
TACTGTTTTAGAAATACCCATCTAGCTAGGGATATAGTTTAGTAACCAAGCTCTTCTCTAGCATGTGCAAGGTCCTAAGTCTTAAGAAATGGCACAGGCAAAAATTATTTGCTGGCAAAATTTTAGATTATATAGATATAAAATTATATAGATTTTATTAAACTATATTAATTTACATTAATAGCAACTTGAAGTCCTGTATATTTTAAAAATCAGTTGGCTTCAGTATATTAGAAAAAGTATTCGAAATGGTTTGTAACTATTAAGCCATATATTGCAGGTCACATAAGCAAAAGTATGTTCTTCCATAAGTAAAATACTGTATTTTGAGACTGAATTTGTGTTTGTGTGTGTGTGTACACTGTGGTATATGTCTAGAGGTGAGAGGACAACTTGCTGGAATGTGTTCTTTCTTACAAAGCACGTTCTGGAGATTAAATTCAGATCATCAGACATGGCTGCAAGCACCTGCTGAGCTGTTTCTCTGGCTTTGAAAATGAGAATTCTTAAGAACCAAGAATTAACAAAATTGTGACTCACGTGGCAATGAGCTGCACACAGAAGGACCTGTGTGAGGAAACTCAGGAGTACATGCTGTGGAAATAATGGTGTTGATGCTAGAGTTAGAAAGGTGAAATTAGTAAAGCATTGTGCTAAATTACTATGAGGGCTAAAGTAGAAAAAGTGGTTGAGAGTAACAAAGATTCTAACCTTGGTAACTGTTATATAAATTCAAGCAAGGGGAGAAATAACTAAGTTTAATTTTGGACGTGTTAAATATGATTGTTTTTAATCAAGATGGTACTATTATTTGGGTGTTCAAATACATGAGCCAGGAGTAAAGACAGGTGACTAGTAGAAATTTATTTAGCAGTTATCAATAGCCAGTTTTTTTTTTGTTTTGTTTTGTTTTTTTTTTTTTTGTCAGGCAGCAAGAAAGAATGCGTAACTTACCAAAATTACAGGCAGGGTGTAAGGAAGTGGTTGTAATTTCAGTTGAGGATCTAATGGTGTTCCCCTGACCCTTTTGTGGGTAATCATAGCTGCTGTCATTAAGATAGACAGTCACATCATGCCCTGAATTCTGATCATCACCATCCAAGTGAATAGAGAAGATAGAGCAAATGGAGACTAACCATGAAGATCTGGGAGTCATTAGCACAGACAGCTGTGGTTTGTGTAAATGTCCTCAGAATGTTGTCA
>NW_026596701.1:0-2795 GCF_907164565.1 Psammomys obesus
AATAGAACTGCATAGAAGACCCAGAAATAAACCCACACACCTATGAATACTCGATTTTTGACAAAGAAGCCAAAACCATTCAATGGAAAAAAGACAGCATCTTCAACAAATGGTGCTGGTCCAACTGGATGTCCACATGCAGAAAAATGAAAATAGATCTCTATTTATCACCCTGCACAAAACTAAAGTCCAAGTGGATCAAAGACCTCAACATAAAACCAGATACTCTAAATCTGTTAGAAGAAAAAGTGGGGAACAGCCTAGAACTCATTGGCACAGGAGACAACTTCCTGAACAGAACACCAACAGCACAGGCTCTAAGAGCAACAATCAATAAATGGGACCTCATGAAACTGAAAAGCTTCTGTAAAGCAAAGGACACTGTCATCAAAACAAAACGCCTGCCTACAGATTAGGAAAGAATCTTCACTAACCCTTTATCTGACAGAGGACTAATATCGAGTATATACAAAGAACTAAAGAAGCTGAAAAGCAGCAAACCAAGTAATCCACTTAAAAAATGGGGAACAGAGCTAAACAGAGAATTCTCGAATGGCAGAGAAACACTTAAAAAAATGCTCATCCTCATTAGCCATCAGGGAAATGCAAATCAAAATGACCCTGAGATTTCACCTTATACCCATCAGAATGGCCAAGATGAAAAACTCAAGTGACAACACATGTTGGAGAGGTTGTGGAGAAAGGGGATCCCTCCTCCACTGCTGGTGGGAAGGTAAACTGGTTCAACCACTCTGGAAATCTATCTGGCGCTTTCTAAGACAATTAGGAATATGCTTCCTCAAGACCCAGCTATACCACTGCTAGGTATATACCCAAAGTTTGCTCAAGTACACAAAAGGTGTATTTGCTCAACCATGTTTATAGCAGCTTTATTTGTAATAGCCAGAATCTGGAAACAACCCAGGTGTCCATCAATGGAGGAATGGGTACAGAAATTGTGGTGTTTTTACACAATGGAATACTACTCAGCAATCAAAAAGGAGGAAATCATGAAATTTGTAGGCAAATGGTGGGATCTAGAAAAGATCATCCTGAGTGAAATATCCCAGAAGGAGAAAGACAAACATGGTATATACTCACTTATATAGACCTATATGATGTGATAAACATAATGAAATCTGTACACCATAAAAAGATAATCAAGAGAGCGAACATGGGGTAAGATGATCAATCCTCATTTAGAAAGACAGATGGGATGTGCATTGAACGTATCTGTCACACTGAGCGCATTTGAAAGACTCTAACTAGCAGTGTTTTCAAAGCAAAGACTCATGACCAAACCTTTGGCAGAGTACAAGGAATCATAAGAAAGAAGGGGAGTTAGTCTGATGGGGAAAAGATAGGAGCTCCACAAGGACCAAAGATATCTGGGCACAAGGTCTTTTCTGAGACTGACATTCAACCAAGGACCATGTATGGATATAACCTAGAACCTCTGCTCAGATGTAGCCTGTGGTAGCTCAGTAACCAATTGGTTTCCCATAGTTAGGGGAACAAGGACTATTTCTAACAGGAACTCAATGACTGGCTCTTTGGCCTCCCCACTCCCCAAGGGAGGAGCACAGAGGAGAGGCCACAGAGGAGAGCTTTACAGCCAGTCCTGAAGATACCTGATAAAACAGGATCAGATGAATGGGGAGGAGGTCCCCCCTATTAGTGGACTTGGCAAGGGGCACGGCAGAGATGAGGGAGGGAGGGAAGGACTGGGAGGGAATGAGGGATCAGGACACGACTGGGATTCAGATTTAATAAAATGTAACTGATAAGAAAAAAATAAAATTCAAAAAAAAAAAAAGGAAAAAAAAAAAAAGAGTGGGCTGAAAGACTGAAAGCCATGCAACGAGAGTTTGCTGTGAGGTTGTATTTCCTATTAATGTCAGAAGCCACACCTAGGGTATCACCAACCTGACTGCCTATACATGAGATGAACAAGCACCACAGCATTAGACAAGATAAAAGTGACGGCAGAAAGAACTTGAGACGTTATCTCTACACAAGGATTTACATGCAAGGAAGGGACGCTGAGGGTGGGAGATATGAACTCTGCAGGGATGAGAGAACAGCAATTCATTATCTAGTAACAAACAGACATCACAGAAAACATACATACCCCACTATTACTATAAATATTAAATATATATTCACATATATATATATCATGTAGAAATTTACACAGACATGGGAATATACATGGGCAAATACATGTATGCATGCAACAGCAATTAATGAAAGAAAGGCTATACATTTGAAAGCAAGCTAAGAAATATACAGAAGAGTTTAGAGGCAGGAAAAAGAATGAGAAAAGATGTAATTATTTTGTAATCTCAAAAAACTAAGAACTGATACAAATTAAAATTTAAAATAGAGGAAGTGTGATTAAACTATTTTCTTCTTATTATTATTTTGTTAATATATATTCTCATTTTTGTAATGTCCTAAATTAAATATGCTCTCTGAGATAAAAATTAAGTACTTTAGAAGTGGAAAGAAAGAAAGAAAGAAAGAAAGAAAGAAAGAAAGAAAGAAAGAAAGAAAGAAAGAAAGAAAGAAAAAAGATAGAACAGGAACTCGGAACTCTACAAGGACCAAATATATCAGGGCACAGGGGTCTTTTATGAGACTGTTTCACCAACCAAGGACCGTGTTTGGATATAACCTAGAACTCCTGCTCTGATGTAGCCCATGATAGCTCAGCATCCAAGTGGATACCCTAGTAAGAGGAACTGGGACTACTTCTGACATGAATTCAATGGCTGGCTCTTTGACCCCCCCCC
>NW_026596702.1:0-1081 GCF_907164565.1 Psammomys obesus
TGGTACCTGAATTCAGTTCCCAGTCAAGATCTTTATTTCAAAATGGAATTATATTCAGGCTAACTTAAACTCTTTACTCTCTGCAGGGGTCCAACAGGGCACAGTTACTCCTTGGGTAACTGAGCAATTCAGTTCTGTCACAAGTGGAGGCCTGATATTTCAGGATGTTCCTGAAGATAGAGCCTGGCATCTATTATCATAGGTTGACCATTTGGTGCAGATGACATGAGAGAAGGAGCAGAACCCAGAAGCCAATTGAACAACCTGAACCTGCTGCTCTAATAAAGAAAAATGCAAACTTCTTCAGGTCAAATAAGTGTCTTGATTCAGTTCAAGAGAGAATAACGAATGTGAGGTTCAAGTGTAGGGCTGGAAATGAAAGGCCACAGTAAATGCCCTAGTCAAAGCTGCTGAGGGCTTGAAAATGTCATGCTCATTGTATTCTTATCAACAAACCCACATACCTAATATAATATAATAATGAACAAACTATTTAAGATGTTAACACGACTCAGTACCAAGAAAACGAGAAAGCAAATAAAAAATGGACAAAGTGTCTAAACAGACATTATTTTTGTTAAAAAGCCATACAATATATTAACATCTTATCACATGTAGGTTTTAGATTCAGTGGGTCCAGTTCCCATTGTAAGTTTTCATGTGTCAAAAAAGGGGTGGATCTCATTCTATTTAAATGTGCTGGGAATCTGATCATCTTTTCTCACAATTGTACAAAGAGGCTATCGTCAAGATCTTCCATTCACTGTCAATAAAAGAAAATATGTTAGGCATAGTTAACACATAAAAAAAATCAAAGTGAAACAATATGCAGATCTCATTTCAATGTTTTTCAGATGGTTCTTATCAGCTTCAAATGAACAATAAGTGTCAGTGCAGATGGGAGAGTACATGGACCTCTGTGTATTGTTACCAGGAATGTCAAAAAACAAAAGCTATGGAACTATTTATTGCATGAAAATTCTTCCAAAAGCTATTGGGCAATACAACCCAAACACTTCAAATACCCCAAAGATGTGTGCACACTACAGACACACACACACACACACACACACACACACAC
>NW_026596703.1:0-1224 GCF_907164565.1 Psammomys obesus
AGTTCTCTTCAAACTAAATAGAAACAGCAGGAACACTACCAAACTCAGTCTATGAAGCAATAGTCACCTTGGTACCTAACCCTTACAAAGACCCAAGAAAAAAAAATTTCAGGCCAATCTCATTTATGAACATTGATGCAAAAATACTCAACAAAATACTTGCACCCAAATACAAGAACACATCAAAGATATCATCCAATATGACCAAGTCGGCTTCAATGCAGGCATGCAGGGGTGGTTCAATATACAGAAATTCATCAATGTGATCCACCATATAAAAAAAACTGAAGTAGAAAAACCACATGATCATCTCCTTGGATGCTGAAAAGGCATTTGACAAAATCCAACATGCATTCATGTTTAAAGTCTTGGAGAGATCAGGGATACAAGGCACATAACTGAACATAGTAAAGACAATATACAGCGAGCCTATAGCCAATATCAAACTCAATGTAGAGAAACTTAAACAATCCCCCTGAAATCAGGGACAAAGCAAGGTTGCCCACTCTCTCCATATCTCTTCTGGAAATCTTTGCTAGAACAATATGACAGTTGAAGATCAAGCAGATACAAATTTGGAAAGGAAGAAGTCAAAGTATCAGTATTTGCAGATGTTAGGATAGCATACCTGAGTGACCCTAAAAATTCTGCCAGGGAACTCCTTTAGCTTATAAACACCTTCAGCAAAGTGGACACCTACAAAATTAACTAAAAAAAGAAAAAAAAAACTTCTGTAGTGCTTCTGTATACAAAAGACAAAAGGGCTGAGATAGAAATTAGGGTAGCATCTCTTTAAGTTTTTCTCTGCCATTAGATATTCCTCTACAGAGAATTCTCTGTTTAACTTTGTACCCCATCTTTTAATTGGATTACTTGGTGTGTTAGGGTTTAAATTCTTCAATTCTTTCTCTATTCCAGATATTAGCCTATGCTTAATGTAGGGTTGGTGAAGATACTTTCCCAGTCTCTATGCTGTCGTTTTTTTCTTTTTTTCTGTATCTTTTTTTTTAATTTTTATTAATTACACTTTATTCACTTTGCATCCCCCATAAGTCCCTCCCTCCCTCCTCCCCTCCCGATCCCATCTTCTGATCCCCTTCTTCATGCATGCCCCTCCCCAAGTCCACTGATAGAGGAAGTCCTCCTCTCCTACCTTCTGATCTTAGTTGTTCAGATCGCAACAGAACTGGCTGCACTGTCTGCTTCTGCAGCCTGCTAAGGCTG
>NW_026596704.1:0-1088 GCF_907164565.1 Psammomys obesus
TTCCATGATGTTCTAATTTATTGACTAGCAATACATACACAGATTTGGAGTGTGTTTTCCAGTTTGGTTCATCTAAATTTCCTTTATTTATTGAAAATTTTTGTTTTAAAAAATAAATTCTGGTCACACTTTCCCAATTTCTCCTAGATCCTCATTCCCTCACTACTACCCAAATCCAGGGCCTTTCCTCCTCTCCTTAATGAAAAAGTCAAAACAAAAGTCAAAGTCTCTCTCTCTCACACACACACACACACTCAAAAGTACACAAAACATTAAACCAAATATACAAAAAGACTAATAAGACAAAGAAATAGCCTATGCAAAGCCATATGAGACACAGTCTATAAATATGCCATTGAGTTCGTTTTGTTAGTCCAACTCCTGGAGATAGGCCTACCTTGGAGTGTGGTTAGTAACACCAGGGAGACTCCACGGAGGAAGACCAATGTTTCCCTTTGCAGTGAGTACCAGCTGCAGACAGCTGCTTGCTTGGTGTGGGAGCCCACTACCCCACTGCCCCTCTCAGCACTGGGACCCCGCTGCCCCTCTCGGCACTGGGACCCCATCTGGCCATCCAGGCCTCTGCACCGTCTCTGTGAGGTCACAGGGGCATCAGCCCTCTGTGTCTGGAGGAGCCTGTTTCTTTGCAGTTATCCATCATCTCTGGCCCTTGCAATCTCTCCATCTCCTCCTTTGCAATGGTCCCTAAGTCCTGAGGAGAAGCTTTGATGAGGACAGTTCATTTAGTTCCAACCCCAGCATACAGGGTAAACCAAGGCAGGTCACATGAGCTGGTGGCTGGTGTTTCTCTTCCTATATGGGGAGCTCTATATATTCACTTTAACTCTTAAACTTGCAGAGGCCCCTGGTCATGTGAGCCTCTAAAAGAAAGGAGAGGTAACAGGAAACTGAACTCTTAACGTTCAGATTCAGCAGCTGAAGCTTTGTCAACTGAGCTCTCCACCAAAACAGCTCTCTGGCTAAAAACTTTAATTGTTTAACAGTAGAGGGTCTTAATTGATTAAGCCAGGTGCCTCTTTTAATTCAGAGTAGGGCAGCTGCAGCCCTGACAGTTTCTTGCTGGAAAT
>NW_026596705.1:0-1267 GCF_907164565.1 Psammomys obesus
CTATTCACATATACTGGCACACTTTCACACAATATACACCAACATCAGTTAACTGGTTATTCACCTTCATTAGGAATTCTCACAAAATCGCACTGCAAAAATGAGTTTTAGGAATGTACAAATTATTATTTTTCTCACAGTTATCTTTACATATTTAGTATGGTGCACAGTATGGGGAAAGTTATTAATCCAGTCATTATGTTAAAGCTCTGAGGTATTGCAGTTTTCTACAAATCTGTGGTAAAACATCTTATAGAATAAAGTATATAATAAATGTGAGCCAGGTAACAACTATTTTTACCATCACAGGTATTTTCAAATATGCAAAACAACCCATAGAGAAGGAGAACACCGTGAATATAAAAATAATGATGAAAACTCAAAATCTAATTCTTTACCTTTACTTCAAATCGCAAAATTAAGTCATGTGGCAAAAACACCCATTAGTGTAATGACTGTGGAAATGGTGTCATATGTGCAATTATCTTTGCAGGTATGAAAAAAATCAATGTGCAGACAAACTCCTTGAAGATACTCAATATGAATTCTTTGCAGATCACAGTAATCCCCACGCATGTAAAGGTATGCATACTGGTGTGGATCACTATGAATGTAGCCTATATAGTACTGCCTTTGCAAATAAAAGTCATATCCTAAGACATAAAAGGATACATATAGGAAAGAAACCTCATGAATGTAACCGATGTGGTAAATCCTATGCATCTAACAGTGATCTCCTAAGACATAAAGGAACTCACAATGGAGAGAAACCTTATGAATGTAACCTATGTGGTAAAGCCTTTGCATGTAACAGTGATCTCCAAAAACATAAAAGAACTCACACTGGAGAGAAACCTTATGAATGTAACCAATGTGGTAAAGCCTTTGCATGTAACAGTAGTCGCCAAAGACATAAAAGAACTCACACTGGAGAGAAACCTTATGAACGTAACCAATGTGGTAAAGCCTTTGCATGTAACAGTAATCTACTAGTACATAAAAGAACTCACACTGGAGAAAAAACTTATGAATGTAACCAATGTGGTAAAACCTTTTCACAGAACAGTCAACTCTTAATACATAAAAGAACTCACACTGGAGAGAAACCTTATGAATGTAATCAATGTGGTAAAGCTTTTGTACGTAACAGTCATCTCCTAAGACATAAAATAACTCACACTGGAGAGAAACCGTATGAATGTAACCAATGTGGTAAAGCCTTTGAACAGAACAGTAATCTCCTAGTACATAAAAGAACTCACACTGG
>NW_026596706.1:0-3219 GCF_907164565.1 Psammomys obesus
ACATATATATATATATATATATATATATATATATATATATATATATATATCAACTCAACTGAGTGGCTCTCAAGTGTAAACTCTGTATATGAAAATGATGTGTCACCATTGATCGCAATAACCTAATAGTGGGTGACTTCAACACCCCACTCTCACCAAGGGACAGATCAACTACACATAAACCAAATAGGGAAATAAAAGTGCTTACAGAGTCCCTAAATCAAATGGACCTAATAGATGTCTACAGAACTTTCCACCCAAACTCAAAAGAGTATACCTTCTTTTCAGCACCTCATGGAACCTTCTCCAAAATAGACCATATAGTTGGTCACAAAGGAAACCTCAACAGATATAAAAAGATTGAGATAATCCCTTGTATTCTATCGGACCACCATGGACTAAAGCTGGACATCAACAACAATGGAAATAACCAAAAACCTACACGCACATGGAAACTGAACAACTTGTTACTCAATGACAGCTGGGTCAAGGAAGAAATAAGGAAAGAAATTAAAGACTTCCTAGAACTCAATGAAAATGAAGGCACAACATACCCAAATTTATGGGACACATTGAAAGCAGTGCTCAGAGGAAAATTTATAGCACTAAGTGCCTTCAAGAAGAAATTTGTAACATCACATACAAGTAACTTAATGGCCCAAGTGAAAACACTAGAAAAAAAAGAAACAGATACACCCAAGAGGAGCAGAAGGCTGGAAATAATCAAACTCAGGGCTGAAATCAATCAATTAGAAACAAATAAAACTATTCAAAGAATCAATGAAACAAAAACTGGTTCTTTGAGAAAATCAACAAGATAGACAAACCCTTAGCCAAACTAACTAAAAAGCAGAGAGAAGCTATCCAAATCAACAAAACCAGAAATGAAAAGGGGGACATAACTACAGACACTGAAGAAATCAAAACAATCATTAGGTCATACTACAAAAGCCTATACGCCACAAAATTTGAAAATCTAAACGAAATGGACAATTTTCTTGATAGATTCCATCTACCAACTTTAAGTCAAGATCAGGTAGAAAGACTGAATAACCCTATAACCCCCAAGGAAATTGAAGCAGTCATTAACAGTCTCCCCTCCAAGAAAAGCCCTGGGCCCGATGGTTTCAGTGCAGAATTCTACCAAACCTTCAAAGAAGTGCTAATACCAATTCTCCTCAAACTATTCCACAAAATAGAAACAGAAGGAACACTACCAAACTCATTCTATAAAGCGACAGTCACCCTGATACCCAAACCACACAAGGACCCAACAAAAAAAGAGAACTTCAGACCTATTTCCCTTATGAATATTGATGCAAAAATACTCAAGAAAATACTTGCAAACCGAATCCAAGAACACATCAAAGATATCATCCACCATGACCAAGTAGACTTCATCCCAGGCATGCAAGGGTGGTTCATCATACGGAAATCCATCAATGTAATCCACCACATAAACAAACTGAAGGAGAAAAACCACATGATCATCTCCTTGGATGCCGAAAAAGCATTTGACAGAGTCCAACACCCATTCATGTTTAAAGTCTTGGAGAGATCAGGGATACAAGGCACATACCTAAAGATAGTAAAGGCAATATACAGCAAGCCTATAGTCAACATCAAACTCAATGGAGAGAAATTTAAATCAATCCCACTGAAATCAGGAACAAGACAAGGCTGCCCACTCTCTCCATATCTCTTCAACATAGTACTTGAAGTCCTAGCCAGAGCAATAAGACAACTAAAGGAGATCAAGGGGATACAAATCAGAAAGGAAGAGGTCAAAGAGTCACTATTCGCAGATGATATGATAGTATACATAAGTGACCTCAAAAATTCAACCAGAGCACTCCTTCAGCTGATAAACAGTTTAGCAAAGTGGCAGGGTACAAAATCAACTCAAAAAAATCAGAAGCCCTCCTGTACACAAAAGACAAAAGGGCTGAGAAAGAAATTAGGGAAACAACACCCTTCACAATAGCCACTAATAACATAAAGTACCTTGGGGTGACTCTAACCAAGCAAGTGAAAGACCTGTTTGAGAAAAACTTCAAGTCTCTGAAGAAAGAAATTGAAGAAGATCTCAGAAGATGGAAAGATCTCCCGTGCTCATGGATTGGTAGGATTACATTGTGAAAATGGCGATACTGCTAAAAGCAATCTATAGATTCAACACAATTTCCATCAAAATACCAACTCAATTCTTTTCAGACCTTGAAAAAAAAGATTCTCAGCTTCATATGGAGAAACAAAAAACCCGGAATCTCCAAAACAACCCTGTACAACAACAGTTCATCTGGAGGTATCTCCAATCCTGATCTCCAGCTATACTACAAAGCAATAGTAATAAAAACTGCATGGTATTGGCATAGAAATAGAAAGGAGGATCAATGGAACTGAATACAAGACCCAGAAATAAACCCATGTACCTATGAATACTCGATTTTTGACAAAGCAGCCAAAACCAATCAATGGAAAAAAGATAGCATCTTCAACAGATGGTGCTGGTCTAATTGGATGTCTACATGCAGAAAAATGAAAATAGACCCACATTTATCACCCTGCACAAAATTAAGTCTAAGTGGATCAAAGACCTCAACATAAAACCAGATACTCTAAATCTGTTAGAAGAAAAAGTGGGAAACAGCCTAGAACTCATTGGCACAGGAGACAACTTCCTCAACAGAACTCCAACAGCACAGGCTTTAAGAGCAACAATCAATAAATGGGACCTCATGAAACTGAAAAGCTTCTGTAAAGCAAAGGACACCGTCATCAAAACAAAGCAACTGCCCACAGATTGGGAAAGAATCTTCACCAACCCTTTATCTTTAGTTCTTTATACAACTAAAGAAGCTGAAAAGCAACAAACCAAGTAATCCAATTAAAAAATGGGGAACAGAGCTAAACAGAGAATTCTCTGTAGAGGAATATAGAATGGCAGAGAAACACTTAAAGAAATGCTCAACATCATTAGCCATCAGGGAAATGCAAATCAAAACAACCCTGAGATTTCACCTTACACCCATCAGAATGGCCAAGATGAAAAACTCAAGTGACAACACATGCTGGAGAGGTTGTGGAGAAAGGGGAACCCTCCTCCATTGCTGGTGGGAATGTAAACTGGTACAACCACTTTGGAAGTCAATGTGGCGCTTTCTCAGACAACTAGGAATAGTGCTTCCTCAAGACCCAGCTATACCACTGCTAGGCATA
>NW_026596707.1:0-1744 GCF_907164565.1 Psammomys obesus
AACATGGTTGAGCAAATGTCCTTTTTGTGTACTTGAGCCTCTTTTGGGTATATGCCTAGGAGTGGTATGGCTGGATCTTGAGGAAGCGCTATTCCTAGTTCACTGAGAAAGCACCAGATTGATTTCCAGAGTGGTTATACAAGTATACATTCCCACCAGCAGTGGAGAAGGGTTCCCCTTTCTCCACAATCTCTCCAGCATGTGTTGTCCCTTGAGTTTTTCATCTTGGCCATTCTGATGGGTGTAAGGTGAAATCTCAGGGTTGTTTTGATTTGCATTTCCCTAATGGCTAATGAGGTTGAGCATTTCTTTAAATGCTTCTCTGCCATTCTATATTCCTCTATAGAGAATTCTCTCTTTAGCTCTGTTCCCCATTTTTTAAGTGGATTACTTGGTTTGCTGCTTTTCAGCTTCTTTAGTTCTTTATATATACTGGATATGAGTCCTCTGTCAGATAAAGGGTTGGTGAAGATTCTTTCCCAATCTGTAGATAATTGCTTTGTTTTGATGACAGTGTCCTTTGCTTTACAGAAGCTTTTCAGTTTCGTGAGGTCCCACTTATTGATTGTTGCTCTTAGAGCCTGTGCTGTTGGTGTTCTGTTCAGGACCAGATGGCTTCAGCACAGAATTCTACCAGACCTTCAAAGAAGAGCTAACTCCAATTCTCTTCAAACTATTCCACAAAATAGAAACAGAAGGAACATTACCAAACTCATTCTATGAAGCCACAGTCACCTTGGTACCTAAACCTCACAAAGACTCAACAAAGAAAGAGAATTTCAGGCCAATCTCCCTTATGAACATTGATGCAAAAATACTTAACAAAATACTTGCAAACTGAATCCAAGAACACATCAAAGATATTATCCACTATGACCAAGTAGGCAGGTATTTATATTAATCCCAGGTATGCAGGGGTGGTTCAATATACAAAAATCCATCAATGTGATCCACCATATTAACAAACTGAAAGAAAAAAAAACACATGATAATCTCCCTAGATGCTGAAAAAGCATTTGACAAAATCCAACATCCATTCATGTTTAAAATATTGGAGAGATCAGGGATACAAGGCACATATCTAAACATAGTAAAGGCAATATACAGCAAGCATATAGCCAACATCAAACTGAATGGAAAGAAACTTAAAGCAATCCCACTGAAATCAGGGACAAGACAAGGCTGCCCACTCTCTCCATATCTCTTCAACATAGTTCTGGAAGTCCTTGCTAGAGCAATAAGACAGTTGAAGGAGACCAAGGGGATACAGATGGGAAAGGAAGAAGTCAAATTATCACTATTTGCAGATGATATGATAGTATACATGAATGACCCCAAAAACTCTACCAGGGAACTCCTCCAGCTGATAAACACCTTCAGCAAAGTGGCCAAATACAAAATTAACTCAAAAAAATCAGTAGCTCTCCTGTATCCAAAAGACAAAAGGGCTGAGAAAAAAATTAGGGAAACAACACCCTTGACAATAGCCACAAATGACATAAAGTACCTTGGTGTAACCCTAACCAAGCAAGTCAACGACTTGTATGAAAAAAATTTCAAGTCTCTGAAGAAAGAATTAGAAGAAGATATGAGAAGATGGAAAGATCTCCCATGCTCATGGCTTGGCAGGATTAACATCGTAAAAATGGCCATCTTACCAAAAGCAATCTACAGATTGCTTTTTTGATTGGCATTTTCCATCAAATTGCCAACACAATTCTTTACAGACCTGGAAAGAAAAATT
>NW_026596708.1:0-2521 GCF_907164565.1 Psammomys obesus
CCTGTAGATGTGTCTCACTATCCTGGCATCCTGGTAAGCATGGTTTAACCTCATCTGTAATAACTCACTGGGTAAGTGATGTACTTAATTGATAGTTGGGTGGTTTCACTTACTGCAGCAAGGCCACGCCTCTGCACACAAGGATATCGGCCAATGTATAGAAGTAGATTAGGATGTTTGGCATCATGGTGGGGTTCTGTTGGTTCTTGTTTGGTAGAGATCTGATGCTTCCTAGCACCCCACAGTGCACAGCACAGTGCCATGAAAAGCAATTATCTGGGCCCAAATTTCAGCATTGCTGAGGTACAAGACCTTGGCTATGAAGCTATAAAGCTTCTTTAGCTTCTGATTAGACATTCCTGTTGGTGAGACCCTATGGGTGTAGGGTCTGTATTCCCAGGAAAAAATAATCTCACAGAAAACTTCCTGTTTCTCTGGATGTCATAAGCTTTCCACGCACACTTTCACTAGGATGCCCAGTACTTAGGTGTGAAAGTTGTACTGAAGATGTTCCCCTTCATCCTCCCTCCCCCATCTTCTCTCTTTCCACCTTCCTCATCCTACTCCTCACAATACTAACCCCTCTCTACCCATCATCCCCCTCCTCCACTTCCTCCTACCCTCCTCTTCCAACACCTTCTCTGCTTCTTCCTTGGCTTAACCAGCACAAATTTATTTATTTGTGATTAATTTTGAGGATTTTATATGTGAGTACTTTATTGTTCTCCATTGTACTGTTAATCTACTTCATTCTACTACTGCTGGTCTGATGATTCTGCACTCTCTGCTGCTATCTCTCTCCTTTGTTACAGCTCAGTGTATAGTACTGACAGCCAGGCTGCAGTAGGAGCATGTAGTAGCCAGGAGAACATGGACCTTAGAGGACTATGTATAAACAGTCAGTGCTGTAGGGAGGACTCTGGTGTAATGGCAGCTCATGGCAGTAGCCTGAGAGTAAGTTGTGTCCTTGAGAGACCAAAAAGATTAAAAATTATCAGCTATTAGTTAAGGCCTGAACTATGTGGGTGGAGAAGTCTAGTAATACCCTGAGGGGAAGGAGAGCTTTACTGCATTCTTTCCCCACCTACTAGAGATAGCAGTTGCTAGGAACCTGGCCCATCCCTCTAGGGAGGGACACCAGGTTATTATGGTCTGGGGATCTTCCTATAGCCAATCAATTCAAAATGTAGCATTTTGACCAATAGATGCTTGCCAGGGAGAAATTGCCCCTGCCTTGGGCATGCTGGGAGGGACCAGGATCTATAAATGACCCAACTAACCTGGGCACACGCACTCAGCTCCCACCACTTCGGTGGTGGGGCTGTGTAGGCCCAAGCTGCAGCTTGTAATTTACAATAAAAAGACCCTCATGTGTTTTGCAATGGAGTCGATTCCTGTAGATCTTTTGGGGGCTCGTGAACTGGTTATAACATCCTGAGCAGAAGTGTGACAGGTATGCCCATGGAGAACACACAGAGCTGAGTCCTCCATTCATTTCTATGCTCCAGGAGATACAATAATATTAAAAGTTCAGCTGGGGCTTCCAATATGGCCATCAGTGGCAGTCTGGAAGACCTTATGTGAAGGGCAACATTTGGTATATTTATTATCGAATGTATAGGTAACAACTCTGGCCTCAGTTCAAACCTGTATGACCATTACACCATTGCATGTCAAGAGCCCGAGAGACTAACTGAGCATAGAGAGCTAAGCTCCTGGAGAAACTGCCTTACAGTCTCCGCCCATTGGAAGTCAAAGTGAGATCTACAAATCCTCAGTATGTATTTACTGGAACATCCCACATGCAAATTCATAGCAGTGTCACCAGAAGCCAAGCACCTGCTCAAGTTCAGAGCCTTCTACACCCTGGAGAACATTCTGTGGAGGCACTGAATTCCCCAAGAACATGACACCCTTGTGGGTCTCCATTTCCTGCTGATGGTTCCCAGCTGTGAGTTCCATAGGACTGAAGAGAACAACCTGGATCCCCTCCTTCTGAGCTTCTGACTCACTACTGTTCTTTGTCCTCAGGTGTCTTGTTTTAGGTGCTGCTGCAGGTGTCAGGGCCTGCTCTGCTGAAGCCCTCCCAGCCACTGCCCCTCACCTGTGCTGTCACTGGTTACTCCATTAGCAGTGGTTACTTGTATACCTGGATACATCAGCATCCAGGGAAAGGACTGCAGTACATGGGTAGAATTTATAAAGTTGGAGATACCTACTACAGCCCAGCCTTCAAGAGCTGAATAACCATAACAGTAGATACATCAAAGAACCAGTTTTCCCTGAGGCTGAGATCTGTGACCACTGAGGACACAGCTTTGTAGTACTGTGCAAGACACACAGGGATGGGACATCAGTGGGAGTGGAGACATAAATTTTCTGCCAGGGGACAGGGTGCCTGTGCTGCAGGAGGTGCCCAGTTCTCATGCAGTCCTGGGTCTCAGCCCAGAAGCATGGGCAGTGAGGAAGGACCGCCCACTTCCTGTGGCTGAGGAGTGTTTCCAGCAACAGTTCAGCTGTT
>NW_026596709.1:0-3648 GCF_907164565.1 Psammomys obesus
ACTCATCCTAACTCTTTCCCGAGCCACCCAGGGACCAGTCAACATAACCCCTCCTGGCGGAAGGAAAGGACAAAGAGGCAGCACACAGGAAAAGTGGACACCGAGTCCTGCGGCCACAGTGTCACAGAGCTGACTGTTAGCCTACCCGTGCACTTCCACAGCAGGACCAAAACAGAGAGTAGTGAGCAAGGGGAACCCCTGTGCATTCCAACTGGTCCGCAAGAGAGTGAGTGAGCCTTCTAGGGAGAGATTGCCTCAGACCCAGGGCCTCTCCACAGAAGCAACCAGACAAGATCCCTGCCACCCGCACCCCTAGTGTGGGCATCATAGGGATTCTTGGGATAGTGACCCCAACATTGAAGCCGCTGCCTTGCGGGTCCACCTATGTGGCATATAGGCTTTTGTAGTATGACCTACTGATTGTTTGAATTTCCTCTGTGTCTGTAGTTATGTCACCCTTTTCATCTCTGATTTTGTTGATTTGGATAGATTCTCTCTGCTTTTTAGTTAGTTTGGCTAAGGGTTTGTCTATCTTGTTGATTTTCTCAAAGAACCAGCTTTTTGTTTCATTGATTCTTTGAATAGTTTTATTTGTTTCTAATTGATTGATTTCAGCCCTGAGTTTGATTATTTCCAGCCTTCTGCTCCTCTTGGGTGTATCTGCTTCTTCTTTTTCTAAGGTTTTCAGTTGGGCCATTAAGTTGTTTGTATGTGATGTTACGAATTTCTTCTTGCAGGCACTTAGTACTATAAATTTTTCCCTGAGTACTGCTTTCAATGTGTCCCATAAATTTGGGTATGTTGTGCCTTCATTTTCTTTGAATTCTATGAAGTCTTTAAGTTCTTTCTTTATTTCTTCCTTAACCCAGCTGTCATTGAGTAACAAGTTGTTCAGTATCCATGTACGTGTAGGCTGTTTGTTATTTCTGTTGTTGTTGAGGTCCAGCTTAAGTCCATGGTGATCAGATAGAATACAAGGGATTATTTCAATCTTTTTGTATCTGTTGAGGCTTGCTTTATGACCAACTATATGGTCTATTTTGGAGAAGGTTCCATGCAGTGCTGAAAAGAAGGTATACTCTTTTGAGTTTGGATGAAAAGATCTGTAGACGTCTATTAGGTCCATTTGATTTAGGATCTCTGTAAGTGTTTTTATTTCCCTATTTGTTTTCTGTCTAGTTGATCTGTCCCTTGGTGAGAGTGGAGTGTTGAAGTCTCCCACTATTAGGGTTTTAGGATCAACGTGTGATTTAAGCTTTAATATTGCTTCATTTACGAATGTAGGTGCTCTTGTATTTGGGGCATAGATATTCAAAATTGTGATGTCCTCTTGGTGGATTTTTCCTTTGATGAGAATATAGTGGCTGTCCTTATCTTTTTTGATTAACTCGGGTTGAAAGTCTATTTTATTAGATATTAGGATGGCTACTCCAGCTTGTTTTCTGGAACCATTTGCTTGAAAGACAGTTTTCCAGCCCTTTACTCTGAGGTAGTGTTTATCTTTGTTGCATAGGTGTGTTTCTTGGATGCAACAGAACGATGGATCCTGTTTCCGCAACCATTCTGTTAGTCTCTGTGTTTTAATTGGGGAGATGAGTCCGTTGATGTTGATAGAAACTAGTGACCAACAATTGTTACTTACTTTAGATGTGGTGGTGGTGGTGTCAATGAGTTTCATTGCTTGTCTTCTTTTGGTTTTTTTGTTGTGCAGTTATCTATTTCCTCTGTTTCCTTTGATGTAGTTGTTTTCTTTGGTTTGGAGTTTCCCTTCTAGTAACTTCTGTAGAGCTGGGTTACTATGTAGATATTGTTTAAATTTGGTTTTGTCTTGGAATATCTTGAATTCTCCGTCTATGTTGATTGAAAGTTTTGCTGGGTATAGTAGTCTGGGTTGGAATCTGTGGTCCCTTAAGGACTGTATGATTTCTGTCGAGGCCCTTCTGGCTTTCATAGTTTCTGTTGAGAAATCTGGTGTGATTCTGAAAGGTCTACCTTCATATGTTACTTGGCCTTTTTCCCTTGCTGCTTTTAGAATTTTTTCTTTGTTTTGTAGGTTCAGTGTTTTGACTATGATGTGACGCGAAGAATTTCTTTTCTGGTCTAGTCTACTTGGTGTTCTGTAGGCCCCTTGTATGTTTATGGCCATCTCCTTCTTTAAGTTGAGAAAGTTTTCTTCTATAATTTTCTTGAAAATATTTTCCGGACCTTTGAGCCTGATGTCTTCTTTTTCTTCTACTCCTATTATTCTTAGGTTTTGTCTTTTCATGGTGTCCTTGATTTCTTGGATGTTTTGTGTTTGGAACTTTTCTGATTTATTTTTTCTTTGAGAGACGTGTCAATTTCCGCAAGTGTATCTTCGGCTCCTGAGATTCTTTCTTCCATCTCTTGTATTCTGTTGGTGATGCTTACCGTTGTAGTGCCTGATCTTTTCTCTATGTTCTCCAGCTCCTGGTTTTTCTCTATTTGTGTTTTCTTTATTGATTCTAATTCTGTTTTCATGTCTTGCACCATTTCCTTCATCTGTTTGAATGTGGACTCCTGCTTTTCAATAATAGCTTCTATTTTTTTGTCCTTTTCCTCTCTATGTATCACTGATTGTGCCTCTACTTCTTTGGGTATAATTGCCTGTATTTCTATGAGAGCTTTGTTTATTTTTTCTTTATTTGCTTTCATTTGTGTGGACATTTCTTTGAGAGCTTTGTGTATTTCTTCTCTGTTTGCCTCAATTTTTGTGATCATTTCTCTGAGAGCACGATTTGTTTCCTCTTGGTTAGTCTCGATTTCTTTGGTTATTTCTCTGAGGGCCTTGTTCATTTCATCTTTATGGGCCTCTAATAGCTGGAGAAACATAGTTTTGAGGTCGTTTTCTTGTATATCTAGTGAATTGAAGTGTCCATTGTTTTGTGGGGTTGCTGGTGAGGTCATTATGTCCTGATTTTTGTTGGGAGTGTTCTTATGTCTGCCTCTAGCCATCTGGTTATTTATAATCCTCACTGATTGTTCCTCGAGATTGTAGTTTGGGCTATGATCCTCTCTTTCTGTTTTCTGGACTGTTTTTTCAGGAAGATGAGAGAGGTTCACTGCTTTGGGAGTGTGCACTGTGTTTTCAGTTTTGCCTAAGTAAGGAATGTGACGCTGGCGCTATTCGAGTGCACTTTTAGTGGGCGCAGTGTGCATGCGCGGATTCTCTGACTATTGCAGTGGCTTGCAAGCCACTATTATGCAGTTCTGACTGAAATCCAGGGATTGTTTGCCTGGATTACCCTGGTGGACCTGCAAGGCAGAAGCTTGAATGTTGGGGTCACTATCCCAAGAATCCCTATGATGCCCACACTAGGAGTGTGGGTGGCAGGGATCTCGTCTGGTTGCTTCTGTGGAGAGGCCCTGGGTCTGAGGCAATCTCTCCCTAGAAGGCTCACTCACTCTCTTGCAGGACCAGTTGGAATGCACAGGGGTTCCCCTTGCTCACTACTCTGTTTTGGTCCTGCTGCGGAAGTGCACGTGTAGGCTAACAGTCAGCTCTGTGACACTGTGGCCGCAGGACTCGGTGTCCACCTTTCCTGTGTGCTGCCTCTTTGTCCTTTCCTTCTGCCAGGAGGGATTATGTTGACTGGTCCCTGGGTGGCTCGGGAAAGAGTTAGGATGAGT
>NW_026596710.1:0-1995 GCF_907164565.1 Psammomys obesus
AAAGCTGCTACAAACATGGTTGAGCAAATGTCCTTTTTGTGTACTTGCGCCTCTTTTGGGTATATGCCTAGGAGTGGTATGGCTGGATCTTGAGGAAGCGCTATTCCTAGTTGTCTGAGAAAGCGCCAGATTGATTTCCAGAGTGGTTGTACAAGTTTACATTCCCACCAGCAGTGGAGAAGGGTTCCCCTTTCTCCACAACCTCTCCAGCATGTGTTGTCCCTTGAGTTTTTCATCTTGGCCATTCTGATGGGTGTAAGGTGAAATCTCAGGGTTGTTTTGATTTGCATTTCCCTAATGGCTAATGAGGTTGAGCATTTCTTTAAGTGCTTCTCTACCATTCGATATTCCTCTACAGAGAATTCTCTTTAGCTCTGTTCCCCATTTTTTAAGTGGATTACTTGGTTTGTTGCTTTTCAGCTTGTTTAGTTCTTTATATATATTGGATATGAGTCCTCTGTCAGATAAAGGGTTGGTGATGATTCTTTCCCAATCTGTAGAGAGTCGCTTTGTTTTGATGACGGTGTCCTTTGCTTTACAGAAGCTTTTCAATTTCATGAGGTCCCATTTATTGATTGTTGCTCTTAGAGCCTGTGCTGTTGGTGTTCTGTTCAGGAAGTTTTCTCCTGTACCAATGAGTTCTAGGGTATTCCCCACTTTTTTTTCTATCCGATTTAATGTGTCTGGTTTTATGTTGAGGTCTTTGATCCACGTGGACTTCAGTTTTGTGCAGGGTGATAAGTATGGATCTATTTTCATTTTTCTACATGTAGACATCCAGTTGGACCAGCACCATTTGTTGAAGATGCTATCTTTTTTCCATTGTATGGTTTTGGCATCTTTGTCAAAGATCAGGTGTCCGTAAGTGTGTGGGTTTATTTCTGGGTCTTCTATTCGATTCCATTGATCCACCATTCTGTTTCTATGCCAGTACCATGCAATTTTTATAACTGTTGCTCTATAGTACAGCTTGAGATCAGGGGTGGAGATACCTCCAGAAGATCTTTTGTTGTAGAGGATTGTTTTAGCAAGTCTCGGTTTCTTGTTATTCCATACGAAGTTGAGAATTTTTCTTTCCAGGTCTGTAAAGAATTGTGTTGGCAATTTGATGGGAATTGCATTAAATCTGTAGATTGCTTTTGGTAAGATGGCCATTTTTACTATGTTAATCCTGCCAAGCCATGAGCATGGGAGATCTTTCCATCTTCTCATATCTTCCTCTAATTCTTTCTTCAGAGACTTGAAATTTTTTTCATACAAGTCTTTGACTTGCTTGGTTAGGGTTACACCAAGGTACTTTATGTCATTTGTGGCTATTGTGAATAGTGTTGTTTCTCTAATTTCTTTCTCAGCCTTTTTGTTTTTTGTATACAGGAGTGCTACTGATTTTTTTGAGTTAATATTGTATCCGGCCACTTTGCTGAAGGTGTTTATCAGCTGTAGGAGTTCCCTGGTAGAGTTTTTGGGGTCACTCATATATACTATCATATCATCTGCAAATAGTGATAATTTGACTTCTTCCTTTCCCATCTGTATCCCCTTGATCTCCTTCGACTGTCTTATTGCTCTAGCAAGGACTTCCAGCACTATGTTGAAGGGATATGGAAACAGTGGGCAGCCTTGTCTTGTCCCTGATTCCAGTGGGAATGCTTTAAGTTTCTCTCCGTTCAGTTTGATGTTGGCTATATGCTTGCTGTATATCGCCTTTACTATGTTTAGATATGTGCCTTGTATCCCTGATCTCTCCAGTACTTTAAACATGAATGGATTTTGGATTGTGTCAAATGCTTTTTCAGCATCTAGGGAGATTATCATGTGGTTTTTTTCTTTCAGTTTGTTAATATGGTGGATCACATTGATGGATTTCCGTATATTGAACCACCCCTGCATACCTGGGATGAAGCCTACTTGGTCATAGTGGATAATATCTTTGATGTGTTCTTGGATCCGGTTTGCAAGTATTTTGTTAAGTATTTTTGCATCAATGTTCATAAG
>NW_026596711.1:0-1124 GCF_907164565.1 Psammomys obesus
CAGATGCTCAACATCCTTAGCTATCAGAGAAATGCAAATCAAAACGAACCTGAGATTTCATCTTACACCAGACAGAATGGCAAAGTTTAAAAACTCAAAGGACAACACATGCTGGAGTGGTTGTGGAGAAGTGGGAATACTCCTCCATTACTGGTGGGAATTTAAATTTGTACAACCACTTTGGAAATCAATCTGGTGCTTTCTCAGACAATTAGGAATAGCACTTCCTTAAGATCCAGCTATACCACTCCTAGGCATATATCCAAAAATTGCTCAAGTACACAACAAGGACATTTGCTCAACCATGTTTGTAGCAACTTTATTCATAATAGTCAGAACCTTGAAACAACCCAGATGTCCTTCAATGGAAGAATGGATATAGAAATTGTACTTTTACACAATTGAATACTACTCAGCAATCAAAAAGGAGGAAATCATGAAATTTGCAGGCAAGTGGTGGGATCTAGAAAAGATCATTCTGAGTGAAGTATCCCATAAGGAGAAAGAGACACATGGTTCATACTCACTTATATACTCCTATAAGAAAGTATAAATATACTGAAATATGTGCACCTTAAGTAGATAAACAAGAAAGAGGACATGGGGTAAGATGATCAATCCTCACTTAGAAAGACAAATGGGATGGACATGGGAAGTAGGAGAACACAAGAAAACACAGGAGCCTACTGCAGGGGGCCTCTGAAAGACTCTGCCTAGCAGCTTATCAATTTAGATGCTAGACTCATAGCCAAACCTTGAATAGAGTGCGGGGAATCATATGATAAAAGGGGGAGTAAGTATGACCGCGAGAGGACAGGATCTCCATAATGACAAAATATATTAGGGCATGGGGGTTCTCTATGAGACTGCTTCTCCAACCCTGAACCATGCGTGGAAGTAACGTAGAATCACTGCTCAGATGCAGCCCATGGTAGCACAGTATCCAATTGGGTTTCCTAGTAAGGGGAACAGGAACTATTTCTGACATGAACCCAACAATTGGCTTCTTTACCACCCCCCGCCGCCAAGGGAGGACCAGCCTTACTAGGCCACAGAGGAGGACATTGCAGCCAGTCGTAAAGATACCTGATAAGCTAGGGTCAGATGGAAGGGTAGGAGGACCT
>NW_026596712.1:0-5124 GCF_907164565.1 Psammomys obesus
GTCAAGAGAAACAAAATGATGCCATTTGTAGAAAACTACATGGAACCAAAAATGATCAGGTTACTCAAAATCATCCAGTTTCAGGAATGCCAATATTACATACTTTCACAGGAAGAACTTAGATTTAATATATATTCAAACACACACACACACACACACACACAGAGAGAGAGAGAGAGAGAGTGAGAGAGAGAGGATATGCCATGAAAGTAGAGAGAAAGTGTCTGTTTGAATGAAGGAAGCATGTAATCTTAAAAGGCTCAAGGGACAAGAGAGGGCCCTGAGGGGGAACAAGACCAAAGAGCCTACAAAAACCTACATACATAAACCGTCATAATGTAACAACACTTTGTATAAACTGTTTGTTTTTTTTTTAAGTATGGACCCACAGAAACTTGAAAGCATTTTTTTTTTTTTACCAGTACTTTCAAGCTTATACCCCTGGATTGGAATATGGAAAAATGACAACTAAATTTACAGAGGTATCCTGAAAGCAATCCAGGAATCCTAAGGGACTCTATTTGGATTAACAAATGTCTAGCACTAATTGGACTCAGTGTATTATCAAAACCCAAATCAAAAAGACATGAAGATAAAGCTGGGAGTGGAATATGTTGGGGAGGGGATGTGGGAGGATTTGGAGAGGGAAAATGGTGGTGGATAGGATCATATTTCAACATATACATGTATGAAATTCTCAATAAAATTATATTAAAAATTAATGACCCTGAAAAAATAAAATGAAATCTGTAATAACTTACTAGTATTTCAATCCTAGTTTTGATATATTTTAAAGATTTTTATAAGATGTCCACAGTTAGAGACATCTTGGAAAACACATAAAATTATTTTACAATAATTTAAAGATGAAAGTCAGACATGGAGGCCAACACTCAGAATGCAGAGGCAGGATGATGATACAGTTTCTGAGAAGTCATGGTGGGACACTGGAAAATTCCAAACTCCTTGGAAATGAAATTACACTCAGGTCCAACATGTGAATGAGCAGGTATTTGTATTAAAGATGCAAAAGCATTTAAAAATATAAATTAAATAAACTTAGAGGAAAAAAACATGTCTACACAGCTCATTTTTCCTAAAAGCTTGGCAATAGAAACAAATAATACTAAGATACAAAGGAAGAAAAATACAGGTGGTTTTTCATATTGGTGGTGGTTGCTTTTGAGGCAAGGCCTAAGCATGTTCCCAGGCTGACATAAAGGTCGAAAAATTAGTGTTTGTGGATGTTTTTATTGTCCTTGTTGTTTTGTTGATTTATTTTTTCCCGTGGGAGGGAAGAGTTTATTTCCTCTGACAAGTTATGGGCCAATTCTGTAGGCAGCAAAGTTAGTAAAGTAAGGATTCCCCATGTACCTCACCTTTACTGATGAAAAGGAAGAAATAAATAACGATGTTTTGGAGTGTTCTGGGGTTTTGTTGTTGTTGTTTTGCTTGAGACAAGGCCTCAATATGTACTCAGGCTGACTCTCCTACCAGGAAGAGAAACACAATGGGGTTTATTATTTGTTTTTGTTTGTTTGTTTGACACAGGGTTTCTCACTCAGGATGATCTTTTCCAGTTCCCACCATTTGCCTGCAAATTTCATGATTTCCTTGTTTTTAATTTCTGAATATTATTAATTCATGTATTATTAACACAATTTCTGTATCAATTCCTCAACTGATGTACATCTGGGTTGTTTCCAGATTCTGGCTATTACAAATAAAGCTGTTACAAACATGGTTGAGCAAATGTCCTTGTACTGTACTTGAGCATATTTTTGATAGATGCCTAAGAGTGTTATAGCTGGATCTTGAGGTAACTCTATGCCTAATTGTCTGAGAAAGCATCAGATTGATTTCCAAAGTTGTACAAATTTCCACCCCCACTACCAATGGAGGAGGGTACCCCTTTCTCCACATCCTCTCCAGCATGTGTTGTCAGTTGAGTTTTTGATCATAGCCATTCTGATTGGTGTAAGGTGAAATCTCAGGGTCATTTTGATTTGCATTTCCCTGATAGCTAAAGATGCTGAGATCTATGTAATTTCTCATGTAATATGAAATGTGTGTTGTGTATCATGTTTAAATTTGTGTGTATGTTTGTGTGTTTGTGTATGCACGAGTGCATGAAATATGTGTTAGTCCTATTCACATACTCATTGAGTTCACAGCAGTAATGTAAGGTTAATTTCCTCCCCATCCCCATTCTACAGAGGAAATGTTGAAGATAGAGATTATAGTAGTGACTACACATAAGTGGATGAAAGACCTTGAATTTGTATCCAGCACACTGTATAGAAATATGGAAAAAATGTCTTGGGTTTATTTTTGAGTGACACAATGAATTGCCAAAAGAATGCACATTAAAGTTAAATGTCATTATGCTGGTCACTTTGTACAAATGTATAGAAGCTATAAAAATGTTGTGACCTTGGTGAGAACACACCCTTTGTGATTTGGGGACGGTAGTACTAGTGTAGGGGAGTTAAGAGTCCCTCAGAAGTTCAAAATCTTAAAAGAGCATGAACAAATCCGTTTTCGCTCTTTTGTCCTCAAAGGCAGAAATAGAGACAGGGACACACAGAGACAGAGACACACTGAAACAGAGCAGGAGATACAGACTTTGAGAGACAGAATGAGAGAGTATGAGTAAACAAGAGAGAGAAAGAGTGACAGAAAGAGATAGTGAAGGGAGAGCTCGAGGTTGGATCTATGTCTGGAAATGCAGTTGGCCAAGGATGGAGGAGCAGAAAAAAAAGGGGGAGAAAACTAAAATCAAAACATTCTAAAAGCACTACAACCAGCAGCAGCAGCAGCAATAGGAATCGCCTACAGAGAGGGATACTGTGGTAGGCACATGGGAATAGCCCTCATCTTGGCACATGACTGGAGAAGTGTTCAGAAGAATTTTAAGGGGGAGGCACACTGGATCTCCAGGAACTCTCTGTAAGAACCATGGAAACCTTGAACTCACATAGATGTGCCTACCTCTGCCCACTGTGTACTGAGTTTAGAAGTGAGAGCCACCAAGCAATGCCAGAAGCTATTTTTAAAATGCTGCAGCTGAGTTTGTAGCTAGGCAACTAGCTACAAGTAGCAACTAGGGTAGAGAATCCAGGGTAAATATAAGGGGACTCCATCAAAAACAAGATTTTATGTATGTGTGTACATTTCCTGTGTAAAGGCTAAAGGTTGTCACTGGTATGTCTTCTTTAATCACTTCTTTACTGTATTTTCTGGGACAAGATCTCATCCTGAATCTGTAGCTGTCCACTTTTGCTGGACTACCTAGCAAGTACGTTTATCTATCAGCCCTGGAGATTCAGGCACACACTGACTGCTATGAGAGAAGAATTGGAGGGAACAGAATTGGGTATGTATTGGCTCCAAACACATTTAATCCATGTACAAATATTAAATAAAAATGTCAAAACAACGACAAAGGGAAGAAATAAGAAATGTGTCAGTATCAAGGACAAAAACTACAGCATATTTAAGTCCATGATCTGATGTGCCACTGTTGGCAATTTAGAATTGGTCAAAACCTCTTTGATAGAGTAGTGTGTAAATTTTTCTTATTTTATTTTTTTTATTTTAATCACAGGTCATTCACTTTGTATCCCAGCTGTAGCCTCCTCCCTCTTTCCCTTCCAATACCACCCTCCCTCCCTCATTTCCTCCCTGCCCCCTAATAAGCAGAACTGAGAGCTGCCTTCATGGAGAGAAAAGTGAAGAAAACTCTGGAGATTATGTGCATATAAATGACTTAAACTTGCCATGGTCAGAGGGCCTCTCTTGTATCCTGGGTTCAGGGTGGATGGAACCTTCTGCTTTTTTTTGAAAGCTGGGACATTTCAGATTTCACCTTGGCAAAGTTTTTTTTTTTTTTAATTACACTTTATTCATTTTGGGCAAAGTTATTTTTTTTAGGGAACAATATATTTTATTATTAACTTTTTTTATTACTTTATTCATTTTGTATCCCCCCATAAGCCCCTCCCTCCTCCTTCCCAGCCCCACCCACCCCCCCTTCTGCATGCATGCCCCTCCCCAAATCCACTTATTCTTTGTGAGTTTCACATCATTCTTTGTGAGTCCCACTCATCTCCAATTCCCCTCTTATGAACCCTTCCCCTTTAAAAACTTCCTCCCCCAAATACACACATACACACACAAACACACACACACACACACAGACACACACACACACACACACACACACAAAATGAAACAAAGCTTAGAAAACTCCATGTAGGAAAAAGTAAAAAACAAAAAGAAGTACAAAGAAACAGCTAAACAACATTTTTAATAACATTTTATTTAAGTCAAAATGCCGAAAAAGAACACATTATATCTTGGCAACAATGTAAGCAAATTGCTCATCACACTGGCATTTTGGTAGATGGTAGAAATTTTGTGCATTATACCAGGATACAAGCATTACAAAAATATGAAAAATTTGAAATGTTACATCAAAAAGGAAATATGACAAATGAATTATAGCATATTTTTAACATGTATTTTCTTCCTGACATGGAAATAGAAGTTCTTATCACCGAAAGAATGAATAAAGAGCAAATGTTAACTACCTTGACAGTTTTCTGACTGCATTATGGGTGTAAAATATAGTTTGATATATTTGCCAGTATCACTACTCAAAACAAAATTCAGTTAATTTTATCTGTGGTCAGACTGAATCCCAGTAAGACCTCAGAAACACAGAAAATATAAACATATATGCCAGTGTTATTACTAATTTATTTCAAGAGGAAAACAGTATGTGAAATTATTACTTCCTTTTTATTCTTTTAGTTACTCACTCATTGAAATACAGTTGTTTTGGCATTTCAATGTGTGAAAGGAACAAGCACTAATTTTAAAACTTCACCCTGACTTTCCAATGCAGTATGCTGCTTCAAGAAATTTACAGTACAAGATATTTTTATGTGTGTGTGTGAGGGAGAAGATGCATGACCTTGTATGTGTGTACATTTGGGAGCCAGAAGTCAACACCTGGTATTTTCTTTGCTAGAATGTCTGGCCATGCTACCCCAGGGATCTTTCTTCCTCTACCTTCAGCACTCAAGTTACAAGGGTGCACTTTGGTGCTCAGCATTTTAC
>NW_026596713.1:0-2318 GCF_907164565.1 Psammomys obesus
TACAAGTACAGTCTGCCTAGGTATGTGTGGAAGCACTTTCTTTCAACGTTTCATGAAACCAACTACTCAATACATAGTTCAACTCAATACACAGCTGAGGCTAGCCTTGAAATTATGATCATCCTGCCTCTACCTCCTGAATTCTGGGATTAAACACAGGTACCACCATGCCAAGCACATGGAACCATGGAACATTTTCATATATCATTCTGTTTTGGGGGTTGTTTGTCTGTTTTTGGTTTTGTTTGTTTGTTTGTTTGAGACAAGGATTCTCTATGAAGCCTTGGCTGCCCTGAACTCCAGTTGTAGATCAGGCTGGCCTCACACTCACAGAGACAAGACTGCCTCTGCTCCCGTGAGTGTTGGGATTAAATGCATGCACCACCAAGTCCAGCTATATCATTTTGTTTAGATCAGGCTAAATATATTTACTGCCTAAACAGTATCATTTTTTTTCAGTAGTAAGGATTTGGGGGCAGGTGTTCCTACTGAGACAGGCTGACCTTAATTTAAAATTTTGCCTCAGCCCTCTGAGTGCTGGAATTACAAATGTGAGCCACCATGCTTCAACTGTGTGTTGTTGTTGTTGTGGTAGTGTTGTTTTGTTTTTAAGACAGTGTCTTTGTATGTACTCCTGGCTATCCAGGGGATCTCTATGGAGAACTTGCTGACCTTGTACTCACCTGCTGGGATTAAAGTTACGTGCCACCATGCCTGCTTTTTGTTTGTTGTATTTCTGATATTTGAGGAGTCCAGAAGAAGACATCACATCCCCTGGAGGTAGAGCTATAGGCAGTTGAGAGCACTCTGGCTTGGGTTCTGGGAACTGAGTTTGGGTCCTCTGGAGGAACAGCAAGTGCTCTTCATAGTTGAGCAGCTCTCCAGCCCCTGGCTGTTGTTTGGTGACAGAGTGTTGCCCTGTGTCTTAGGCTGGCCTCACATTCTCAGCACTTGCCAAAGCATCTCAAGTGCTGGGATTACAGCATCTACTGCCACACCTGGCTAGTGCTTATGGTGGAACCCAGGGCTTCATATATGCTAGGCAAGTCGTGTCCCACTAAGCTATACCCCCAGCTCCATCACTACTTTAATTTAAAAAAAGATTTTGTTTTTATTTTTATTCATGCATGTCTATATGAATTTATACCTTTTTTTTGAATCCCGTGTACCCGGAGCTGTTGTAAGCTATGAAATGTGGTCCCTGGAAAGCAAATTCTAGTCTTCCAGAAGAGCAGTAAATCCTGCTAACCACTAAGCCATCACCTTAGACGTAGGAATATTTTTCATAGCCAAAGATAGAAGCAGCAGCCAGAATATGGAAGCAGCCTAAATGTCCACTACTGAGTAAATTCAGAAACAAAACTGAAAATATCTCTGGGATTGTAGCTCAGTGGTAAAGCCATTCATTGTTCCATTCCTACCCTAAAAAAACAAACACACAAAAAAGTGTATTTTAATAAAAGAACTGTATGAAGCCTTAAAATGAAAGGAACATTTGGTATGTTCTGCATCATGAATGAGACTGATGGACATGATGCTAAGTGAAATAAGCCAGATGCAAACGGACAATTTCCATATAAATTTCCACAAGGAAGATGGGCCCGGAAGACTGGAGCCGAAGTTCAGTGATAGAACAACAGCCTTTAGTATTGGACACGCTAACATGAATTTCAGCACTACAAAGGAAAATACTCAGAACAGTCAAGTTTATGGACAGAAAGTTGACTGGTAGTTGACAGAAGCCAGAAGCATGAAGGATTGTGACAGTGTTCTGTTAGTTTTTGAGAAAGGACATATGCAAGGGCTAGCCTCTGACTCACTGAACAAGTGAGAATGTCCTTGAACTCTTTTCTCATCTTCCTGCATCCACCAGCCAAGTGCTGCTCTTACAGGCATGCAGCCCCATGTCTGTTTTATGTGGCGCTATGAATCGAACCCAGGATTTGCACATGCTATGCAATCATTCTACCAACTGAACCATAGCCTTAGTTCAGCTCCTGTCTTTCCTTGTTTGTTTGTTTGTTTATAGGGTCTCATGTGATTCAGGTTTGAGAAGAACTCAGCATAGAACCAAGGCTGGCAGAGAATTCCTCATCTTCCTCCTAAAATTACAAGCATGTAGCACTACCGTACATGGCAATTTTTGTTTTAATTTAATTTTATTTTTTGAGACATGCTCTTACTCAGCAACAAAAGCTGGCTTGGATGACTCTCTGTAACAATTGTGTTCTCAAATGCCTGGGCAGTTCTCCTGCTCCAACCTCTTCCTCATGTTGGGATCACAAGCATGATCCTTTGTGCCCAATGTAAAGAATTAG
>NW_026596714.1:0-8999 GCF_907164565.1 Psammomys obesus
GTGGAGAAGGGTTCCCCTTTCTCCACAACCTCTCCAGCATGTGTTGTACCTTGAGATTTTCATCTTGGCCATTCTGATGGGTGTAAGGTGAAATCTCAGGGTTGTTTTGATTTGCATTTCCCTAATGGCTAATGAGGTTGAGCATTTCTGTAAGTGCTTCTCTGCCATTCGATATTCCTCTACAGAGAATTCTCTCTTTAGCTCTGTTCCCCATTTTTTAAGTGGATTACTTGGTTTGCTGTTTATCAGCTTCTTTAGTTCTTTATATATATTGGATATGAGTCCTCTGTCAGATAGAGGGTTGGTGATGATTCTTTCCCAATCTGTAGGCAGTCGCTTTGTTTTGATGACGGTGTCCTTTGCTTTACAGAAGCTTTTCAATTTCATGAGGTCCCATTTATTGATTGTTGTTCTTAGAGCCTGTGCTGTTGGTGTTCTGTTCAGGAAGTTTTCTCCTGTACCAATGAGTTCTAGGGTATTCCCCACTTTTTTTCTAGCCGATTTAATGTGTCTGGTTTTATGTTGAGGTCTTTGATCCACTTGGACTTTAGTTTTGTGCAGGGTGATAAATATGGATCTATTTTCATTTTTCTACATGTAGACATCCAGTTGGACCAGCACAATTTGTTGAAGATGCTATCTTTTTTCCATTGTATGGTTTTGGCATCTTTGTCAAAAATCAGGTGTCCGTAAGTGTGTGGGTTTATTTCTGGGTCTTCTGTTCGATTCCATTGATCCACCATTCTGTTTCTATGCCAGTACCTTGCAGTTTTTATAACTGTTGCTCTATAGTACAGCTTGAGATCAGGGATGGAGATACCTCCAGAAGATCTTTTATAGTAGAGGATTGTTTTAGCAATTCTCGGTTTCTTGTTATTCCATAAGAAGTTGAGAATTTTTCTTTCCAGGTCTGTAAAGAATTGTGTTGGCAATTTCATGGGAATTGCATTAAATCTGTCGATTGCTTTTGGTAAGATGGCCATTTTTACTATGTTAATCCTGCCAAGCCATGAGCATGGGAGATCTTTCCATCTTCTCATATCTTCCTCAAATTCTTTCTTCGGAGACTTGAAATTTTTTCATACAAGTCTTTGACTTGCTTGGTTAGGGTTACACCAAGGTACTTTATGTCCTTTGTGGCTATTGTGAATGGTGTTGTTTCTCTAATTTCTTTCTCAGCCCTTTTGTCTTTTGTATACAGGAGTGCTACTGATTTTTTTGAGTTAATTTTGTATACGGCCACTTTGCTGAAGGTGTTTATCAGCTGTAGGAGTTCCCTGATAGAGTTTTTGGGGTCACTCATATATACTATCATATCATCTGCAAATAGTGATAATTTGACTTCTTCCTTTCCCATCTGTATCCCCTTGATCTCCTTCGACTGTCTTATTGCTCTAGCAAGGACTTCCAGCACTATGTTGAAGAGATATGGAGACAGTGGGCAGCCTTGTCTTGTCCCTGATTTCAGTGGGATTGCTTTAAGTTTCTCTCCGTTCAGTTTGATGTTGGCTATAGGCTTGCTGTATATCGCCTTTACTATGTTTAGATATGTGCCTTGTATCCTTGATCTCTCCAGTACTTTAAACATGAATGGATGTTGGATTTTGTCAAATGCTTTTTCAGCATCTAGGGAAATTATCATGTGGTTTTTTTTCTTTCAGTTTGTTAATATGGTGGATCACATTGATGGATTTCCGTATATTGAACCACCCCTGCATACCTGGGATGAAGCCTACTTGGTCATAGTGGATAATATCTTTGATGTGTTCTTGGATCCGGTTTGCAAGTATTTTGTTAAGTATTTTTTGCATCAATGTTCATAAGGGAGATTGGCCTGAAATTCTCTTTCTTTGTTGAGTCTTTGTGAGTGACTGTGGCTTCATAGAATGAGTTTGGTAATGTTCCTTCTCTTTCTATTTTGTGGAATAGTTTGAGGAGAATTGGAGTTAGCTCTTCTTTGAAGATCTGGCAGAATTCTGCGCTGAAGCCATCTGGTCCTGGGCTTTTTTTGGATGGGAGACTTTTGATGACTGCTTCTATTTCTTTGGGGGATATAGGACTATTTAATTGGTTTACCTGGTCCTGATTCAGCTTTGGTGAGTCAAATCGATCAAGAAAATTGTCCATTTCATTTAGATTTTCAAATTTTGTGGCATATAGACTTTTGAAGTAAGTCCTAATGATTGTTTGGATTTCCTCAGTGTCTGTAGTTATGTCCCCCCTTTCATTTCTGATTTTGATGATTTGGGTTGTGTCTCTCTGCCTTTTAGTTAGCTTGGCTAAGGGTTTGTCGATCTTGTTGATTTTCTCAAAGAACCAGCTCTTGGTTTCATTGATTCTTTGAATTGTTTTATTTGTTTCTAATTGATTGATTTCAGCCCTGAGTTTGATTATTTCCAGCCGTCTACTCCTTTTTGGTGTGTCTGCTTCTTCTTTTTCTAGGGTTTTTAAGTGGGCAATTAAGTTGCTTGAATGAGCTGTCTCGAATTTCTTCTTGAAGGCACTTAGTGCTATGAACTTTCCTCTTAGCACTGCTTTCATTGTGTCCCACAAGTTAGGGTATGTTGTGTCTTCATTTTCATTGAGTTCTAGAAAGGCTTTAATTTCTTTCTTTATTTCTTCCCTGACCCAGCTGTCATTTAGTAACAAGTTGTTCAGTTTCCATGAGTGTGTAGGCTTTTTGCTATTTCTGTTGTTGTTGAAGTCCAGCTTTATTCCATGGTGCTCAGACAGGATACAAGGGATTATTTCAGTCTTCTTGTATCTGTTGAGGCTTGCTTTGTGACCAACTATATGATCTATTTTGGAGAAGGTTCCATGAGGTGCTGAGAAGAAGGTAAATTCTTTTGTGTTTGGGTGTAAAGTTCTGTAGATGTCTGTGAGGTCCATTTGATTCATGACCTCTGTCAGAGATATTGTTTCTTTGTTTAATTTCTGTTTTGTTGACCTGTCCTTTGTTGAGAGTGGGGTGTTGAAGTCTCCCACTATTAATGTGTGGGGATCTATATGTGGTTTAAATTTTGTCAATGTTTCTTTTACAAATCTGGGTGCTCTTGTATTTGGGGCATAGATGTTCAGGATTGTGATGTCTTCCTGGTGGAATTTTCCCTTGATGAGTATGAAGTGTCCTTCCTCATCTCTTTTTATTAATTTTGGTTGAAAGTATTTTATCAGATATTAGAATGGCTACTCCTGCTTGTTTCTTGGGTCCATTTCCTTGGAAAGTCGTCTTCCAACCTTTTACCCTCAGGTAATGTCTATCTTTGTGTCTTAGGTGTGTTTCTTGTATGCAACAGATTGCTGGGTTTTGTTTACACATCCATTCTGTTAATCTGTGTCTTTTTACTGGAGAGTTGAGTCCATCGATGTTGAGAGAGATTAATGACCAGTGGCTGTTAGATTCTTTGATTTTGATGTTGGCTGTGTTCATAAGGTTGTGTGCTTGGTTGCTTTTTGTTTTGCTGTAGTAAGGTTAATTATTTCCTGTGTTTTCTTGACAGAAGCTAATTTTCTTGGGTTGTATTTTCCCTTCCCGTGTCTTCTGTAATGCTGGATTTGTGTGTAGGTATTGTTGAAATTTGTTTTTGTCATTGAATATCTTGTATTCTCCGTCTATGAGGACTGAGAGTTTTGCAGGGTATAGTAGCCTGGGCTGACATCTGTATTCTCTTATGGTATGCATGATATCTGTCCAGGCCCTTCTGGCTTTCATAGTTTCTGTTGAAAAGTCAGGTGTGATTCTAATGGGTTTGCCGTTATATGTTACTTGGCCTTTTTCCCTTGCAGCTTTTAATATTTTTTCTTTGTTCTGTATACTTACGGTTTTGATTATTATGTGGCAGGAGGATTTTCTTTTCTGGTCAAATTTGTTGGGTGTTCTGTAGGCCTCATGTATCCTTATTGGCTTCTCCTTTAACTTGGGGAAATTTTCTTCAATGATTTTGTTGAAAATATTTTCTGGGCCTTGGAGAAGGGAGTCTTCTTTTTCCTCTATTCCTATTATTCTTAGGTTTTTTCTTTTCATATTGTCTTGGATTTCTTGGACGGTCTGTGTAAGGAATTTTTTGGATTTAACATTTTCTTTGACAGATACATCGATTTCTTCCATTGTATCTTCTACACCTGAGATTCTTTCTTCCATTTCTTGTATTCTGTTGGTTATGCTTTCCTCTGTAGTTCCTGTTTTCTTTCCTAAATTTTTCCTCTCCATTATTTCCTCCATTTGTGTTTTCTTTAATTTTTCTAGTTCTATCTTCAGGTCTTGAGTTGTTTTGTTTACTTCCTTCACCTGTCTGCTTGTATTTTCCTCTTTTTCTTTTAGTTCCTTCAACTCTGTCTCTTTTATTTCTTTCAGTGATTTAATTATTTCTTCTCTGAAGGCCACAAGCTGTTTGGCTGCATCTTCCCGTATTTCTTCATGGATGGCCCTAATCTGCTTGTCTTTATCTTCCTCCATTTCTTTACGGATAACCATGATCTGTTTGGTTTTATCTTCCTCTAATTCTTTACGTATTTTATCTGTTTCCTCTATTATTCTCTTCATCAACATAGATGTAAGGTCATCTTCTTGATTTTCTATTATGCTGCATTGTTCAGGGCTGTTCGCCCCTGGATGGCTGGGTTCTGGAGATGCCATATTGCTCTGTCTTTTGTTGGTTGAGCCTTTACGCTGACCTCTACCCATTGGGCTGATTTAGGTTTTGGCTCTTAGTTTCTGTGCTTCCTGGAGTCCTGAGGTAGGGAGTATCCCCTTGGCCGGAAGATGAATTTTCCTGAAGGAGTCCTTCTCTGCTTTTTGGTTATGGTCAATGTATGGCCAGTGTTTCTCCGGAGATGCCACTGCTCACCTCAGGTTTATAGCCCTGAGTAGTAGCTGTGTTCTATGTTAGGCAGGGGGGGATCTCCTCTTACCCATAAAATTTCTCAAGACAGCTGCCCCACTGCTGGGTTTCTTGTTATAAATTTAGTGTGCTGCTGCTCACTAAATTTCCATGTACAGTCCTCTTGAAGAGACTGCTGATTCCCTAGCTGTGGGGTTTTCTCCCAACGGGGTAACTCAGTCTGTTATCCTGGGGCGCACAGTTCTGTCTGAGAAAGTGGGAGGTGCACTCAGCAAGTCTCTGGGCCAAAGGCTGATTGCTCCTCTCTGGACCTGGAGAATGTGCACCTAGGTTGAGTTGGCACCTGGGGGCACTGCTCTGGTCTGGAGGCTGGGTGCCTCACTCTGGACCAGAAGCTGTGTTTCTCTGTCTGGGATGGCGGCTGTAGGCACCGCTCTGGTCCAGACGCTGTGGGTGCAGCCCCCCTGAAGGATCAGGGATTCCCACAGTTTTGGCAGTCCAGCCAGGGACAACTGGCCGATCCCTGGCACAGTATCTGAGGGCTGCTGTAATGGTTCTTCGGCTCCTGCAGGTCTGAGGATGCAGCTGTGTGTCCCAGTGCCCCAGGGGAACTCAACAATGGCGGCAGAGCACA
This sequence comes from Psammomys obesus, assembly GCF_907164565.1. Taxonomy (NCBI): domain Eukaryota; kingdom Metazoa; phylum Chordata; class Mammalia; order Rodentia; family Muridae; genus Psammomys; species Psammomys obesus. The sequence continues at coordinate 5,476 of NW_026596714.1, forward strand.
GCGCTTCTGCCTGCACTAGAGTCTGCGTGAGTCCAGGAAGTGTTTTGGTGCTGGGTGTCATAAGCGTTAGAGCTGCTGACCCCCTCCGCTGGGGGTTTCCTCCTGCCAGAGACACGCAGTCTGGTGCCCTGGTGCCCTGGTGCCCACAGTTCTATCTGAGGCAGCGAATCAGGCGCGCAGGCAGGGCTCTGTGCAGGCGCCTTTGTCCCGGCTCTGGGTCCGGGCTGGTCCCTGGGGCACCCGTGGAACCCGAGTCTTTTCCAGGGGATGTCTGGGTAACCTGGGGTCTGTCCCAATTGTTTCCTGCTCCGTGGGGTTATCTCTCGACTGGGAAATCCAGTCTATGGTGTTGTGGGCCCACAGTTCAGTCTGGGACCATGACCAGATCGCGCTGGCGGGTAGCTCTGGGCTGGCGACTAAGCGCCTGGCGGAACCGGGATCTCTTCCGCGGTTTAGCTGGGTGAGTTAAAGCTGATTGAATCCCCCACCGTGGGGTATCCTCTCACCCGAGAAACACAACCACTTGTGTTTTATGGCCTCGAGTTCTGATTGCTGGTCACTGTGCCAATCCTGCTGTGCTGCTCCTCAGAATGAGAGTCCTCCCGGCGCCGCCATCTTGCCCCGCCCCTCTAGAATCAATTATTTTTTAATATGCTTCATTTTCATGAAAAACACTGTTGTTATCTTCCTCTTCATAAACTGTTTTTAGTTGACTAGAAAAGCTTTTGAGTCTTATTATCAATAATCATGTTTCTCGAGGAAAGGGCTATAGTTTCTGAAGGGAGTTCATTTGATTAGACGTTGATCAAGTATCAGTTTATAAACCTTATAGGCATGTAGTCGCTTGATAAAAAATAATAAAGACAACTAATTAAGAATGTCTGTTGTATATACAATAACATACATTGCTTACTCAGATTTACATTGTGTTTCAGGATAAATTTCAGCAGACATTTGTCCAATGCTAACATTATTCTAATAAATATAAAAATAAATATAAAAATGATTTTCTTGAAGTGTAAAATATTAACATCCCATTTTATTTGCCTATTTATTTTGATAAAACAATGCTAAAATAATCTCTGTGGCATGGCACTTACATTTTAACAGCATATTAGTTTGTGTGTGTTAATAAAATTAACCATGGGAAAAATAGTGTATTTTTCAACCTTTCTTTTGAAATCATTACTATAAAACCTCCCTTTCCTCCATGCATCCTCTCCCTAAGCAATTACCAATGTAATTGCTTAACTAGAAGGGGCGATACTCCAAAATCAACCTTAAACAAAGAACTCAGGGCTACTAGGAAATGCTGATAGTAAGAAAAATGGTCTCCAGGAAAGAGCTTCCTAATTGTCTAGCCAGTACTGAGTGCATCTTTTGTATGAGAAAAAACCTCATTGACTGCAGTACTTTTAAGTAAAAATTTAAACTTCATAAACAGTCCATCATCGCTTGGTCCCATGAAAAAAATTATTGCTGTTTAAGTGATATAATATGTTAAAAAATATTGTATATACTACATACATACATGCATACATATAGAAAGGTCCTCTTTATCACCAATTAAGAAATGATAAACGTGAGCATTGGCTTATGTAGATTTTCTTTTAACAGCGTGTGATCCCTGGCTTACATTGCGCTTGCCACTTTTAATTTAAAAACTATGATTTGTCTTTAATTTTCACGTTATTTTCAGTGCTTGATTTGTTTTCACATGACACAAAGCCATAATCCAGCAAGTATTTTATTTTCATGACTTGTCTCATTAAAAAAACAAAAACCTGAATATTAGAACATATTCAAAGTTTTATACACAGCAGAAACTTCAGTAAAGGTCTCTGAGGGTTAAAACAATTAAACTATGTTCTTGCCTGAGAGGCTGATAAGCATCATTACTTGCGTATTTAATCTATTCCATTCATCTTATTTTGTTTAGTGACTATGCCAATTTTTAAGTAATTGTTAAATTCAGCAGAGAAGAATTTATTGGAACAAAATCAGTTGCAGATGCTGAAGTAGTTATTTGTTCTCTGAGATGCTTATTGGTAACCTCAGGCTTCTTCTTTTTCTTCTTTTTCTTCTTCTTCAAACTGACTAGAAATTAGCACTAGACTTGATCTCATTTCCTTTTCCCTTGATTAATGACTGAAGGAGGCAAGCAGATAATTTAGATGAAAAAATAGAATTAAACTATGGAGTTTTAATGGTGTGTTGTCTTTATTTGTATGTTAAAGGCTGGGGATCACAAATGAAATTAAGCATGAAATTATATGGGATTATTTTGAGAACTTATTTTTCAGAGAGCAATTAGTTGTGTTTTTCTAAAATCATCAAATGACAATAGAAAATCATATACTGTGAAAGTACATAGATTAAGCTAAGGATATGAAACTCAGATACAGGAAAATGCTAATTTTATCTACAATACAAGTAAAATTAAAATGATACAAAAAAAGCAGATAATTAAAACCCAAAAGCAGCACAGAGAGCCAATGATGGCAGGGCATGCCTATAGTCCTTAAGTGCCTATAGCATCTATGCTGTGAATCAGTGAGTCTGGGGTCAAGTTGAGCTACATAGTGAGTTAAAGGCCAGCTTTATTAATTGTAATAAAACCCTGATTCAAAAATAAAATGAATAAAACTCCTTATGGACATTCCAAGCACACAAAACAACAAAAATAAAGCAACTTTGGAAATATCTAAGGCAATGAGAGAACATATAAATTGAAGTATAGGAAACAAGAACAAAATCAAATACAAGTGCATAATTTCTTTCTTTTTTCTTTAGATTTTTTTTAATTTTATTTTTCTTTTTAGTTACATTTTGTTAACTCTGTGTCCCAGCTGTATCCCCCTCCCTCATTTCCTCCCCAACCCCACACTCCCTCCCTGGTCTCCTCCCTGCCCCTTTCCAAGTCCACTGATAGGGGAGGACCTCCTCCCCTTTCATTTGACCCTGTTTTATCAGGTATCTTCAGGGCTGGCTGCAAAGTCCTCCTCTGTGGCCTAACAGACTGCTCCTCCCCTGGGGGGTAAGGGGAGATCCTGTTAGAAATAGTCCGTGATCCCCTTACTTTGGAAAACTACTTGGTTACTGAGCTACCACGGGCCACATCTGAGCAGAAGTTCTGGGTTATATCCATAGATGGTCCTTGGTTGAGTGTCAGTCTCAGAAAAGACCCTGTGCCCGGATATATTTGGTCCTTGTAGAGCTCTTATCCTTTCCATATCATACTAACTTCCCTTCTTTCATATGATTCCCTGCACTCTGCCGAGGGTTTGGTTATGAGTCTTAATGTCTGCTTTGAAACACTGCTAGGTAGAGTCTTTCAGATGCCTTTTGTGGTAGACTCCTGTCATAAGTTCAATGCACATCCCATTTGTCTTTCTAAATGAGGATTAATCACCTTCGCCTGTGTCCACTTTCTTGATTATCTTCTTTAGGTGTGTAGACTTCATTATGTTTATCATATCTTGTAGGTCTATATAAGCGAGTATATACCAAGTTTGTCTTTCTCC
>NW_026596715.1:0-1331 GCF_907164565.1 Psammomys obesus
AGTCACCTGCATGTAAGTTGCAGATGGCAGAGCTTTAAGTTGGTGAATGTGTTGCAATATTCCCACGCTGATGGGTGTGTGAGCACAGGTGCCTCCCTAACTGGGTCAGTACTGTGGAGCAGAAGTGTTTGATCGCACATCAAGTCAATGTCTCAGTCCCAGAAGAAGACCAACACTGCTGCTGAGGCACTCTTTTGCTGTGTTTTCCACACAAGCTTTCTCTGTGTAGCCTGGTGGTTCTGGAGCTCTCTGTGTAGACCAGGCTGGCCTCCACCCAGAGATCCACCTGCCTCTGCCTCCAGAGTTAAAAGCGTGCACCACTGCTGCCTGGCGGTGTTGAAGAACTCCTAACAAATTATTTTTTCACCAACTGAGGTCATTTCAAGAGATTGAGAGGGAGTTTCAGTGACTAAGCCCTGACCGCTGATTGCACACTCTGTCTTCCCCCATCCCAGTATGCTGCCCTGAATCACAAGCCTTGCAGAGCACTGACCTCGGTGACACAAGACCATCTACGAAGTGTTTGAGACAATGGGTGTGACAGTCATCCTTGGTGCTCTGCTGCGGACTGTAGTAATTCCAGGTGCTGGTCCATGACACTGTTTCAGATGACTGGGCTGCAGAGTGTGTAACTTCCTTCAGAGGTCAGTTAAGGGGGGGCACTCCAGAGAGATCCCAAAATATCTCTAAGCTGGATAGTCCTGCATCTTAGGTATCTGCCACTGGGGACAGGTGTATCAATTTGTGAGAGTCAGAGTGAGGAGACATGAGCCATGTTCTTGTCCTTTGTTGGACATCTAAGATGACTCCATTCTCTAGCTGCCGTGAACAGAGCATGAAGAACTGCTGTGAGTAAACATGGAAGTGCAAGTGTCTGTGTAATGAGATGTAGAGTCATTTGAGTGTATGCTCTGGAAGGACGTAGCTGGGACACAGAAGAGCTTCATTTATTATTTTTGGTGAATTCTTCACACTTGTTTCCACAGTCAGTATAATAGTTTATACTGGCATCAAGAGAGAACAAGGATTAGTGTTTCAGCACACACATGTTCCCATTTGTATTCTTCCTTACCGTCATCTGACTGAGGTCAAAATAATTCTTTAACATTTTTTAATCCTCTGTAAGCTAAGGGCTTTAGTTGTAGCACACACAGAAACCTACCTGAGCAGAAAATCCCCCATGTTGGCTATGTTTCCTAGTGTAGGAGAGTCTATGTACTTGAAGGAAGAGCAAGGACATGAGTGATCTCAGGCAGTGCAAGGCCTTGTAGTGGACAGTATCATACATCAGTGCCCACTAGTGCTGGCTGTCACATAGCCACCAACTGCTT
>NW_026596716.1:0-1183 GCF_907164565.1 Psammomys obesus
AAGACTGGGCAATATCCAAATTTTCTGAGGGCCTTGTTGGTATAATACACTTGTGGAATGTATACATTTTATCATTGTTCCTTCAATGCTGATTTCTCTACCCCGCTATGTGGTTCCCATCCTGACATTGTTCTCTGTATTGTCAATAAGACAACCAGCTAATGCTGAGCAATGGAGAGAATAAGGTGGGACATCCTGATCCAGAGGGAGGAGAAAGAAGCGAGTAGGAGGAGAGTTGGAGGAGAAAGATCTGAGAGCAGAGGAAATGGAACAACCAGGAGAGATGAACCCAGACTTATGAAATGACTAAAAGCAAGTATAATATGGGAAATCTGAATGAGAGAAAGCTATGAGGTCTTGGAGGTTTAGAATAGAGTAATTACTGCCCAGCATTGTGCTCTAGGTTAATTAAATAAATCCTAGTCTCTGTGTGGTGATTTGAGTATACAAATCAGTGGTTTAGGAACCAGTGATGCTTAAATAAAAGATAAATCAATAATTTTGATTAATAATTAACAACAAATAGTGCCCAATGTGTGGCAGAATTTATAGTAGACTAGCAAGAACTAATATAGAAAATAAAAGTATACAGCAATTTTCAGTTCTGTTCCTTAAAAACAAAGTAAAGTTCCTAAACCAGGAACTCACAGATTCCTGATTAGACAGACCCCCACATCCCTGCAGAATAGCAAGGTCTCCAGTAGGCTGCAGAAAAACAAAAACTGTTACATACAGACCCCACAGAGGCAGTTTCTTTAGGGAGAGAAAAAAAAGTGGCTCTTTAACAAGGAAGCTTCTCAAACCCAGACTTTGCTAGCCAAGGCAGAAAGCAAAATCCTTTTGAGAAGGGGAACTCACCAGTCTGAGGAGCAAATATTTATGGACTTTAACTTTCCAGAGTGAGGAAGGGGTCAGGATCCAGTGAGGGAGGCAGAAAAAAAAAAACCTCTCCCTGGAAGCAGGAGCGAGAGACAGACTGAGAAGCCTCAAACATCTGAACTGGTAAGGTCTTAAAGGGAAGCTGGGAATAAGAAAGTAAAGTCTTTAAGAAATGGATTAGAGATTTAAAAAGATATTTTTCCATTTTGGAAATGGAGGAAGACAGAATGACACAGTGCTTCTGGATACCATTTGAGTTGGTTCTTTGCATACAAATAATTTTTTCACTGATGATTTCAGTTTT
>NW_026596717.1:0-1740 GCF_907164565.1 Psammomys obesus
CTTTGTGACCAACTATATGATCTATTTTGGAGAAGGTTCCATGAGGTGCTGAGAAGAAGGTAAATTCTTTTGTGTTTGGGTGTAAAGTTCTGTAGATGTCTGTGAAGTCCATTTGATTCATGACCTCTGTCAGAGATATTGTTTCTTTGTTTAATTTCTGTTTTGTTGACCTGTCCTTTGTTGAGAGTGGGGTGTTGAAGTCTCCCACTATTAATGTGTGGGGATCTATATGTGGTTTAAATTTTATCAATGTTTCTTTTACAAATGTGGGCGCTCTTGTATTTGGGGCATAGATATTCAGGATTGTGATGTCTTCCTGGTGGAATTTTCCCTTGATGAGTATGAAGTGTCCTTCCCCATCTCTTTTGATTAATTTTGGTTGAAAGTCTATTTTATCAGATATTAGAATGGCTACTCCTGCTTGTTTCTTGGGTCCATTTGCTTGGAAAGTCGTCTTCCAACCTTTTACCCTCAGGTAATGTCTATCTTTGTGTCTTAGGTGTGTTTCTTGTATGCAACAGATTGCTGGGTTTTGTTTACGTATCCATTCTGTTAATCTGTGTCTTTTTACTGGAGAGTTGAGTCCATTGATGTTGAGAGAGATTAATGACCAGTGGCTGTTAGATCCTTTGATTTTGATGTTGGTTGTGTTCATAAGTTTGTGTCCTTGTTGCTTTTTGCTTTGCTGTAGTAAGGTTAATTATTTCCTGTGTTTTCTTGACAGAAGCTAATTTTCTTGAGTTGTATTTTCCCTTCTAGTGTCTTCTGTAATGCTGGATTTGTGTGTAGGTATTGTTGAAATTTGTTTTTATCATTGAATATCTTGTTTTCTCTGTCTATGAGGACTGAGAGTTTTGCAGGGTATAGTAGCCTGGGTTGACATCTGTGTTCTCTTAGGGTCTGCATGATATCTGTCCAGGCCCTTCTGGCTTTCATAGTTTCTGTTGAAAAGTCAGGCGTGATTCTAATGGGTTTGCCGTTATATGTTACTTCGCCTTTTTCCCTTGCAGCTTTTAGTATTTTTTCTTTGTTCTGTATACTTACTGTTTTGATTATTATGTGGCGGGAGGATTTTCTTTTCTGGTCAAATTTGCTGGGTGTTCTGTAGGCCTCATGTATCCTTATTGGCTTCTCCTTTAACTTGGGGAAATTTTCTTCAATGATTTTGTTGAAAATATTTTCTGGGCCTTGGAGAAGGGAGTCTTCTTTTTCCTCTATTCCTATTATTCTTAGGTTTTGTCTTTTCATATTGTCTTGGATTTCTTGGACGGTCTGTGTCAGGAATTTTTTGGATTTAACATTTTCTTTGACAGATACATCGATTTCTTCCATTGTATCTTCTACACCTGAGATTCTTTCTTCCATTTCTTGTATTCTGTTGGTTATGCTTACCTCTGTAGTTCCTGTTTTCTTCCCTAAATTCTTCCTCTCCATTATTTCCTCCATTTGTGTTTTCTTTAATTTTTCTAGTTCTATCTTCAGGTCTTGAGTTGTTTTGTTTACTTCCTTCACCTGTCTGCTTGTATTTTCCTCTTTTTCTTTTAGTTCCTTCAACTCTGTCTCTTTGATTTCTTTCAGTGATTTAATTATTTCTTCTCTGAAGGCCACAAGCTGTTTGGCTGCATCTTCCCGTATTTCTTCACGGATGGCCCTAATTTGCTTGTCTTTATCTTCCTCCATTTCTTTACGGATAGCCATGATCTGTTTGGTTTTATCTTCCTCTAATTCTTTACGTATTTT
>NW_026596718.1:0-1404 GCF_907164565.1 Psammomys obesus
ACCATCCTTGGTCTGCACTGGCTCACTATAAATGTGACTATCACAACATACCTAAGTACTTTCTGGTTGGTTTCAAAGCCTATAGCAGGGAATTTCATACCCAGAAATGTATTTGTATTGACGGGCCCAAGAACGGGGAAGTCAGAGACCCTAGAATACTTACTGACGGTTTCTTGCTAAATGATCATATCGTCAGGATGCTATTCAAATGTTTATGCTTATCCCCATAAACCTGAGCTGTTATAAACTTAGGTCAGAGAAGCTTCTTTTCGCAGAGGTTATTAGTCTATCCGGAAAGGTGTAACTAGCCAAAATGCTGAAAATAAGATACCGGGTACTCAGTCCTAAATCTAACACCTTTATCAACCCTATATTTCTTTGAAGGTTTCAGGAATATTGTTCAAGAAGAGGTAGAAAAGCTGTAAGAGCAAGATGGTGGGAAGAAGAGCAGTGAAATGCAACCTTCTGGAGATGAGAAGGATATTGCCCTCACGAACTCATTAGGTCTGTGGTTAAAATCAGACCATTCAAAGTTCTGGCAGTGATGGAGGTAGGCTATCCAGGTTACATTTTTTACTGAAAAATCTTTTGGCAAATGATAACCCCTGAAGAAAGAAAATATTTCTATCTATCTATCTATCTATCTATCTATCTATCTATCTATCTATCTATCTATCTATTTTACAGTATGGCCACTGAGTGGTTTCCCATGATACAGTGCATGCCCTTATTCCTGTGCAAATATGGAGAGCACCTTCTGGGATTAGTGGGCATTGGGATAAACAAACAAACAAACAAACAAATGAAAAAAATGAATGACAAAAGGAGAGAATGAACTTGGGAGAGGGTTGATGTAGGGAGGATACAGGAGAGATGGAGAGGAAATGTGGGGTGGATATGACTCTGCCTCAATTTATATCTCAATTGTACTGGAAATTTCTTTAAAAAGAAAAAATGTCCTTTTCAATATATCTGCCATGAAAGATATGTTACATGCACTCAGTAATAAAAGAAATTAAATATAAATTAATGATACTTTCAGAACTGAAAATCCTCATTACATATAAACTCATAGAAGAATAAAAATATTAACATTTTCTTTTTTATTAAATCCTCTTTTCTGTTCCATAACGTTAAAAGCACAAAACAATAGCTACAAATCAACACTCTCCCTGCACAATGTGCTAAGTAAATAAAAACTAAAACCACACAGTGAGGACGGACGGACTTGGGGAAGCAGTTAAAGACATAGAATACAAAAGTTCTTGAACACAATAGATCACACACTGTGACATGATTGGAAGTAGTTTACCATTTACCTGTCCTTTGTATTCTCTTTCTCCTCACTTAGACTGCCTTTTCCCATGAATAGATAAAGGTAAATGTGTTCTAGTTAACAAATTC
>NW_026596719.1:0-1261 GCF_907164565.1 Psammomys obesus
GCAAGCTGCTGTTCACTGCTGAGCCATTGAATTAACAGGAACTAAGGTTGTTCTTTTCACAATCCCTTATATTTACAGCAAGAAACTGTCAGGGCTGCAGCTGCAGCAGCTTGTACTCTGAATTAAAAGAGGCACCTGGCTTGATCAATTAAGACCCTCTGTTGTTAAACAATTAAAGTTTTTAGCCAGAGAGCTGTTTTGGTGGAGAGCTCAGGTGACAAAGCTTCAGCTGCTGAATCTGAACGTTCAGGGTTCAGTTCCCTGTTACCTCTCCTTTCTTTTAGAGGCTCACATGACCAGGGGCCTCTGCAAGTTTAAGAGTTAAAGTGTATATATAGAGCTACCCATATAGGAAGAGAAACACCAGCCACCAGCTCATGCGACCTGCCTTGGTTTACCCTGTATGCTGGGGCTGGCACCAAATGACCTGTCCTCATCAAAGCTTCTCCTCAGGACTTAGGGAACCATTGCAAAGGAGGAGATGGAGAGATTGCAAGGGCCAGAGTTGATGGATAACTGCAAAGGAACAGGCTCCTCCAGACACAGAGAGCTGATGCCCCTGTGACCTCACAGAGACTGTGCAGAGGCCTGGATGGCCAGATGGGGTCCCAGTGCCGAGAGGGTGCAGCGGGTCCCAGTGTCGAGAGGGGCAGTACGGTAGGGGCTCCCACACCAAGGAAGCAGCTGTCTGCAGCTGGTACTCACTGCAAAGGGAAACATTGGTCTTCCTCAGTGGAGTCTCCCTGGTGTTATTAACCACACTCCAAGGTAGGACTATGTCTAGGAGTTGGAATAACAAAACAAACTCAATGGCATATTTATAGACTGTGTCTCATATGGCTTTGCATAGGCTATTTCTTTGTCTTATTAGTCTTTTTGTATATTTGGTTTAGTGTTTTGTGTACTTTTGTGTGTGTGTGTATGTGTGTGTGTGTGTGTGTGTGAGAGAGAGAGAGAGAGAGAGAGAGACTTTGACTTTTGTTTTGACTTTTTGTTAAGGAGAGAGGAGGAAAGGCCCTGGATTTGGGTAGTAGTGAGGGAATGAGGATCTAGGAGAAGTTGGGAAAGTGTGACCAGAATTTATTTTTTAAAACAAAAATTTTCAATAAATAAAGGAAATTTAGATGAACCTAACTGGAAAACACACTACAAATTTGTGTATTTATTTCTAGTCAATAAATTAGAACATCATGGAAAGAAAAAAAAGTGTTTAATTCTGGCATGTTCATGCACAACCTAGTTGGAGGGTTTCCAACAGTCT
>NW_026596720.1:0-1103 GCF_907164565.1 Psammomys obesus
ATATAACCTAGAACTCCAGCTTAGATGTAGCTCATGTTAGCTCAGTACCCAAGGGGGTACCCTAGTACAGGGGAAAAGGACTATTTCTGACACGAACTCAATGACTGACTCTTTGTCCCTCGCTCCCCCCAATCCCCGAGGGAGGAACAGCCTTGCTAGGCCACAGAAGAGGACCTTACAGCCTGTCCTTAAGATATGTGATAAGCTAGGATCAGATGGAAAGGGAGGAGGACCTCCCCTAACAGTGGACTTGGAAAGGGACAGGGAGGAGATGAGGGAGGGAGGGGGTATTGGGAGGGAATGAGGTAGGGGGCTCCAGCTGGGATACAAAGTAAATAACATGTGATTAATATTAAAAAAATAAGATTCTGAACATCCCAGGGACTCTCAACTCCACTACACTAGTACTTCAGTCCCCAAATTACAATGGGTGTTTTCTTGCCAAGGTCGCAAACTTACAGCATCTCTAAATTTGTACAAATTTACCATATTGTTATTTTTAATGTGCATTCATTGGCAAATCATTGGATCACTCAACAATAAAGACAGGACATTTTTCCATAGTCTAGTACAGTGTGCTGAATACACATTCAAGGTCTTTCATTCACTTCCTGTGTCGTCACGACTAAAATCTCTTTCCTCAAATTTTCATCTGTAGAATGGGAATGGGTAGGAAATTAACCTCACATTGCTGCTGTGAACACAGTGAGTATGTGAATAGGACTAGCACACAATTCATTATAGTCACCTTTATCTGTTCTCCTGTGTCTTGTTTAGGATTTACTAGGCATGCCACTCCGAATGTATAGACTGATGGTAATTAATATTTAGTCACTTTTTTATTTCTCAGTTTAATTACTTGGGAGGAAGAAATCGGTAGTCTCCAATGCTTACTGGCTAGGTGAGCATTGCATTAAAGTAAGTGAAAACGTTTTGATGAAATAATGAGGAGACCAATCTAGGAGGACACATGATTAATATCTAGCATGTGTGTCTGTGCATGTGCATGGATGCACACACACACACACACACACACACACACACACACACACACAAACATATAAATACAAACCTGATGCACAACACACGTATCATATTAAATG
>NW_026596721.1:0-1105 GCF_907164565.1 Psammomys obesus
GTTTTAAGCACTCAAAATTACTTCATTCTGTTATGATAAAGGAAGTGCTATCTTTGAGGATTAATTAGAAACTATTTTTTTGTGTCTTATGGTTGGTGATTGGATGTAAGTTTGTAGCAATGTGACGTAAGGTAATGCAATTTTTAAAACCACGTGGAAGATAACAGATTTCTAAAGAAAAGTTGTGTGATAGCTATTATACACGTACACAAAAAGCAATGTGTTTTGCTCTAACTGCTTTACAAGCCATAAACACATATATTTTTTAAAAAGTTCAAATTTTATGTACATTTGTATGTATGAGAAACTATCTTCCAAATGTGTACAGGTGACACCCTAAAGAACAGTTTATCAGATCATCTGGATCTAGAGATAAGGGAGTTATGAGCCTAATGACACAGATATTGGGAGCTCTGAGTAGGTATCAACTCCAAGAAGGGTATGTGCTGAGCCATCAGTGCAGGCCCAAAGAACTTTTATTAAATAAACTATGTGTCTCATATATTAAAAAAATATTTAAAAAAAACTAAATAAATGGTAAGTTATTGGATGATCCTTGTGAACATGATGAATCGATATGTCAGGCATGTTCAAACTGCAGCACAAAATCACACCCAAAGAAAACTCCCAACTTTCATAACAAGAAAGCTGCTTCAAAATCTACATGCAAATCAGAAAAATTCAAAATTATTCAACAAGATTATGAGAAATACACACATAGACACAACTCATTTCTGGAATTACCACAAAATTACTTTTCTCAAAGAAAAAGTAAAATCAGAAAAGTTCCAATCACAAAATATCCAAGAAATCAAGGATGCTATGAAAAGACAAAATCTAAGAATAATAGGAATTGGTGAAAAAGAAGACTCCAGGCTCCAAGGTCCAGAAAATATTTTCAAGAAAATCATAGAAGAAAATTTTTCCAACTTAAAGAAAGAGATGTCCATAAATATACAAGAGGCCTACAGAACACCAAATAGACTAGACCAGAAAAGAAACACATCACCTCACATCATAGTTAAAACACTAAATCTACAGAACAAAGAAAATATATGAAAAGCAGCAAGGGAAAAAGGCCAAGTAACATATGAAGGTAGACCTA
>NW_026596722.1:0-1261 GCF_907164565.1 Psammomys obesus
AATAGATGTTCTACAGAATGAGTTCTTTTAGGTTCTCAAAGACTACTTTGATATGCAAAGGCTTTAAGAGGTATCCCACACAGTAAAGCTTTTACTCTTATATAATGGTAGCATGAAGCAGAAAACCTTACCATACTGACCAAATTCATGAGGTTTCTCTAAAGCATGACTTTTTCACATGATTTCAAAGAAAATCCTATGAAAAGGATTTACCACATTGCTTATTGAGAGGTTTTCACTGCAGTGTGTATACTTTAATGTATTTGGAGATAACTGTATTAAGAAAAGGCTTTATCACATTGAAGACATATGTCAGGTTTCTCTCTACTATCTGACCATTTGTATATTTGAAGATTACTTTTATATGCAAAACATGTAAAAGCAAATTGTATGTGGGAACATGCAAAAGCAATTTGTCCTAAGTATTTCCTTTTAGTTACCAGCCTTCATTGATTTATAGGGTGAACATAAGTTTAAGTTCATAGTCCCTAGGAAAGCTGTAGACTTCCCAATAGCTGACCGGCTTTAATTACTTAACTTTTGTTGCCCAAAACATAACTGTTCCATACCATGATTTCTGGTCCCCTAACATAATGACTTACCCAAACCACAGATTCTCTTTCCTAAAATATAATACCTATTTCTAACCACAAAAGAACAAATGGATATGATTGTTTTGACTGTAAAACATACATTTTGCATCAGGTGACTTCCTCAATGAAGTAAACAAATCCCATATCCCTAAACCATGACTGATGGAAATAATTCAGTTGTAAAACAGTAAAGATGTTTATGATTTTCAAGTTCAGATCCTCTGTAACTTTCTGGCTGATTGGATGGGTAGGCATCACAGTTCAACATTATGTGTCCCTAATCAAACTGGATGACAATAATTTTTTTTTCATCTGTATTGACCTGTTTGAGTTGTATTGGATTCAGTGGACAAAAGAACACAAAAGCCTTACCATATTGATTATATTCTCAAATTATCTTTCCATTTTGAAACTTTTATGATGATGTAGAACATAGATATGTGCAAAGCTCTCCCATTTTAACACATTCATAAAGATTTTCTCTGTATGAATTCTTTCATGATGACAAAGGTTATACAAATGTGGAGTAGCTTCACCATGTAAATACACTCAAAGTCTTTCGTTCCAGTATGAATTCATTAATGACATAGATGATTGTGAATAGTAAGTTTTTATTAGGACATGACTGTTATGTGAAAATGCTTTACCACATAGATTACATTAATAAG
>NW_026596723.1:0-3013 GCF_907164565.1 Psammomys obesus
GGGAACAAGGACTATTTCTAACAGGAAGTCAATGACTGGCTCTTTGGCCTCCCCACCCCCAAGGGAGGAGCAGTCCTTTTAGGCCACAGAGGAGAGCTTTGCAGCCAGTCCTGAAGATACCTGATAAAACAGGATCAGATGAATGGGGAGGAGGTCCCCCCTATCAGTGGACTTGGCAAGGGGCACGGTGGAGATGAGGGAAGGAGGGAGGGACTGGGAGGGAATGAGGGATCGGGACATGGCTGGGATACAGAGTTAATAAAATGTAACTGATAAGAAAAAAATAAAATTTAAAAATAAATAAATAAATAAATAAAATCAGTTTCCCAAGGAGGCATCCTCTGTTTCAGACTACAGTGTTTATGGGAGATAGGCCATCTCTAACTAACATTAATGATTTTTTAATACTACTTATGAGGACATTTAATCCTGTTTAATTTTTATGAATTGAGTAAAAATATTATTGCACAATAAATCAATAGTTGTTAGAGTAATTAAATAGAATAAAGATGTTCATTTTATTTAGGCATTCTTCATAATGGAGCTAGCTATAAGCATTTGGAACTTAAACTAAGACAATGCTGTAGTATTACAGTCACATTAGTGTCAGTCATTCACCTGTGCACCAACACTGACCAGAATTAGTACTGAAAAATTGCTCCAACTGTATATCCAAAGAAGGCAACATTAAACACATACACCTATTTAGTGTGTTTACCATGGTGTCTGCTGAGTGATACCTAAGGAAAGTTTTATTGTTTAAGTATTTATTATTTCAAATAATGAAAATAAATCATTTATAGCTGTAAAATACTTTTTTTATTTCTTATAAGTCTTATAACAATATAGTTAATATGGCAAAATGATGAAAGTGGAATGCAGAAATTAGGTAGGTTAACTTCTTCACACAAAGGTACCTAAATATTTACAAAATATCTACTATGATAGGTGTTCACCGTGTTGACATCACCCTGTCCTCATATATTGTACAGTCAAAATGACAGGAAAAAAAGCAAAATGAACATAAATAAAAGATAAACATAGAAAGCAATACGGATACAATGAGAGAAAACTAGAGCTTACTGTTGGTATGTAACTACTAGAGGAATAGAAAAACTTTTAAAAATTATTATAACTATATCAACAAATTTGAATTTTAAAAAATGAGAAGGAAATAATATTGCCTAACACTTTTCTTTCTTTAGTACTACCATGGTTTATCTGGATTCAGTGTTTACCTTAATGTAAGGAATGTTAATCAAGTGTAGTATTGCACAATTTTAAATTATCTGCTTACATTTTACAAGCATACAATTCATAGTTCACATTATCTAATTTAATTAAATTATATACTGACCAT
Source organism: Psammomys obesus (assembly GCF_907164565.1). Lineage (NCBI taxonomy): Eukaryota > Metazoa > Chordata > Mammalia > Rodentia > Muridae > Psammomys > Psammomys obesus. The sequence goes on from NW_026596723.1 coordinate 1,361, forward strand.
CAAGAAATATGATTGTCATTTTTATTGTGCTGTTTTTTCTGATAGTATTCATTTACTTTCAGTAAACAGCCAAGTACTTGATCTTAAGGATGTTTAGTTTTCACTCTCCCCACCATTCATTCTCTAAATAGACAGTGTTTATGCATTCTATGTTAATATATACAGCTACTATTTTTCACGTTTCAAGTAAGTATTAGTATTATGACTCCCAAAATTTTCTGTGCTAACAAACTGCAAAAAATATTATATCAATTCAAAGACTTCTATGATAACAATAAAACAAATTTTAATTATACTGTTATTGGACTATCGAACACATTAACTTAAAAAATTTCATCAAATTAAATGGTAAGAAACTTGTTAAAATATCACAGTGAAATATGAATGATTAAAATGATTAATTAGTAACTTTTCTATTTTCCTGTGTGCGTCAGCATCTTTGTTGTATTTTACAATTTTATTTGTTAAATGTGAATTGGGTGAAAAATGATATTTAGTAAGTTCTGTCCATAGAGGCTTTGTCATACACTGTACAGGAAAGTCTTATAGATGGCAGCTTACTTTTTGATGTTCACAGTGACCCACTTATAATGGTATTCCTAGACTTTCAAACTAAGTATTGCATCCCTTTGATTTGTTATTGAAATGCTACTCATTCTAATTCACATACAAATAAATGTTGTCAACTTAATAGCTTACAGCTATTTCCCTATTTTCTTCTATATTTCTAAGCTCTATTACTGTATCCTTTTTGCCTTTAATTTATTTCAAGTTGAATATTGTATACTGTATTATAAGATGCATAATATGTATTTTTTATGGAATTTTATTAAAAGAGGGAGAGATAGAAAGACATGGAGGGGACAGGAAAACCAAAAGGATACCATCATAGTAAAAAACAAAACAAACAAACAAACAAACAAACAAACCAAAACCAAAATTAAACAAAGAAACTGAAACTGAGTCCTGAGAGCCCTGCAGAGACTGATTCCCCCACCAAGCACTAAGGACCATTCATAGAGATGACCTAAAACCCCTGCTCAGTGACAGGTTCTCTGATCACCTCCCCCTGAGAGGTACAGCCTTGCCGGGCCACAGAGGAAGACAATGAGGCCATTCCTGATTAGACCTGATAGGCTAGGGTCAAATAGAAGGGGAGGAGAACCTTGCCTATCAGTGAACTAGGGGACTAGCATAAGGGAAAAAGAATAAGGGAGGGTGGAGTTGGAAGGTGATGAGGGCGGGAGTCAAAGTCAGGGTACAAATTTAATAAATTATAAGAAATGATAATAAAAAATTAAAATTGTATTTTTCAGTATTAAATCTCCTTACTAATAAAGTGCTATTTAATCTTCTTTTTTTTATTTTATTTTTTTCTTATCAGTTACATTTTATTAACTCTGTATCCCAGCCATGTCCCCATCCCTCATTCCCTCCCAGTCCCTCCCTCCTGCCCTCATCTCCACCGTGCCCCTTTCCAAGTCCACTGATGGGGGAACCTCCTCCCCATTCATCTGATCCTGTTTTATCAGGTATCTTCAGGACTGGCTGCAAAGCTCTCCCCTGTGGCCTAACAGGACTGCTCCTCCCTTGGGGGGTGGGGAGACCAAAGAGCCAGTCATTGACTTCCTGTTAGAAATAGTCCTTGTTCCC
>NW_026596724.1:0-1898 GCF_907164565.1 Psammomys obesus
GTCCTTGGTTGCATGTCAGTCTCAGAAAAGACCCTGTGCCCAGATATGTTTGGTCCTTGTGGAGCTCCTATCCTTTCCTTATCAGACTAACTCCCCTTCTTTCTTATGATTCCCTGTACTCTGCCAAAGGTTTGGTCATGAGTCTTTGCTTTGATGACAGTGTCCTTTGCTTTACAGAAGCTGTTCAGTTTCATGAGGTCCCATTTATTGATTGTTGCTCTTAGAGCCTATGCTGTTGGTGTTCTGTTCAGGAAGTTGTCTCCTGTGCCAATGAGTTCTAGGCTGTTCCCCACTTTTTCTTCTAACAGATTTACAGTATCTGGTTTTATGTTGAGGTCTTTGATCCACTTGGACTTTAGTTTTGTGCAGGGTGATGAATATAGATCTATTTTCATTTTTCTGCATGTGGACATCCAGTTGGACCAGCACCATTTGTTGAAGATGCTGTCTTTTTTCCATTGAATGATTTTGGCTTCTTTGTCAAATATCGAGTATTCATAGGTGTGTGGGTTTATTTCTGGATCTTCTATGCGGTTCCATTGATCCTCAATTTAAGAAATATTTTAAGAGCCAGAGTAACAGGGCCTGCTGTGAGCCTGTGTCTCTTAGTAATGTGAGCACCTACAATATAAAAATGCAACCAACATGGCAATATAAACCCAAATTGAACATGGATAAACACAGACATGACAAATTGGAAGAGGAAAAGATCATGAGGTGTAAAGCCTACACAAGGAATAACAGATAACTAGAGAGTATCTAATGCAGGAGAAATAACCTTCCCCAGGGAAAAGCACACCAGGTTTTTTATCTGATACCAGATGGTCATCCCTGTAAACATATTAACAAGCACCATTATAAAGAATGACAAATCTTCACTAACCCTTTATCTGACAGAGGAGTAATATCGAGTATATACAAAGAACTAAAGAAGCTGAAAAGCAGCAAACCAAGTAATCCAATTAAAAAATGGGGAACAGAGCTAAACAGAGAATTCTCGACAGAGGAATATCGAATGGCAGAGAAACACTTAAAGAAATGCTCATCCTAATTAGCCATCAGGGAAATGCAAATCAAAACGACCCTGAGATATCACCTTACACCCATAAGAATGGCCAAGATGAAAAACTCAAGGGACAACACATGCTGAAGAGGTTGTGGAGAAAGGGGAACCTTCCTCCACTGCTAGTGGGAATGTCAACTGGTACAACCACTCTGGAAATCTATCTGGCACTTTCTAAGACAAGTAGGAATAGTGCTTCCTCAAGACCCAGCTAAACCACTGCTAGGTATATACCCAAAGTTTGCTCAAGTACACAAAAGGGATATATGCTCAACCATGTTTATAGCTGCTTTATTTGTAATAGCCAGAACCTGGAAACAACCCAGATGTCCATCAACGGAGGAATGGGTACAGAAATTGTGGTATTTTTACACAATGGAATACTACTCAGCAATCAGAATGGAGGAAATCATGAAATTTGCAGGCAAATGGTGGAATCTAGAAAAGATCATCTTGAGTGAAATATCCCAGAAGGAGAAAGCCAAACACGGTATATACTCACTTATATAGACCTATAAGATATAATAAACATAATGAAATCTATACACTTAAAAAAGATAATCAAGAGAGCGGACATGGGGTAAGATTATCAATCCTCGTTTTGAAAGACAGATGGGATACGCATTGAACATTGACAGGAGTCTACTGAGCGCATTTGAAAGACTCTAACTAGCGGTGTTTTCAAAGCAAAGACTCGTGACCAAACCTTTGGCAGGGTTCAGGGAATCATAAGAAAGAAGGGGAGTTAGACTGATGAGGAAAGGATAGGAGCTCCACAAGGACCAAATATATCTGGGCACAGGGTCTTTTCTGAGACTGACATGCAACCAAGGAC
>NW_026596725.1:0-12387 GCF_907164565.1 Psammomys obesus
CTTGAATCTCCATACTATGTGAAGTCTGCCTCAACCTCAAAATATAAGTAACCTCTAGTTCACTCCGTAGCACACAGCTCCCTTTCACAGGATTGTTGATATAATGTTCATTCAATATGAACTCTATTAAGATGCTATATTTTGCATATTATTCTCTGTAATTCTTAAAATATCTGCCAACTAATAACTGTTCTTATACTTACTAAAATACTTATATATTTAAGAAAAATTTTTTCTAAAAAGAAAATGGTATGGTATGAGGAACGGAGAATTATTATTACCCCGTCTCCAAAAAAATACTTATTTGTAAGATTTGAAATGAATTTGCCTTATACTTTGTTCTGAGCCTAATAGAAATAGACTGGCTATGATTATGTTAGCTGAGATAAAATGCAATAATTCACTATTGCAGATATCTAGAATATAAATTCTTTCTACAAATAATTGGTAAGTGTTTTCGGTCTATTTTTTTCAAGAACTCACCAATGATTTCTGTTCTTGGGAATGTAAAATAGGAAAGAGATATAAATAGAGATTAGACAATTACCATATTATGTGGTGAAAATTAAAAGGACAGAACTCTGAAAATCTGAAGAAATCTATCTTTGTTCATTGTCAAGTAAATATCCAACCTGAAATTTCAGAGAAAATATATAATGTCTCTTTAAAAGTACTGCTTTTACATATAGGCCACCACAATGTTGTAGAAATTTAACTTTAGATCTTGTGGTAATTCACAAAAATTGCTCTGTCCTGATGTCCACATATTTACAAAATAATGTATAAATTTGAGCCAGTGCTATTAGGTTCTCAGAAATGTTGTTATGGCTAACCTGAACAAACTGAGTGATAATCACTTCACTAGATGAATTTAGTCTTTCAAAATGGAGTAAAAATTGTTCTGTTAATATCTGAAAGTTTGGTATTGAGCAGCCATGGAAAATTTGCTGCAAATATGTGACATAGAGTACGGAGTGAGAAGCCTTTTCTGGTATTACCTAAACTCTCCTCCACTTTGGGTTACTGAAGGCAAGTGTGCCCAGGACAGGACAGTATACAGTAAATCATGAGCTCATAGTATCTTCTCATCTTAATGTATCTTGTATAAATTGTGTAGGTCTTGTGTTTCTTACTGTAACCCTTTCTATAACAATTATCTCTCCCTCAGATTCAAAGAAATTTATACATACGTGCTGAACATGTGAGATTTCTTGACAATGGCCTCAAAAATTTTTTATGCGATGTATTAAGATTTTACAATCGTGCACTCTTAGTGTTTCTACAAGATACAAGCATAGATAATTCAAACATTCCAAAAGAAGAACTTAATGATACTAAAAGCAAAATATTCACGTGTGTATTTCTCAACAATGAGAGAATATGTTGTCCATTTTGATAGGGAACCAAGAAAGCATCATTAACATAATTTCTTCAAAGGACTAGTGTTAGACTTCATTTTACAATCACATTCAAAATCTCTTTGAACAAATATTTGAAATTTATGATTACTGAGGATTTTTTTCTCAATAAATTTAACTACGAGCCTCCAAGTATCCTAAAAACTGTGCCCCTACTATTGGTCTACATTAAATCTATACTACTTAATTATACACATTAACACAAGAAGAATGGAGAGTATAAATAAATTCAACAAACTGGGAAAATTAGTGTCTCCACCTAGAAGTACCAAAAAAGTGTTCTGAGCAAGCTGTGGATGTAGCAGGAAGCTAGGGACTAGCCTCCCTTCAGAAGTAAAGCCCTAACCTTTCTTTCCTTACATCAGTGGTTCACATCATTCAAGTGTTGACACACTTTATACAGTTCCTCAGATTGAGGTGACCCCAAAGCATAAAATTATTTTTTTGATGCTTCATAACTGTACACTTGTTAGTGTTATCATAGTTATGTAAACACTTGATATTCGTGATATTTGATGTTAATTAACTACAATGAAATGGACATTCAATCCCAGTGAAGGAATGAACAACTCATTGAAAACCTTTAATTCATTGGTCATTTGTTGGCAGAATTCTCAGTAAAATTATCATGTGCCCTTCACTTTTCCTGACTGCAGTCTATTCAGGGTGGAAAAAAATATGCTATGGTTCAGATTATGAACCTTTGTGGTTATACAGTAGTAACCAGTATGGACTACCATGGATTTTTTATGGGATATTTTGATGCTTTCATACAAGCATTGGGTAGATTCGGGTCACAATATTATTTCAGGCTCTTTTATTTCCCTCCATTTTCAAGAACTATAGATTTTTCTATTAATGAATATTTTCTTGATTTTTGCCTTTCTTGTCATTGTTATTTGTGACACACTGGATTTAAGCAGTTCTACATACATGGTCATGTCTATGATGCAATCCCTGGAACAAAGGCCAAACACCAGTGGTTAAGTCACTGAAGATAGACTGACTCCCCCTGCTCCAACAACTGTCCACTACCAATGTCTTCTGAGAGAGCACCTAGGTCCTGTGAGCCCCTCTCCCATCTGGGACTGAGTAGTGACTATCCCATTCTTGTGCAGGCCTTTACTGGTAAAAATGTGTCCATTTCTCTGTGTGGAAAAGAAAAGTAGATCTGAGCTGGATGTTTATATTCATCCAGGGCAGATAAGGTCTTACAAATCTTGAAGAAGGAGCTAAGTAAATATTTGTTCTGATAATGTGTATTTTTAAATTGAAGAGGACTCACTGGCACATTTCAATATATCTGGCCACAACCATGACAACCACAAAGCAGCACCCTCCATGCCTCTATCCCACATCCCTGCAGTGTTTGAGTTCCCTGTTGGCTTCCTTTGATGATGTACATACAGTGAAAGGAAGTCTAAGTCAAAGAAACCCTGTTCTTGCCCAAGGAGCTTTACTCGGGTGATGGAGTTTCATCACAGCTGTGGAAAGTGTAAATGAGATCCCAGCTATGATTCAATTTGAGAGTATTTGGCAATGTGACTATGAAAATAATTTGGTTTGGGAATTTGCTACTAAACAATAAGTTCTGATATTATAGATAGACAACAATAGTTTCACCTAATTTACTGGTGCAATAAAAAGTTTTCTTCACTTATACTTCAGAAGGAAATTCCTCCCAGGAATTCCAAAATAGACACAAACATAATTGTGCTTTGAAAATTTTCAGGATGTGTCTTCAAAAATTCATTCTCCAAATTAAAAGTTTTTAATCAAATGTTTTTAATCACATTATGTTTTTAATTAAAGACATTGTAAAAATATATACTGAATGACTTAATTAAAGGGGAAACAAAATGAAATAAATTATGATGTAAAATCAAAAGATTATGTAGTAATAGCTAATAAAAATAATTCTTTGACTTACAAAACAGTTTAAAACCATGATTGTTGTGACCTTAAAATGATTATTTTGAGTTCTCTGTGAAAATAAAATAAAATTTGAAGTGCAAATTGAGAAACATTGTATTTGAATCCTTTCCTTCAACATAAATTTCACTCCTAAAGCCCTCCGTTGTTTTTCAGATACAGAGAAAAAGGTACATTTTAGATCTCTAGAACCTGTGCTACATATATTCCTTCATATTAATTTTTTTAAATTCAAAAGTAACAATGACAACCTACTGACAGGGAAAGGGTGTTCACCATCGCTACATCGGACGGAGGGCTAATATCCAGAATATATAAACAATTCAAGAAGTTAAACAGCTAAAAATCAAGTAATGCATTTAAAAATGGGGTACAGAGCTAAAAACAGAATTCTCTATAAAGGAATACAGAGTGGTATAGAAATATTTAAACAAATCGTCAACATCCTTAGGTCATTAGGGAAATGCAAATCAAAGAAACACTAATATTTCACCTTACACCCATCAGAATGGCTAAGATAAAAACTCAAGTGACAATACATGCTCGAGAGAAGGCAAGGACTGAGCAACCCTCCTTCATTGCTGGTTGGACTGTAAACTTGTACAGTCACTTTGGAAATCAATCTGGTGATTTCTTAGACAACTAGGAATAGTGCTTCCTCAAGATCCAGGTTCAGCACTCCTATGCATGTATCTAAAGTATGCTCAAATGTTCAAGTGCACAACAAGAACATTTGCTCAACCATGTTCATTGCAGCTTAATTCATAATAGGCATCATCTGGAAATAACCTAGATGTCCCTCAAAGAAGGAATGGATACAGAATTTGTGGCACATTTACACAATGGAATACTCCTCAGCAATTAAAAACAAGAAAATCACGAATTTTGTAGGCAAATGGTAGGAACTAAAAAAAATATCATCCTGGGATGGTAGCCCCAAAACAGAATTATACATTGGGTATATACTCACTCATATGTAGATATTAGACACATAATATACGATAAACATACTATAATCTGTTCACTTAAAGAAGCTAAGCAAGAAGGAGGATCCTGGGTAAAATCATCAATCCTCACTTAGAAAGGCAAATGAGACAGACATTAGAAGAGGGAGAAAACAGGGAACAGGACAGGAGCCTACCACAGATAACCTCTGCAAGACTCTACACAGCAGCATATTTAAGCAAATGCTGTGACTCATAGCCAAACTTTGGCAGAGTGCAGGGAATCTTATGAAAGAAGAAGAAGATAGAAAGCCCTCGATGGAACAGGAGCTCCAAAGGAAGGGCAATAGAACCAAGAAATATGAGCCTAGGGGTCTTTTCTGAGATTGATACTGCAACCAAGGTCCATGCATGGAGATAAACTAGAACTCCTGCACAGATGTAGCCCATGGCAGCTCAGTCTCCAAGTGGGTTCCCTAGTAAGGCAAACAGGGATCATCTCTGACATGAAGTCAGAGGCTGGCTCTTTGATAACCTCCCCCTGATGGAGGAGCAGCCTTACCAGTCCACAGAGTAAGACAATGGAGTCAGTCCTGAAGAAACCTGATAGTCTAAGGTCAGATGCAAGGAGAGGAAGACCTCCCCTATTAGTGGACTTGGGTAAGGGCATGGGAGAATATGAAGGAAGGAGGGTAAGATTGGGAGGGAATAAAACAGAGGTCTACATCTGGTATACAGACTGAATCAACTATAATTAATACACACACAAAAAAAGAAAAAAAGCAATTGGATTGCAGTGGTATGGTGGTGTTTCCAAACATGATAAAAGAAACCAGATTTTTGTTTGTTTGTTTGTTTTAATACTTTACATAAATTCATTTTCCATACAAAAACAACAACAACAACCCAACAGCCACAACAACAATAGGCACTTTAAATTAAGCATTTGTGATAGGGAGATCCTCAAGCTCCTAGACTTCACATCTTAGGAATGTTTACCTCTAACTTATTATCTTAATTGTTCTTGAATCAAACGAAAGCAAATACAAATATTCCACCACAATTTTATTCTCTAATTCAAAAACAGGCATTCACTGAGGGCCCAAGAATAGCCCAGCCTATCGGGCTTGCAATCTGGAATATGCTTATCCACAGAGGCCATAAGCAAGCAGTTTTGCTGAGGCTTTCTGCATACCCTGCATTAGGAGAGGCTATTTCTTCTGACAATCATGTCTTCAGAGATCTGGCTGAAGTCAGGTTTTATTTGTACCAGGCCACAGAGGAAGACAACGCAGCCACTCCTGATGAGACCTAACAGACTAGGATCAGAAGGAAGAAAAAGAAACCCTCCCCTACCAGTGGACTTGGGGAGGGGAGTATTTGGAGAAGGAGAAGGAAGGGAGGGGCTGGGAGGGGAGGTGGGAGGGAACTAGAGGCAGGATACAAAGTAAATAAAGTATAATTAAAAATAAAAAAAACGAAAAGATGCTTGCCTGTTTAATATAGAACAATCTTTTATTATTACACCTATTACAATTTAATTTATTTTTACTTTTAAGTGTCCAGTGATTTTGTTTTTTTCATTTTTTTATTTTTGTTAGTTACAGTTTATTCACTTTGTATCCCCCCTGAACCTCTCTTCCTCCTCCCCTTTCTTTTTTTTTAAATTTTTTATTTAACTTTTATTAATTACACTTTATTCATTTTGTATCCCCCAATAAGCCCCTCCCACCTCCCATCCCGGTCCCATCCTTCCCCCCTTTCTGCATGCATGCCCCTCCCCAAGTCCACTGATAGGGGAGGTCCTCCTCTGCTTCTTTCTGATCTTAGTCTCTCAGTTCTCATCAGAAGTGGCTGCATTGTCAGGGTTCTAGGTTATCTCCAAGGATAGTCCTGGGTTGGAGTATAAGTCTCTGGGAAGTTCCCTGTGTTCAAATTTTCTTGTTCTGTTGCTCACTCATATAAACATACAACATAGAATAAACCCACTAAATCTGTACATCTAAACAAACTAAGCAAAAGAGAGGACCCTAACTAAAATGTTCAATCCCTATCCTGAAAGGCAAAGAGGATGGACATCAGAAGAAAAAGAAAACAGAAAACAACCTAGGAACCTGCAACAGAGGGCCTCTGAAAGCCTCTGCCCTGCAGATTGTCAAAGCAGATGCTGAGCCTGCTGGCCAACTGAGGGGCAGAGTGAATGGAACCTCCTCCCCTTTCAATCCCATACTTCCTCTTCCCCACCAGTGTCCCTCTCCCTGTCCACGGAAAAGGGAGGTCCTCCTCCCCTTCCCTCTGATCCTAGTCTATCAGGTCTCATCAGGAGTGGCTGCATTGTCTTCTGTGGCTTGGTAAGGCTGGTCCCCCCTAGGGGAGAGGTGATCAAGTGTTCAAAGAGCAGCCCAATCAGTTCATGTCAGAGACAGTCCCTATCTCCATTACTATGGTGGCCACTTGCCCTGGAACCGCTAAACAGAGGTAGCTTATGGCAGTTCAGTATCAAAGTGGCCTCCATAGAAATCAGATTAATTTTTTATTATTCCAAATATAATTTTATTGAAGTCTAAAACCAAATGAAAATGGAAATTCCCATGTGTTACCAGTCATTCTTGCCCATTAAAACTTAATAATTTTAAACTTAAAAGACACTCGAGATTGTAGCCTGTTAAACTTGCTATTCTTTTCAAGAAAAGAATTACTCAATTTTAAGTAGTTTTTTAGTTTTTTATGTTTCAATAAACCAGCTATATCTCAGATAACAAGAGATGCCATTATTAAAGCCCACGAGTCTCCCAAGTAAATGGTCAAAGCTTGCCATTCTTAGCTTTGTTATAGCACTTGTCTTCTTGCAGTGTTTAATATGGAATACCATGTTGTATGCATTGGCCAAATGCTCTCCCACTTCACCACAGAGACTGCACCTTTAGCTGTAACTTTTTTTTTTTTTTTTTAGACATGGTTTCTCTGTGTAGCCTTGACTATCCTGGGCTCTCTTTGTAGATCAAGCTGGCTTCAAACTCACAGAGATCCACTTGCCTTTGCCTCTCAGAGTGCTAGATTTATAGGCATGTGCCACTGTGCTTGGCTAGAGGTAACGTTTTTTTTTGTTGTTGTTGTTATTTTGTTTTGTTTTGTTTGTTTTAGGGGAAACGTCTTTTTATTGGGTCAAGTCCTATTCTTTTTTTGTTTTGTTTTTTTTTTTTTTTTTTTTTTTTAGCCATAAAATAAATTTTATTGCGAAATTAAGTTATTTACTGGGAACATTTCTAATAAATACCATAAAAATATAACAGGTAACAAAAAACACTCTGTAAAGCAATTTCATGTACATAACTGTACACAGAGAGAGAGAGGTATTTATAGCAGATTGAAAAAAATAGAAATTCACTCATTTCTAGCTCATCTGCAATATTCCCAAACAGGACCCCAGGACCCTGTTGTAATCTGTTTACTTTCTTTTCCCTGCTAAAGAAAACACCATATGCTACACAGTTTATAAACAACATGGATTTATTTCTCATACTCTGGGAGCTGATAAAGTCCAAGATCAAGACACCAGCACATCTGCTACCTGCTGACTGCTCAACTGGGTTATATATAACCATCTCCTCATTTGTCCTCCCTTGCAAAAGAATCAGAGAGACTCCTCCAGCATCCTTTACGGGGTTTTAAGGCCAATGATAAGGATGCCTGATGCCCTCCTAAAGAGAAGCCTATGCCTCAGTGCCTCCACTGTGGGAGTTAGGATTTTGTCAGATGAATTTGGGAGAAACATAAACATTCAGATCTCTGTCTTTATATAATTAACAGAAAAGTTACTGAAGAATCGAGGTTTACTAAAATACAATTAAATTAGAACTCACTAACAATCTTTTTTAAAAATATTTTAACTTTTATTAATTATACGTTATTCACTTTGTACCCCCCATAGCTCCCTCCTCCCCTCCCAATCCCACCTTCCCTCTCCTTTCTTCACCCATGCCCCTCCCCAACTCCACTGATAGGGGAGGTCTTCCTCTCCTTTCTTCTGATCCTAGTCTATTAGGTCTCATCAGAAGTAGCTTTATTATCTTCCTCTGTGGCCTGGTAAGGCTGCTCCCCCCTGAGGGGGAGGTGATCAAAGAGCAGGCCAATGAATTCCTGTCAGAGACAGTCCCTGTTCCCATTCCTATGGAACCTACTTGGACACTGAACTGCCATGGGCTACATCTCTGCAGGGGTTCTAGGTTCTCTCCATGAATAGTCCTTGGTTAGAGTATCAGTCTCAGAAAACACCCCTGTGCCCAGATTTTTTGGTTCTGTTGCTGTCCTTGTTGAGCTCCTGTCTTATCCAGGTCTTACTATCTCCCACTTCTTTCCTGAGATTCCCTACACTCTGCCCAATGGTTGGCCATAATTCTCAGCATCTGCTTTGATACCCTGCAGGGTAGGGCCTTTCAGAGGCACTCTGTGGGAGGCTTCTGTCCTGTTCCCTATTTTCTCATTCTTCTGATGTCCATTCTCTTTGCTTTCTGAATGGGGATTGAGCATTTTAGCCAGAGCCCTCCTTCTTGATTAGTTTTTTTAATGTACAGATTTTAGTAGGTTTATCCTATATTATATGTCTAATATCCACTTATGAGAGAGTATATACCCTGTGTGTTTTTGTCTGCAAAGTAGATTCAGTCACACTACCCTAACAACCTTAGCATTAAAAGGGAAATCATACTGAAAACTAAAAGGCAGAGAATGTATTTCATAGGAAAATCGTCTGGCAGAACTAAAGCAAAATGAAGCTGGAAAGTTAGAAACTTTCCTAATTCTGTCTCTCTCTTTTTACTTGTCTGATATACTTTACAATGTCTCTATTACCCTGCAATTATTTATCTCTATTGATTATTTATTTCATTATCTCTATTCATCTATCTATAAAGCTATCATCTGTCTATCTATCTATCTATCTATCTATCTATCTATCTATCTATCTAATTATCTGTATGCATGTATCTAGTATCTATCTACCTAATTCATTTGTCATTTATATATCATCTCTCTATCCATCTCTTTTTTTAGATTTTTATTTTTTTATTTTTAATTTTTTAAATATTTATTATTATTATTTATTACACTCTATTCATTTAGTACCCCCATAAGTGCCTCCCTCCGACCCTCACGATCCCACCCTTCCTCCCCTTTCTGCATGCATGACCCTCCCCAAGTCCACTGGCAGGGGGGGTCTTCCTCTCCTTCTTTCTGATCTTAGACTATAAATTCTCGTCAGAAGTGGCTGCATTGTTATCTTCTGTGGCCTGGTAAGGCTGCTCCCCCCTGTGGGGGAAATGATCAAAGAGCAGGCCAATCAGATTATGTCAGAGGCAGTCCCTCTTCCCATTACTATGTAACCCACTTGGACACTGAACTGCCATGGGCTACATCTGTGCAGGTTTTCTACGTTATCTCCATGATTAGTCCTTGGTTGGAGTATGAGTCTCCTGGAAGTTCCCTGTGTTCAAATTTTCTTGTTCTGTTGCTCTCCTTGTGGAGTTCCTGTCCTCTCCAGCTCTTACTATTTCCCACTTCTTACATAAAATTCCATTCACTCTGCCCAACAGTTGACCATCAGGCTCAGCATCTGCTTTGACAGTCTATACTGCAGAGGCTTTCAGAGGCCCTCTGTGGCAGGTTTCAAGGTTGTTTCCTGTTTTCTTCTGGCTTTTAGAGGCCCTCTGTAGCAGGTTCTGAGGTTGTTTCCTATTTTCTTTTTCTTCTGATGTCCATCCTCTTTGCCTTTCAGGATGGGGATTGAACATTGTAGTTAGGGTCCTCTCTTTTCCTTAGTTTGTTTAGATGTACAGATTTTAGTGGGTTTATTCTATGTTGTATGTTTATATGAGTGAGTATATTCCATGCATGTCTTTTTGCTTCTGGGACAACTCACTCAGGATGATCCTTTCCAGGTCCCACCACTTACCTGCAAATTTCATGATTTCCTTATTTTTCATTGCTGAGTAATACTCCATTGTATAGATGTACCAAAGTTTCTGCATCCATTCTTCACTTGAGGGGCATCTGGGTTGTTTCCAGCTTCTGGCTATTACAAATAAAGCTGCTACAAAAGCATTTGACAAACTCCAACATCCATTCATATTTAAAGTCTTGGAGAGATAAGGGATACAAGGCACATAACTAAACATAGTAAAGGTTTATATAGTAAAGGTGATATACAGCAGGCCTATAGACAACATCAAACTGAACGGAGAGAAACTTAAAGCAATCCCACTGAAATCAGGGACAAGTTAACGATGCCCACTCTCTCCATATCTCTTCAACATAGTGCTGGAAGTCATGCTAGAGCAATAAGACAGAAAAAGGAGATCAAGAGGATACAGATTGGAAAGGAAGAAGTCAAATTATCATTATTTGCAGATGATATGATAGTATATATGAGTGACCCCAAAAACTCTACCAGGGAACTCCTACAGCTGATAAACACCATCAGCAAAGTGGCCTGATACAAAATTAACTCAAAAAAAAAATCAGTAGCACTCCTGTATACAAAAGACAAAAGGGATGAGAAAGAAATTAGAGAAACAACACCATTCACAATAGCCACAAATGACATAAAGTACCTTGGTGTAACCCTGACCAAGCAAGTAAAAGACTTGTATGAAAAAAATTTCAAGTCTCTGAAGAAAGAATTAGAAGAAGATATCAAAAGATGGAAAGATCTTCCATGCTCATGGCTTGGCAAGATTAACATAGCAAATATGGCCATCTTACCAAAAGCAATCTACAGATTTAATGCAATTCCCACTAAATTGCCAAAACAATTCTTTACAGACCTGGAAAGAAAAATTCTCAACTTCGTATGGAATAACAAGAAACCAAGAATTGCTAAAACAATCCTCTACAATAAAAGATCTTCTGGAGGTATCTCCATCCCTGATCTCAAGCTGTACTATAGAGCAACAGTAATAAAAACTGCATGGTACTGGCATAAAAACAGAATGGTGGATCAATGGAACCGAACAGAAGACCCAGAAATAAACCCACACACTATTGGACACCTGATTTTTGACAAAGATGCCAAAACCATACAATGGAAAAAAGATAGTATCTTCAACAAATGGTGCTGGTCCAACTGGATGTCTCCATGTAGAAAAATGCAACTAGATCCATAGTCATCACCCTGCACAAAACTGAAGTCCAAGTGGATCAAAGACCTAACATAAAACCAGACACATTAAATCGGCTAGAAAAAAAGTGGGGAATACCCTAGAACTCATTGGTACAGGAGAAAACTTCCTAAACAGAACACCAACAGCACAGGCTCTAAGAGCAACAATCAATAAATGGGATCTCATGAAATTGAAAAGCTTCTGTAAAGCAAAGGACACCATCATCAAAACAAAACGACTGCCTACAGATTGGGAAAGAATCATCACCAACCCTTTATATGACAGAGGACTCATATCCAGTATATATAAAGAACTAAAGGAGCTGAAAAGCAGCAAACCAAGTAATCCACTTAAAAAGTGAGGAAGAGAGCTAAAGAGAGAATTCTCTGTAGAGGAATATCAAATGGCAGAGAAGCACTTAAAGAAATGCTCAACCTCATTAGCCATTTGAAATGCAAATCAAAACAACCCTGAGATTTCACCTTACACCCATGAGAATGGCCAAGATCAAAAACTCAAGTGACAACACATGCTGGAGAGGTTGTCCAGAAAGGGGAACCCTTCTCCACTGCTGGTGGGAATGTAAACTTGTACAACCACTCTGGAAATCAATCTGGCGCTTTCACAGACAACTAGGAACAACAACACAGACAACAAATGGCGCTTCCTCAAGATCCAGCCATACCACTCCTAGGCATATACCCAAAGAGGTTCAAGTACACAAAAAGGACATTTGCTCACACCTCCTTTCTATGGCCTCAAAGACCTGTGCCTTGCTCCTGATGCTGATGCAGTCCTGAGGCCAGATTCAGATTTAGTACTTGTGTCCTGGCTCTTCAGTGGAACAGCTGAATAAAATAATACCTAATCTAAATATCACAGTGATCAATTTTGTCATATAATCAAATATCAGATTCAAGGACATAAGCTTCTTTG
>NW_026596725.1:12787-244574 GCF_907164565.1 Psammomys obesus
GCATGTGGGCTTTCTGGAGGGTATTCTGGCATTTTCTCGTTCTGTTCTATGATGCACTTCCAGAATTATTTCCAGCCCAGATAACCTTCTTTTCTGTGCTGCTGTATCTCTCAAAATCTGGCATGGTGTGAGCCTACACTTTCTTGGTATTTACTCACTCTGATTGAACCATCTTCCTATGGGATCTTTCTGAAGATGCACTGCTGTTCAGACAAAATAATTCCTGATAATGCTATTCCTGATTAGATTCAAACTCTTTTAGAAGGTAAAATGTTAAAAACTGATTGAAAGTTTCCAGCTACAATAAATACTTTTGTGGACTAGCAGACTGGCTTGAGACTTCAGAAAAGATTTTACTCCAAATAAAGCACAACAAGTTCTGGTACACACAATAAAGGCAAGTTGATTTGACTTCCCATCAACCCAGAATATAATGGGGCTACCAAGAAATGTCTAAATTAAGGGCAAACTTTAATGGCAAAGAATCCAAATTGTGTTGTTGTAATTCCTTATACCTTGTCAGCTTATGGTATGAAACACTATACTTCTCAATTTGCTTTGTTTCTTGGAATGTAAGACTTGATAAAGAAATGGTTAGCTTACTACTGAAGCATGTAATTGCTAAAAAGCCATCCTACTATAACAGTTTTGTCTGCCTCTGTGATAAAAACTTTTGACTATGTACTAATTCTTTCTCTCATATAAAGAGCCTTTGCTCAGGTTATAACCGGTGTACTCAGGCAAATAAAATTATTGGGACAATTATCCTCATCCATTCTTCCCTCTCAAATGTTTGTGTGTGTGAATGGTCTATTTTGCGTCTCTCTCTTTTTTCTTCTTTCCCCGTAGATTCACAAATAAGTTAACAGACTCAGGGCTCCACCATCAGTCCCCTTCCCCAGATGAGCAGGCATACTTTACCTATGAAGACTTCCACAAGAGGCCATAAATCTAAGGCCCTCCTACCCACACTTACATGGTTTTTGGCTAGAAGCCACATCTCACAGCCCTAATTGCAGAAAAGGAAAACAAACAAACAAACAAAAAACAAAAAAACAACTTTGGTCTTGGTCTACAGCTATCACTGGAACTGCACCTTTACCAAAGGCCCCTCTTAGCCTCTGACAGTATCAACCCACAGCTGTTTTTAATGGCAGCTTCATGCCTTCATATGCAGTACTATCTGGCTCACACTTACTGAAAGGACGGCCAACCCCTAAAATTAGTACAAGGAATACACAGACATCACAGACTCAGCACAAATGATATTTAATACCTTGCAAGGCAAAACAGGAATTTCCTATGCAGATGACAAAGGCAGAAGCAGCAGAAACAACAGCAAGCCAGGAAAAAAAAAGGAAGCAGAGTAGGATTTCTGAGGGAGTAATTTTTCCAGAAGAGGAGGCCATCTATGCTCGGGTTAGTTGGTAAATCGTAACATGATGTGACATTATAGGCAACTAATGAATTTTGATTGTTGGACTTTCATGTCTTGTCTCAGGAATGAGCCAGTAATTGAAACAAAATGAGGGAACAAATAAGGCCAAATAACAAAACAAAAATATCAGGCCTGTGGTTGCCATGCTCAGACCTGCCAGAACATTCATTATTCTACCATATTCAGCTGACAGTGTGAGGTAAAACCCTTGATTAACTTTGTAACAGCACTGTTTTGTGCTAACTCTCAGGAAGCACTTCTCAGATGTGACCTCAGTGATGCTGGTCTTTTCTTTTTTTTATTTTATTTTATTTTTTTCTTATCAGTTACACTTTATTAACTCTGTATCCCAGTCGTGTCCCAATCCTTCATTCCCTCCCAGTCCCTCCCTCCCTCCCTCCCTCATCTCCACCGTGCCCCTTGCCAAGTCCACTGATAAGGGGGACCTCCTCCCATTCATCTGATCCTGTTTTATCAGGTATCTTCAGGACTGGCTGTAAAGCTCTCCTCTGTGGCCTAACAAGACTGCGCCTCCCTTGGGGGGGTGGGGAGGCCAAAGAGCCAGCCATTGAGTTCCTGTTAGAAATAGTCCTTGTTCCCCTCACTATGGGAAACCAATTGGTTACTGAGCTACCACAGGCTACATCTGAGTAGAGGTTCTAGGTTACATTCATACATGGTCCTTGGTTGCATGTCAGTCTCAGAAAAGTCCCTGTGCCCAGATATATTTGGTCCTTGTGGAGCTCCTATCCTTTCCATATCATACTAACTCCCCTTCTTTCTTATGATTCCCTGTACTTTGCCAAAGGTTTGGTCATGAGTCTTTGATTTGAAAACACTGCTAGTTAGAGTCTTTCAAATGCACTCAGTAGACTCCTGTTAATGTTCAATGTGCAACCCATCTGTCTTTCAAAACGAGGATTGATAATCTTACCCCATGTCTGCTCTCTTGATTATCTTTTTTAGGTGTATAGATTTCATTATGTTTATCATATCTTATAGGTCTATATAAGTGAGTATATACCGTGTTTGTCTTTCTCCTTCTGGGATATTTAACTCAGGATGATCTTTTCTAGATCCCACCATTTGCCTGAAAATTTCATGATTTCCTCCTTTTTGATTGCTGAGTAGTATTCCATTGTGTAAAAATACCACAATTTCTGTACCCATTCCTCCGTTGATGGACATCTGGGTTGTTTCCAGGTTCTGGCTATTACAAATAAAGCTGCTATAAACATGGTTGAGCAAATATCCCTTTTGTGTACTTGAGCAAACTTTGGGTATATACCTAGCAGTGGTATAGCTGGGTCTTGAGGAAGCACTATTCCTAATTGTCTTAGAAAGCACCAGATAGATTTCCAGAGTGATTGTACCAGTTTACATTCCCACCAGCAGTGGAGGAGGGTTCCTCTTTCTGGACAACCTCTCCAGCATGTGTTGTCCCTTGAATTTTTCATCTTGGCCATTCTGATGGGTATAAGGTGATATCTCAGGGTCGTTTTGATTTGCATTTTCCTGATGGCTAATGAGGATGAGCATTTCTTTAAGTGTTTCTCTGCCATTCGATATTCCTCTACAGAGAATTCTCTGTTTAGCTCTGTTCCCCATTTTTTAATTGGATTACTTGGTTTGCTGCTTTTCAGCTTCTTTAATTCTTTGTATATACTCGATATTAGTCCTCTGTCAGATAAAGGGATAGTGAAGATTCTTTCCCAATCTGTAGGCAGGCGTTTTGTTTTGATGACAGTGTCCTTTGCTTTACAGAAGCTTTTCAGTTTCATGAGGTCCCATTTATTGATTGTTGCTCTTAGAGCCTGTGCTGTTGGTGTTCTGTTCAGGAAGTTGTGTCCTGTGCCAATGAGTTCTAGGCTGTTCCCCACTTTTTCTTCTAACAGATTTAGAGTATCTCGTTTTATGTTGAGGTCTTTGATCCACTTGGACTTTAGTTTTGTGCAGGGTGATAAATAAAGATCTATTTTCATTTTTCTGCATGTGGACATCCAGTTGGACCAGCACCGTTTGTTGAAGATGCTGTCTTTTTTCCATTGAATGGTTTTGGCTTCTTTGTCAAAAATCGAGTATTCATAGGTGTGTGGGTTTATTTCTGGGTCTTCTATGCGGTTCCATTGATCCTCCTTTCTGTTTTTATGCCAATACCATGCAGTTTTTATTACTATTGCTCTGTAGTACAACTTGAGATCGGGGATGGTGATACCTCCAGATGATCTGTTGTTGTACAGGATTGTTTTGGAGATTCTGGGTTTTTTGTTTCTCCATATGAAGCTGAGAATCTTTTTTTCAAGGTCTGTAAAGAATTGAGTTGGTATTTTGATGGGAATTGCATTGAATCTGTAGATTGCTTTTGGCAGGATGGCCATTTTCACAATGTTAATCCTACCAATCCATGAGCATGAGAGATCTTTCCATCTTCTGAGATCTTCTTCAATTTCTTTCTTCAGAGACTTGAAGTTTTTCTCAAACAGGTCTTTCACTTGCTTGGTTAGTGTCACCCCAAGGTACTTTTTGTGGTTAGTGGCTATTGTGAAGGGTGTTGTTTCCCTTATTTCTTTTCGGCCATTTTGTCTTTGGTATACAGGAGGGCTTCTGATTTTTTTGAGTTGATTTTGTATCCTGCCACTTTGCTGAAGGTGTTTATCAACTGGAGGAGTTCTCTGGTTGAATTCTGGGGGTCGCTCATATATACTATCATATCATCTGCGAATAGTGACACTTTGACCTCTTCCTTTCCGATTTGTATCCCCTTGATCTCCTTTAGTTGTCTTATTGCTCTGGCTAGGACTTCAAGTACTACATTGAAGAGGTATGGAGAGAGTGGCCAGCCTTGTCTTGTCCCTGATTTCAGTGGGATTGATTTAAGTTTCTCTCCATTGAGTTTGATGTTGGCTATAGGCTTGCTGTATATTGCCTTTACTATGTTTAGATATGTGCCTTGTATTCCTGATCTCTCCAAGACTTTAAACATGAATGGGTGTTGGACTTTGTCAAATGCTTTTTCAGCATCTAAGGAGATGACCATGTGGTTTTTCTCCTTCAGTTTGTTTATGTGGTGGATTACATTGATGGATTTCCGTATGTTGAACCACCCTTGCATGCCTGGGATGAAGCCTACTTGGTCATGGTGGATGATATCTTTGATGTGTTCTTGGATTCGGTTTGCAAGTATTCTATTGAGTATTTTTGCGTCAATGTTCATAAGAGAGATAGGTCTGAAGTTCTCTTTTTTGTTGGGTCTTTGTGTGGTTTAGGTATCAGGGTGACTGTTGCTTCGTAGAATGAGTTTGGTAATGTACCTTCTGTTTCTATTTTGTGGAATAGTTTGAGGAGAATTGGCGTGAGCACTTCTTTGAAGGTCTGGTAGAATTCCGCGGTGAAACCATCTGGCCCAGGGCTTTTTTTGGAAGGGAGACTGTGAATGACTGCTTCAATTTCCTTGGGGGATATAGGGCTGTTCAGTCTTTCTACCTGATCTTGACTTAATGTTGGAAGATGGAATCTATCAAGAAAATTGTCCATTTCATTTAGATTTTCAAATTTTGTGGCATATAGGTTTTTGTAGTATGACCTAATGATTGTTTGAATTTCCTCTGTGTCTGTAGCTATGTTACCCTTTTCATCTCTGATTTTGTTGATTTGGATAGATTCTCTCTGCTTTTTTAGTTAGTTTGGCTAAGGGTTTGTCTATCTTGTTGATTTTCTCAAAGAACCAGCTTTTTGTTTCATTGATTCTTTGAATAGTTTTATTTGTTTCTAATTGATTGATTTCAGCCCTGAGTTTGATTATTTCCAGCCTTCTGCTCCTCTTGGGTTTATCTGCTTCTTTTTTTTCTAGGGTTTTCAGTTGGGCCATTAAGTTGTTTGTATGTGATGTTACGAATTTCTTCTTGCAGGCACTTAGTGCTATAAATTTTCCCCTGAGCACTGATTTCAATTTGTCCCATAAATTTCGGTATATTGTGCCTTCATTTTCATTGAATTCTAGGAAGTCTTTAATTTCTTTCTTTATTTCTTCCTTAACCCAGCTGTCATTGAGTAACAGGTTGTTCAGTTTCCATGTGCGTATAGGCTGTTTGTTATTTCTGTTGTTGTTGAGGTCCAGCTTAAGTCCATGGTGGTCAGATAGCATACAAGGGATTATTTCAATCTTTTTGTATCTGTTGAGGCTTTCTTTATGACCAACTATATGGTCTATTTTGGAGAAGGTTCCATGCAGTGCTGAAAAGAAGGTATACTCTTTTGAGTTTGGATGAAATGATCGGTAGACGTCTATTAGGTCCATTTGATTTAGGGTCTCTGTAAGTGTTTTTATTTCCCTATTTGTTTTCTGTCTAGTTGATCTGTCCCTTGGTGAGAGTGGAGTGTTGAAGTCTCCCACTATTAGGGTTTTAGGATCAATGTGTGATTTAAGCTTTAATATTGTTTCATTTACGAATATAGGTGCTCTTGTATTTGGGGCATAGATATTCAAAATTGTGATGTCCTCTTGGTGGATTTTTCCTTTGATGAGAATATAGTGGCCGTCCTTATCTTTTTTGATTAACTTGGGTTGAAAGTCTATTTTATTAGATATTAGGATGGCTACTCCCGCTTGTTTTCTGGAACCATTTGCTTGAAAGACATTTTTCCAGCCCTTTATTCTGAGGTAGTGTTTATCTTTGTTGCATAGGTGTGTTTCTTGGATGCAACAGAATGATGGATCCTGTTTCTGCAACCATTCTGTTAGTCTGTGTCTTTTAATTGGGGAGTTGAGTCCGTTGATGTTGATAGAAACTAGTGACCAACAATTGTTACTTACTTTAGATGTGGTGTTGGTGATTTCACTGAGTTTCATTGCTTGTCTTCTTTTGGGTTTTTTTGTTGTGTAGTTATCTATTTCCTCTGTTTCCTTCAATGTAGTTGTTTTCTTTGGTTTGGAGTTTCCCTTCTAGTAACTTCTGTAGAGCTGGGTTACTATGTAGATATTGTATAAATTTGGTTTTGTCTTGGGATATTTTGAATTCTCTGTCTATGTTGATTGAAAGTTTTGCTGGGTATAGTAGTCTGGGTTGGAATCTGTGGTCCCTTAAGGACTGTATGATTTCTTTTGAGGCCTTTCTGGCTTTCATAGTTTCTGTTGAGAAATCTGGTGTGATTCTGATAGGTCTACCTTCATATGTTACTTGGCCTTTTTCCCTTGCTGCTTTTAGAATTTTTTCTTTGTTTTGTAGGTTCAGTGTTTTGACTATGATGTGACGTGAAGAATTTCTTTTCTGGTCTAGTCTACTTGGTGTTCTGTAGGCCTCTTGTATGTTTATGGCCATCTCATTCTTTAAGTTGGGAAAGTTTTCTTCTATAATTTTCTTGAAAATATTTTCCGGACCTTTGAGCCTTATGTCTTTTTCTTCTACTCCTATTATTCTTAGGTTTTGTCTTTTCATGGTGTCCTTGATTTCTTGGATGTTTTGTGTTTGGATCTTTTCTGATTTTATTTTTTCTTTGAGAGACGTGTCAATTTCCGCAAGTGTATCTTCGGCTCCTGAGATTCTTTCTTCCATCTCTTGTATTCTGTTGGTGATGCTTACCTTTGTAGTGCCTGATACTTTCTCTATGTTCTCCAGCTCCTGGTTTTTCTCTATTTGTGTTTTCTTTATTGATTCTAATTCTGTTTTCATGTCTTCCACCATTTCCTTCATCTGTTTGAATGTGGACTCCTGCTTTTCAGTGATAGGTTCTATTTTTTTGTCTGTTTCCTCTCTATGTATCACTAATTGTGCCTCTACTTCTTTGGGTATAATTGCCTGTATTTCTATGAGAGCTTTGTTTATTTCTTCTTTATTTGCCTTCATTTGTGTGGACATTTCTTTGAGAGCTTTGTGCATTTCTTCTCTGTTTGCCTCAATGTTTGTGGTCATTTCTCTGAGAGCACGATTTGTTTCCTCTCGGTTAGTCTCGATTTCTTTGGTTATTTCTCTTAGGGCTTTGTTCATTTCATCTTTATGGGCCTCTAATAGCTGGAGAAACATAGTTTTGAGGTCGTTTTCTTGTATATCTAGTGAATTGAAGTGTCCATTGTTTTGTGGGGTTGCTGGTGAGGTCATTATGTCCTGATTTTTGTTGGGAGTGTTCTTACGTCTGCCTCTAGCCATCTGGTTATTTATAATCCTCACTGGTTGTTCCTCGAGATTGTAGTTTGGGCTATAATCCTCTCTTTCTGTTTTCTGGACTGTTTCTTTCAGGAAGATGAGAGAGGTTCACTGCTTTGGGAGTGTGCACTATGTTTTCAGTTTTGCCTAAGTAAAGAATGTGACACTGGCGCTATTCGTGTGCACTTTTAGCGGGTGCAGTGTGAATGCGCATATTCTCTGACTATTGCAGTGGCCTGCAAGCCACTATTACGCATTTCTGACTGAGATCCAGGGATTGTTTGCCTGGATTACCCTGGTGGACCCGCAAGGCAGAGGCTTCAATGTTGGGGTCGCTATCCCAAGAATCCCTCTGATGCCCACATTAGGAGTGTGGGTGGCAGGGATCTCATCTGGTTGCTTCTGTGGAGAGGCCCTGGGTCTGGGGCAATCTCTCCCTAGAAGGCTCACTCACTCTCTTGCAGGACCAGTTGGAATGCACAGCGGTTCCCCTTGCTCACTACTCTGTGTTTTGGTCCTGCTGCGGAAGTGCACGGGTAGGCTAACAGTCAGCTCTGTGACACTGTGGCCGCAGGACTTGGTGTCCACCTTTCCTGTGTGCTGCCTCTTTGTCCTTTTCCTCTGCCAGGAGGGGTTAGGTTGACTGGTCCCTGGGTGGCGCGGGAAAGAGTTAGGGTGAATGTACTCAATCCCAGATCCGGGGCCCAGATCTCTCTGCCAGAAGCAGCCTAGCGGTAGAATCTATGTTTGCTGATCCCAAGAGAGTACCAGGTAGGGTTCAGTGTCCTCAGAACCAGAGCTTGGGTTTCTCTGCTAGGGGCCTCTGGCTGAGTTGGAGAGAGGGTGCTATGTCCTTGGCAGGCTGCCTCTCTGTCCTTCCCCTCTGACCTTCTCCTCTGCTAAGGCAAGCTTATGGAGGTGCTCTCAGGGGAGTGCCAGCAGGGGTTGGGGCTTCTCAGTGGGATCCTGAGCCCTGTGCAGGCAGCATTTCTCTGCGGGGGGCGGGGGGGTGCCGGTGATAGAACTTGCTGCTAGACCTTATTGCACTGGACCCAGGATAATCTCAGGACGTGTAGAATGACCACAGGCCCAGATCCCGAGCTGTAGTTTGTTTGCTACGAGCAGTCGGCAGCACTGGAGTTCCGGCACTGTGAAGTCGCTGTGCGCCTCTTTATCCTTCCGCTCTGCTGTGGCAGGGTGATGGCGGCGTTTGGGGGACTGCCGGAAAGGATTGGGTTTTCTCAGCCCCGATCTCGGGTTGGGGTACAGACAATGTGGTCGGTGGCAGATTCTGCTGGACGCCTCCTGCCTCCTCCGAAGAGGGAGTAGGGATTTTGAGCTGGGCGCGCAGCTGCAATCCGCGTGAGGCGGGAGCTCAATTGTGATGGCGGGAGGTACCCGTGGTCGGAGAGACCTTCCAGGGAAAGACTGGGTGACCCGTGAGCAGTCTGGCAACTTTCCTTTCCCGTGGGGTTTTTTTGTGACTGGGACTCCCAGCCTTAGGCCCCGTTGTGCCCACCGATCTGCCTGGGAAAGTGATTGGGACAAGCAGGCTTGCGGCACCAGCCCAGAGACCCAAAGCCCACATTAGCAGGGTTCTCTTCCGGGTTCTGGCTGGGCAGCCGAGAGTGGACCCAACCGCTTCCCACGCCATGGGAGCCTCCTCTCACCTGGGAAACACGATCGATCGCTGTTGTTTTAGGGCCCAGAGTTCAGTCTCCTGGTCGCTGCACGGAGTGTGTTGTCCCGCTTCTCAGACACAGTGTTCTCCCAGTGCCGGCATCTTGGCCCCTGTGCTGGTCTTTACTTAATCACAGCTAACTTCTCAGCTCCAGGCCACCAACACTGATTATCCTAGCAAAGCAAAGGTTTTCCTTTCATAGTTCCGGTATTTAGTAATTATATCAGGTCTGGAGAACCAGAATGATGACTTTTCATTACATCAAAAGAGCAAACACCCCTCACATAAACCTGAAATTCCCTCTAAATATTTAGAAACTGGGCCTACATTCTCTGCAGTGGTTTCAACATTCGTACCTTCTATGCTCCCATGTTTTCTAATTTTGCTGGAAAAAAAACAAAACAAAACCAAGAAAGCAACAAAAGGTTTCATTCAATTTACAATCCAATATTTCAATTATTTAGGATTCCATATTGCTAATCAGAATCAAAAAAAGTGAGAACAGAATATCAAGGAAGGTAAAAACTAAGGTGAAGCAGAAACAGAGCCAATAAAGGGATGATAATATAACACTTGTTTTTGTGTAAAGTGGCATAAGACTAGCCAGCACAGATGGACACTTGCAAACACAAGTCTTTCATGTCAAGTTAAGTTACAAATGTAGAATACAGACAAGGCCTTACACATCACACAGGCATATTATATTTGTAATATTTTAATAAATGTGATATATACTTATATAACACAATGGGTACAAGAGGGTTAAAAGGAAAAATCCTTAAAGAAGCTATTGAGCTTGATTCTGATATTTGATAGACAGGTCAAAAAAAGTATCACTGTGATATTTACATTAGGTATTAGTTGATTCAACTACTACAGTGAAGAGCCAAGTCACAATCCCAAAGTCTTTATGTTCCTCAGGATTGCATCAGCTTCAGAAATAATCCACAGGTCCTTGCAGCTTGACAGGAAGAATACAATTTATAAATGTATACAAGTACTAGGGAAAATAGTTAGCAATACAATCCAGGCACTAACATCAGTCTGTGTTAACAAATTGAGTGGAATCCCTGAGACAGTTGGAAGTTCTTTGCCTCTTGGTGAGCTAATGAACAAACTAGGTGTTTAGATGACAGATTGGTGTGGGCAAGGTCTTGCACTATAAAATATCCTTCCCTTTAAGGTTGTCAACAGTCCTAATGTTGTGCCCCTTAAGTACAGTTCTTTATGTTGTGGTGACCACCAACCATAAAATTATTTTCTTGCTGCCACCTAACCATAAATTTCCTATTATAATGAAGAATAAAAGAAATATCTGATATATAGAATGTGTAGTATGTAACACTTAAATGTGTCACAAAATACAGGTTAAGAAACAAGAATAGATGTTGGATTTTGTCAAATGCTTTTTCAGCATCTAGGGAGATTATCATGTGTTTTTTTTTCTTTCAGTTTGTTAATATGGTGGATCACATTGATGGATTTCCGTATATTGAACCACCCCTGCATACCTGGGATGAAGCCTACTTGGTCATACTGGATAATATCTTTGATGTGTTCTTGGACCCGGTTTGCAAGTATTTTGTTAAGTATTTTTGCATCAATGTTCATAAGGGAGATTGGCCTGAAATTCTCTTCCTTTGTTGAGTCTTTGTGAGGTTTAGGTACCAAGGTGACTGTGGCTTCATAGAATGAGTTTGGTAATGTTCCTTCTGTTTCTATTTTGTGAAATAGTTTGAAGAGAATTGGAGTTAGCTCTTCTTTGAAGGTCTGATAGAATTCTGAACTGAAGCCATCTGGTCCTGGGCTTTTTTTGGATGGGAGACTTTTGATGACTGCTTCTATTTCTTTGGGGGATATAGGTCAATTTAATTGATTTACCTGGTCCTGATTCAGCTTTGGTAAGTCAAATTGATCAAGAAAATTGTCCATTTCATTTAGTCTGTTAGGCCACAGAGGAGGACTTTGCAGCCAGCCCTGAAGATACCTGATAAAACAGGGTCAAATGAAAGGGGAGGAGGTCCTCCCCTATCAGTGTACTTGGAAAGGGGCAGGGAAGAGACCAGGGAGGGAGTGCGGGGTTGGGGAGGGAATGAGGGAGCGGGATACAGAGGGACACAGAGTTAACAAAATGTAACTAAAAAGAAAAATAAAATTTTAAAAAAAATGAAAAAAATAAAATAAAAATTCTTCAAAGTGAAAAAAAAATAGATTTTCAAATTTTGTGGCATATAGACTTTTGAAGTAAGACCTAATGATTATTTGGATTTCCTCAGTGTCTGCAGTTATGTCCCCCTTTTCATTTCTGATTTTGTTGATTTCGGTGTTGTCTCTGTGCCTTTTAGTTAGCCTGGCTAAGGGTTTGTCGATCTTGTTGATTTTCTCAAAGAACCAGCTCTTGGTTTCATTGATTCTTTGAATTGTTTTATTTGTTTCTAATTGATTGATTTCAGCCCTGAGTTTGATTATTTCCAGCCGTCTATTCCTTTTTGGTGTGTCTGTTTCTTCTTTTTCTATGGTTTTTAAGTTGGCCATTAAGTTGTTTGAATGAGCTGTCTCGAATTTCTTCTTGAAGGAACTTAGTGCTATGAACTTTCCTCTTAGCACTGCTTTCATTGTGTCCCACAAGTTTGGGTATCCCCTGCATAGATGTAGCCCATGGCAATTCAGTGTCCAAGTAGGTTACATAGTGATGGGAAGAGGGACTGCCTCTGACATAATTTGATTGGCCTGCTCTTTGATCACCTCCCCCAGAGGGGGGAGCAGCCTTACCAGGCCACGGTAGAGGACAATGCAGCCACTTTTGATGAGAACTGATAGACTAAGATCAGAAAGGAGAGGAGAACCTCCCCTATCAGTGGACTTGGGGAGTGACATGCATGCAGAAAGGGGAGGGAGGGTAGGATCGGGAGGGGAGGAGGGAGGGACTTATGGGGGATACATAATGAATAAAGTGTAATTAATAAAATAAAAAAAGAAAAGAATAATGAATTTAAAAAAAAAGAAAAGAAACAATACCCTCCACAATAGCTACAAAGGACATAAAGTACCTTGGTGTAACTCTAAATGAGCAAGTCCAAGACTTGTATGAAAAGTATTTTCAGTGTCCGAAGAAAGACAAAGAAGGATATATCAGAAGATGGAAAGATCTCCCATGCAAATGGCTTGGCAGCATTAACATAATAAAAATGGCCATCTTACAAAAAAAAAAAAAATCGATCCTCAGATTCAATGCAGTTCCCATCAAATGACCATCTCAATACTCTACAGAACGTGAAAAAAAATTCTCAACTTCATATGTAATAACAAGAAACCTAGAAATGCTAAAACAATCCTCTACAATAAAAGATGTTCTGAAGGTACCCACATCCCTGATCTCAAGGTGTACTATAGAGCAACAGTAATAAAAACTGCATAGTGCTCGCATAAAAACTGAATGGTACAGTTTTTTCCATGCAGAAGTCCAACTTATTAATTCTGAACTTAGTTCCTGTGCTTACACTTTTTCTTTAAAAAAACAATAGGTCTTTTAGCATCTTCTACACCTAAGAAACCAGCTATTTAATAGCTCAGGGCAACTGTGGCCAGAGAAACATCAGGCACTCCGAGGTACACAGCAAGCTTCACTGATCAGGGAAAAAGGCAGACTAACTGCAGATCTGCTGCAGCCAAATCCAGTCATCCATTCTCACCCCTCATTCGAAAAGAAAACATCTGCTGCTACCTTATTCATTCTCATATCCATTTCCTGTTCATATCACAGCTCTTCTGATAACTTCCCTCCCTTGTTCCTTAATATTTTCACCTCCATTAGAGCTGGCAATGGTTGCCTGAGAACCAACATACAACTATAGGGACAGAAGCAGGTTTGATGACTATGCCTCTGTCTCTGCTCCTCATCATTTAGCCCAATGGTCTCCTTCCAGCTCTGTAGGTGAATTACTGTGGAAACATGTATTGCAGATCTTTCCTCTACACTCCCTTCTTCTACCCTTGGCCTCCCACTCTCCTAAGCTCCACTATAGCATGTTTCTCAGGGAACCCACAGAATACACTTATGTGAAAAACAAATAGACTTACTGCATACCTTCTCTTCCCCTTCTATTCCTCCAAGTCCAATATCCGATCACACTCCCAACTGTATCTCAGATATTCTATTGTGACTTCCCCATACTCTTTGCCCCCGTTCACTGTGCACTAACTGAGCAGATGTCTGTGAAGCATGCCATTTTTCTACCTCTTGTGATTCACACTTTCCAAACTCCTTCAGCTTATTAACATTCCTAACTCCCAGCTCCCAATACTAAGAAACACATATTAACTGAATATCCAGTGGCCACACCAATAAAGAACACAAGAGTTTCCTAAGAGGTGACACACAGCAAACGCAAACTCTTAAGAACCAAAAAGGAATCAGAAACCATGAAAAAGAACTACTCCCACCATAGAGATAACACCATCAAAACATATATCAGCAGCTAGAATTATAAAGTAGCCTGTCAAAGTAGCCTACATTACAATGTAAAAATCAAAATGTCTGTCATGAAATTGTTTCTCCACCCTAGCACTGGAAATATATTAGAGCAGTCCCTGAGCTTTCCAACATGGGTGAAGCATAAGAAAATATTTAAAAAGACTGTAACAATATATTAAGGACCCTAAAGAAAATATTAAAAAAGGATAAAAATAGGGATCAGGGAAGGAAAGATAGCTCAGAGGTTAAGATCACTGTCTTCTCTTCCTAAAGGTCCTGAGTTCAATTCCCAACAACCACATGGTGGCTCACAACTATGTATAATGAGATCTGGTGCCCTCTAATGATGAGCAGGTGTACATATAGCAGAATACTGAATACATGATAAATTAAAAAAAGAGGGGGAGAGTTCCCAGCTGAGCCTTGTGGCCTACACTTTAGAAACTACATGTTAATACAAACATTGAAAGGAATTTGTGGGAGTTTAAATAAGAATGTTATGCAGAGACTTCTATATTAGCATGCTTGGTCCACTTTAACAGAGGAGGACAATGCAGCCAGTTCTGATGAGACCAGATAAGGTAGGATCAGGTGGAAGGGGAGGAGGACCTCCCCTATCCATGTACTTGGACAGGGACAAAGGAGGAGATGAGGGAGGGAGGGCAGAATTGGGAGGGGGAGAGCAAGGAGACTACAGCTGGATACAAAGTGAATAAACTGTAATTAACATAAACAATAAAAATTTAGGGGATATAGCTTTGTTGGAGTACTTGTGGTTTTTTTAAGTGTCACTAGAGGTGGGCTTTGATGTCAAATGAGCTTTCAATACCCAGTAGTTTTCTAGACCAAAAGAAAGTCCTTCTAGAATACTCCCTAAAACATTTATGTTTTTAAATAAGTTTCTTAATTAGTAATTAGTGCTGAGGGATGAATCAATTGTCGGTGGTTCCTTTCTTGGACTGGCGGTCTTGGGATTTATAAGGAAGCTTTCCCAGCAAGCCAGGCAAAGCAAGCTTGTAAGCAGTCCCCCTCCATGGATGGCTTGTGAATCAACTCCTGAGTGAATATTGCTGCCATTTTTGGGTCACTTTCCTGATGTCCTTAGATGGTGAGCAGCAATATAGAATTGTAAACCAATAACAACTGTCCTCCTGACTTGTTTTTTTTTCTATTTTTTTTTAGTCATAGTGTGCTTCTTTGTAGTAATTGAAACTATAACAAACAGAAGTTGACTAATAACATTGTGAAAAAAATCACACAATATACATGACAGCAAGTTGAAACTCATAAAATTTCAACTGTGTTCTTCATAAAAATAAAAAACAAAACAAATGCAAAGTCAGTCAGATACATGGTGTTAATTTTGTTTTGGCCAACTACTCTTAAGCATGGGAACTGCCTTAGCTTATGGTTGAGATGTTCAGTCTGTCCAATGAGAAACGCTGTTTTTCAATCTAAGAGCAGCTATGATTTGCAAATAGTTTTTGATGAAGAATGAGGAATTACTGCCCACTTCTCACATTCCGTGCTGAAATTTTGGATAGAGTTCGTTCAGAACTAATGCATATTGTCACATCCTCAGTAAATTCCTGTTTAGTCTACTTTATTGTTTCTATATAATACTAATCCTTTACCTCATCTCCCAGCTCTGCCCTTACAATCATTTGGCTAGCTCTTTTGTATGGATCCCATAGTCTTGAAGTCCAAAATCTCTCAAATTCTGCCTATTGTCCAGCTGTGTTATCTCTATGTCATTATTGCCTACTGCAAGAACAAAAACTTCTCTGCTGAGCACTGAAAGGAGCACTTTTCTGTGATTATCAATAGCCACATGTCAGTAGAACTTTTCACTTTAGAGCTGAATTTGTTGCTGGTTTGTCATTGAATATAATATATTCCCATCTATGGTGACTGAAAGTTTTGCCAGGAATTGTAGTTTGTGTTTGTGTGTGTGTGTGTGTGTGTGTGTGTATGTGTGTGTGTGTGTGTGTGTTAGAGGCATGTCCACCCAACCTCAGGCTCCCAGAATAATGATTCATAGGACTCAAATATAAATTTCAAATACATAAACCATATAGATAGGCTCTTCTCTGACTAGCTCATTAATTAAAATGACCCATTTAATTAATCTACATTTGTCATGTTGCTGGTTACCACTGCTCAGGTAGGACTTATTTGGACCCATCTTCCTCATTTCTTGCTGGCAAATTTTGCAAGCCTGGCTCTATCACAGCATTTTTTTTATGTCATATTTTTAAAATCTATTTTATTTGTGTTCTTTTGTCTCATACTCTTTTCTCCACCCCGGTCCCTCCCAAAGTTATCAAAATAGTTTTTGATAACTATTCTAAGACTTCAACCCCTATGATTAACAATAGTGAAGAAAGCTGACTCTCTAAGCTTGTTTCTGACTATATTGAAAGCATTTAAATCTATCTTGAGATCAAATGTTACGGAAAGAAAATTATGATTCTTGCTATGTGCATAAATACCACAGATTAATACAGTTTTGTGAAAGATGAAAATGAAAGTGCAACAGAAAAGACACATAAATAAGTATATGGATGGTATATAAGTACATGAGAATACTGAGAAAACAATAACTGAGAAGTCTTTGAGATGCCAGACCAAGCAGACCATGTAAAGATTTAATATCTTCTGTGCCCCTCACAGAACTTGTTTTCAATCTGTGGGTTGTGACTCCTTTAGGGGTTACATATCGCATTTTCTGTATACCAAGTATTTCTAATACTCATCATAACAGTAGGAAGATTATGGTTAGACAGTAGCCAAAAATAACTTTGTGGATGTTGCTCACTGCAACATGAACTGTATTTAAGAGGCACATTAGGAAGGTTGACAACCTTTAAAGGGAAGGGTATTTTACAGTACAAAGACCTTGTCACCACCCATCTGCCACCTAAATACCTAGTTTGTTCATTATCACACCAAGAGGCAAAGAACTTTCAACCGTCCTGGATTTCTACTCAATTTGTTAATACCCATTGATGTTAATCCCTGAATTGTATTGCTAACTATTTTCCCAAGTACTTGTATACATTTATAAATTGTACACTTCCTTTCACACTGCATGAACCTGTGGATTGGCTCTGAAGCTGATGCAATCCTGAGGAAGATTAATATGTTGGACTTGTGACTTGGCTCTTTACTGGAGCACCTGAATCAACTAATGCATAATGTAAATATCAGAGTGAAACTTTTCTTGACATGTGGATCAAATATCAGAATCAAGGTTAATAGCTTCATTGAACATTTTTCCTTTTAATCCTCTTTTACCCATTGTGTTATGTAAGTCTATATCATCAATATTAAAATATAATATAAATATATTAAGCCTGTGTGATATGTAATGCCTTGTCTGGATTCTAGGTTTGATACTGTACTTGACATAAACGACTTGTGTTTCCGAGTGTCCTCTGGTGCTGACTAGTCTTAGGCCACTTTACATAAAAACAAGAGTTATATTAGGATCCCCTTATGGCCTCTCCTTCAACTTCAGCATTTAGTTTCTTTGCTCTTTGAGATTCTGTTCTCAAGTCTTTGATTATGATCAGCAATATGGAATCCCAAATAATTGGATTATAAAAGAAATATCCTCTTTTCTCCATACCTTGTTTGTTCCTTTGTTTGTTTGTTCGTGTTGTTTTGGGGTTTTATTGCAGCAAAACTTAGAGAAAGTGAGAGCGTGGCAGACAATATTGGGACCACTGCAGAGGAAGGGTGCCAGCTTTCTGACTATATAAAGGGAATTTTAAAGTCTACTTGAGGGATGTTAGCTCTTTTGATTTACTGATATGTCATGCTGATACCAAGGGTCTGAATAATCACCTACAGTTATTAAATTCTAGAACTTGAAAGGGAAAGAAGTCATGCAAAGAAGTTGAGCCTTGGCACCGTAAAGAAAGCCTATGAGAGGCTACAGGTAAAAAGGCAGCCCCATGATAGCAGAAGATGCCCCTGTTATGGAGATTTCAGTACTTTGGGATGAGTTCATACACAACAAGAACATCGACAGTGGAGGAGATCCAGCCAGAATACAAACTGTGTGTGCAGCAGAGGGCACAGCTGGAAAAGTGACTGGGGCCCTTGGAAGACCCCAGAGTGAACGCCAGATAATTGAACATTGACTTCTTCACATTGTGGGAGGATGGTTTTGCTTGGTTCTAATTGTATGTGTATGCTCGTTCTTTTGATTTTTACAAGAGTCTATAGATGAAACCGATAGATCAGCTATAACAAGATCTTAGAAATTTAGGAAGATTGTATATTTTAAAGAGTCTGAAACTTCAATGTGTGTGAATATATAAAGATTGTAAGAACTTTGTTATTCATGTTTTAATATGAGATTTGGGTTTGAATAAAAAGGGAAATGTATAGCTTAAGAGTGATGTGTTTGTGTGTCAATTGGTCAGTTGTGCTGCCTTTTCTTATGTCAATTTGAAGGACAAAATAGAGTTTTCTGAAAATACGGAACCTCAATTGAGAAAATGCATCCAGAATGTAAGTCTGTAAATCATTTTCTTATTTAGTGACGAAAGAGATCCCAGTCCATGATGGGTATTTCTGTCCCTGGGATGGTAGTATAAGAAATCAAGCTGAGTAAACCAGTAGGAAATAC
Organism: Psammomys obesus; assembly: GCF_907164565.1. Taxonomy (NCBI): domain Eukaryota; kingdom Metazoa; phylum Chordata; class Mammalia; order Rodentia; family Muridae; genus Psammomys; species Psammomys obesus. Next base: position 31,160 of record NW_026596725.1, read on the forward strand.
CCCTCCTTGACTTCTGCATCAGCTCTTGCCTCTAGGTACCTACCATGTTTGTCCTGACTTTCTTTGATGATATGCATCAATATAGAAATGTAAAGGAAATAAAATTATAATAATTTTTTTTCTGAATTTCAAAATAGCTTAAAATCATGCAAATGTTCATGGAAAAAAAACTTGTTATAACTTTGTGTTTTCTGTGAAAGCAAACTAAAATTTGAAATTCAAAATAGAGAAACAATGCATTTGATATGAAACCCATGCCTAACACTTCTCTGCTGGCCAAAAACCTGAGACTAACTATGTCATGTAACCCTGGGAAAAAACAAATACTACTGCTCTACTAAAAGAGAACAGCATTGAAAAATATTTCAAATCACATTCTGGTATAATCATGAATTAGTGTCTTACTCAGACCTTGGAATACTAAGTTCTAAATGGAATGTCTTCCATTACATCTCTCTTCTCAGTGTTCAGTGAACTGTGGCAGAGGTGATTGAAAGGAGCTAAGACCCAATGGAGATGGTACAAATCAAATAAAGAAGGCCTTCTAGACAGTAGAGGACTAACGCACATATGAGCTCAGTGATTGCTGTAGCATGCACATCTGCTGCATAGAATCAAACCTGACCTAGTCCCAGTGCTGAGAGGAGAAGTGAACATATTCAGCCATTCCTAACCTATAAGCTATCTCCAATTGATAACCATTCCAAAGTGAAGAAGCTTCCCAAGATTTCCACAGAGTATACAAAATACCATTAAGAGCAGGCTCCACTGTGAGCAGTATCTGGCTAAACAAATGTGACTAAATCATATTTACAAGATTATTCTATCTTATAGCTCTTTCTCTGGTCATTTAGAAAAAAGCTTATTAGTGTTTTCCATTTTTGTGTGTTTAGGAGATCTGTTTAGGTATGACTGTATGTCTCTTTGTTTGAGCTTCTTATGCCTCAACTCTTTTTTTCTGTTTGCTTGTTTGGTCTTATTCTGAATGTTTAGCTTATCTTTATTTTATCTTGTCTTGTTTCATCATTCTTGTTTTTGTTTTTAGATATCTATTTTCTACTAAGAGTGATCACTAAAGAGTGTGGGTTTTGGTTGTGTGATGTGGAGTTTATCCCAGAAGAGTCTGGAAGAAGAAGTAATAATCATAGAAAAATATATTCTCGGTTAAATGATATTTTAAAAAAGTATATATGTTCTCTATATATTCTTATACATGTACACAATATGAGTAAACACACACACAAACACACATACAGACACACACACATATATATTCATGTATTTAGTTCATATATAAATATATATATATATATATATAGATATATATATGTATTTAGATAACTTACAACTTAGGTTTTTATGGGCTTATTTACAAATACTTAATTCACTTGATTCACCCTCTACTGTATCTTTCTTCTATCTTCCAGCTACATTCTCTTCTTAAATATGGATCCCTCTTATAACCTGATTCTTTTATACCATATGAATTCTAGTCACACTGTTTTTTTTATGTTCTAACACTTCTTTTTATCTTTCACTTAATCATTTTTAATCATTTTTAATTTTTTAAGTTATAATTATTATTTTACAATTTATTCACTTTGTATCCCAGATGTAGTCTCCTCAATGTTCTAAAATAATTTTTCCATATAAACTTAAGCCTATGTAAAGAGTGTGTGAAATGACCAGGTTAAGATATAACTGTGACTTCAGATTCTGAGTCCCGTTCTTCCAAATCACTTTTCAAATTAGTCATAGGAATCTTCATTGTCCCACACATGTGTCAAGAGTTCCAGCAATACAGCATTTCCTGAGAGAGTGCTCACTGCCATTTGTCTAACACCAAGAGGCAGCTTCAGATAAAACCTGATATCTTAATGGCAGTCTCATTGTGAAGTGGTCATATAAGCCTCTCCTTGCTCTGAATTTTGTTAGGTCAACTCTGGGGATTTTGGCAATTTCTCCTTGTCTTTGCCTGCAATCCCTTGGCTTGAAAAATGCAACTGTTGTGCAAGTGCCTCACGGAGAAAAGGTAGCACAAGTTGATCAACTTGTGGGTATCCTCCTTTCTTAAGTACCATAAAAGCATTTTGTTGTTTCATTTCAAGACAATATAGAACTGTGATCATTTCTCTGGCAGCAAGTGTTGGCATCACTATTACCCAAATTACCCCACTGCTGTTTACATGCTTCTTTGCATATACAATAACCTTTCCCTTCAATGCTGAGGCATTTTAAAATGCCAGTTAAACCTGATATAGTTGATACCAACAATATGCACTTCAGCTGAGGTAATGACACTCTAACAAGCTGCAAGGTCACATATGTGTAAACTAGGTCAGTGACAAGACTATCATCTGGTTGACAGTGATGAGATATGTCCCCATTTCTGACAAGTTAACATGTCAAAAAAGGGTACATTTTATGACTAATAATATGTGTTTTCAAAGCTGAAATGTTTACATATTTACACCAGAGAAAAACAAAACAAAGCAATTCCAAAAACAAGAAAAGAGAAATAAGAAAACAAAGAAAAGCAAGAGGCAAAGAGTAAGCAGATCCAGTGAAGCCAAATACCCAGGACAAAATCTGTAATGGTCCAATTTGGTTTAAATTACCTTTATTTCCATATGGCTTACATGTAAATTTTTTTTTCTTTTACTGGATATAAATCCTATGGCATATGTTCTGAGATCACTTAGTGATTTCCAAAGCCAGGTCTCTAAGGACAGCGGTTTAGATCTCCCTTAGACAATATTGCAGTAAGGCACATGTCCGGTCAGTGGCCTAAGTCAGCAGGTGTACTTTGCTGGCTTGCAGATCTGATTCTGTGTGGCAAAGCTGAAGGGTCCTCTTCTGTTTCAGACCCTGAAGGCTGCTCATGATCTAGTTCCTGAGATCCTGTGTCTCCCACCAGCTCCCGTAGAAACTTGACTTTAGATAAAAATAGATGTCCTAAAATAACAACTGCACACCATCAACAGCAGGACGATCAGCAGCGTGGCCAGGAACACCAGCAGGGTCAACCCCACATCGTGCCACATGTTCAGTGTTCAAGCTGACTGTTGTTTGTGTAAATACAAGTGGAAAGATTTTGTGTTTCCTAATCTAAACATTTCCATAAAAATGTTCTCTACCTCAGGTTTTAACCCGGACTTCGAAAGAATCCACCTTGTATGCTGATCACGAGATAAACCTCCTTGTGGCCTGGGAAAAAAAACTATCTGCCAACCTATAAGAAATAACTTAGAAGACACTGACCAGATGTTACTAGGCTCTAAACAAAACCAAATATTGTTTGAGGAAACACCCAGGTTGGACATATGTGTGGCCTTGAAACTCCTGAGACTATTTTGAACTACAATTAATGGAGAAAGTAAGCTTTGGTAAGTGACCCTTTCAAGGGTGTAGTGGGCAGTACCAAAGAGAAAAACCTTATGTTGTCTTTTGTTTTTGTTTTTGTCATTCAAAACCCTTTTGACAAATAATTGAAATTAGTGAGTATTGAGGTTTTCATTTTCCATTGAACTAGGATCCTCCCTAGGGTCCTAAATAACCTGCTCATATTAATGCTCTCCTTCAAGTCCTATATACTATTTATTCAATTATGGAAACAGAAGAAGAATGGAGAGTATAAAGAAATTTAATAAACTAAGAAAATTTGTGTCTCTCCACCTAGAGACAGAAAAAAAATTTACTGAACAACATGTGGATTGAGCAGGAAGCAAGAAATTAGCATAATTTCAACATTAATGGCCTAAACTTACTTTCCTTAAATCAGTAGTTCTCAACCTCCATAATGCTCCAGTGCTTTACTGTAGTTCCTCATGTTGTGGTGACTCCCACTCATAAAACTAATTTTCTTGCTACTCCATAACTGTAAATTTTTTAATGATATTAATTGTAACACAACCATCTGATATTCAGAACATCTGACATGCAACCTTGGTGAAATGGTCATTTGACTCCCAGTTTGCTATCAACAGGCTAAGAACCTCTGCCTTAAATTCACATGTCATTTGTTGGCAGGATTCCCCGGAAAATCATCATAGTCCCCTCACTCTTCCTTACTGTAGTTTGATCAGATTAGAATAAAAATGTGCTATGCTTCAGACTGTGAATCTTTGCTGTTATTGTGTTATTTTTATGTTATTTTCTATTGATTTCATGTACATTTGTGATAGATTTGATCACACTCACATTTCAGCCTCCATTTATCTCCTACAAACTATCTTTTTTTACAATAAATATAACCCTGATTCTTGCCTATTTTGTTGTTATTTGTCATACATGGTATTTAACCAGGGATATGCACATGGTCAGATGTATGAAATTATCCCTAGAATGAAAGTAAATGACAAGTGGCAAAGGCATGGAAGATAAAATGACTCCCCTACTCCAGCATTTGTCCCCTACAAGGGCCTTCCTAGAGAGCAACCATTTCCTATGAGACCCTCCCACATCTATGACCAAATGTTGACAATCCCAGTCTTGTGCAGGCCTGTACTGGAGAATGTATGTCCAACTGGCAAATATCACTCCATGTCTACATGTGGAGAAGAGTCAGTCTCAGCTGGATGTTCATATTCATTCAAATCAGTTAAGTTCTTTCAAAACTTGAATAAGAGGCTGGTAAATACTTGTTCTTGAAGTTTTGCCTTTGAAAATAGAACAGCTGGATCTTGAAGAAGCACTATTTCTAATTGTCTGAGAAAGCCACAAATTGACTTCCAAAGTGGTTGTACCAGTTTACATTCCCACCAGCAATGGAGGAGTGTTCACCTTTCTCCACAACCTCTCCAGCATTTGTTGACATACAAAGTAGAGTTATCTGAAAACAGGGAACCTCAATTGAGAAAATGCATCCAAAAGATAAGTTTGTAAATTATATTTTTATTTAGTGATGAAACAGGTTCCAGTCCATTGTCAGTGTTTCCATTCCTGGGTTGGTACTCTAAGAACTCAGGCTGTGCAAACCAATAAGAAACTTCCCTCCTTAAGTGTCTGCAACAGCTGTATCAGGATCCTGCCCTGTTTGACTTCCTGTCCCAACTTCCTTTGTTGATGAACATCAATAGGGAAGTATAAAAAAATAAAAATATAGTAAATTTTTCTGACTTTCAAAATAGTTTAAAATCACTGGTGTTATGATGGTCGTTATAATTTTGTGTTTTCTGAGAATGCAAACTAAAATTTGAAAGTATATATTGAGAACCATTGCATTTCATATGAAACCCATGTCTAACACTGCTCTACTGGACAAGAACCTGAAACTAACTATGCCATAGGACCTTGGAAAAACCAAATACTCCTGGTCTGCTAAAGGTGCATGGCATACAAACACTCCAAATAATATTCTGCTATAATCATAAATCAGGGTCATTCTCAAACCTTGGAACTCTCAGTTCTAAATGGAATGTCTCTATCAAATCTCTCTTCCTAGTGCTCAGGGAACTCTTGCAGAGCGTGAGGAATGGAGCCAATGGAGATGGAACAAATCAAAGAAACAAGGCCCTCTAGACACTACAGGACTAACGCCCATATGAACACACAGTGACTGTTGTAGCATGCACACGGGCTGCACAGGTTTAAGCATGATCCAGTCCCAGTGCTGTGAGGAGATGTGAACATATTCAGCAATCCCTAACTTAGAACATATCTCCAATTGATAACCATTCCAAGCTGAAGAATTCTCAAGATTTTCACACAGTATACAAACCACAGTTAAGAGCAGGCTTCATTCTCTGCAGTAGCGGGCTAACACAAACTAACTCATTCATATTTTGGAGATTTATTCTGTCTCATAGCACTTTCTCTGGGCATCTCAAAAACCTTATTAGTCTTTTCTTATAAGTTACAGTTTTGTGTTTTGTGTATCTATGGCATTTTCTTAAGTGTGAATATGTGTCTCATTGTATGAGCTTCTTATGCTTCAATTCTTTAATTTTTTTTTCTCTTTGCTTGTTTGGTCTTATACTATATGTTTATTTTAACTTTCTTTTTATTTTTTCTTGTTTTATCATTCTTGTATTCTTTTCCTTTTAGATATCTATTTTCTAACTAGAGTGATCACTAAAGAGTGTGGGTTTTGGTTGTTTGATATGGAGACGATCTCAGAAAAGTCTCAGAGAAGAAACTGTTTAGTATACATTGTATGAAAAACATATTTTTAATTAAATTGCTATTTATAAAAAGAATGTATATGGGGCTGGAGAGATAGCTCAGAGGTTAAGAGTACTGACTGCTCTTCTAGAGGTCCTGAGTTCAGTTCACAACAACCAACAATTTCTTTGTCCATTCCTCTGATGATGGGCATCTGGGTTGTTTCCAGGTTCTGGCTATTACAAATAAAGCTGCTACAAATATGGTTGAGCAAATGTCCTTGTCGTGTACTTGAGCAAATTTTGGGTATATACCTAGCAGTGGTATAGCTGGGTCTTGAGGAAGCGTTATTCCTAATTGTCTGGGGTAAGCACCAGCTTGACTTCCAAAGTGGTTTACATCCCCAAATGGCTAATGTGGTCGATCATTTCTTTAAGCATTTCTCTGCCATTCGATATTCCTCTATCGAGTTCTCTGTTTAGCTCTATTCCCCATTTTTTAATTAGATTACTTTGTTAGTTGCTTTTCAGTTTCTTTATTTCCTCATATATACTAGATAATATATATCTTTCAGAAAAAGGGTTGGTGAAGATTCTATCCCAATCTATAGGCATTCGTTTTGTTTTGATGAAGGTATCCTTTGCTTTACAGAAGCTTTTCAGTTTCATGAGGTTCCATTTATTGATTGTTGCTCTTAGGGCCTGTGCTGTTGGTGTTCTGTTCAGGAAGTTGTCTCCTTTGCCAATAAGTTCAAGGTTCTTTCCACTTTTTAATTCTAACTGATTCAGTGTGTCTGGTTTTTATGTTGAGGTCTTTGATCTACTTAGACTTTAGTTTTGTGCAGGGTGATGAGTATGAATCTAGTTGCACTTTTCTACATGTAGACATCCAGATAGACCAGCATCATTTATTGAAGAAGCTATCTTTTTTTTCCTTTTATGGTTTTGGAATCTTTGTCAAAGATCAGGTATTCATAAGTGTGTGGGTTTATTTCTGCGTCTTCTGTTTGGTTCCATTGATCCATCATTCTGTTTCTATGCCAGTACCATGAAGTTTTTATTACTGTTGCTCTGTAGTACAGCTTAAGATCAGAGATGGTGATACCTCCAGAAGATCTTTTATTGTAGAGGATGGTTTTAGCAATTCTGGGTTTCTTTTTATTCCATATGAAGTTGAGAATTTTTCTTTACACGTCTGTAAAGAATTGTTTTTATAATTTGATGAAAATTCCATGAAACTGTAGATTGCTTTTGGTAACATGTCCATTTTTACTATTAATCCTGCTGAGCCATGAGCATGGGAGATCTTTCCATCTTCTAATATCTTCTTCTAATTCTTTCTTCAGAGACTTGAAAGGTGTTATCATACAAGTCTTTGACTTGCTTAGTTAGGGTCACAGCAGGATACTTTATGTCCTTTGTGGCTATTGTGAAGGGTATTGTTTCCTCAATTTTTTCCCAGGCTTTTTGTCTTTTGTTTACAGGAGGGCTACAGATTTTTTTGTTTTGAGTTAATTTTTTATCCGGCCACTTTGCTGAAGGTGTTTATCAGCTGTAGGAGTTCCCTGGTAGAAGTTTTGGGGTCACTCAGGTATATTATCATATCATCTGCAAATAGTGATAATTTCACTTCTTCCTTTCCAATTCGTATCCCCTTGATCTCCTTCAACTGTCTCATTGCTCTAGCAAGGACTTCCAGAACTATGTTGAAGAGATATGGAGAGAATGGGCAGCCTTGCTTTGTCCCTGATTTCAGTGGGATTGCTTTAAGTTTCTCTCCCTTTAGTTTGATGTTGACTGTAGAGTTGCTGTATATTGCCTTTACTAGGTTTAGATATGTACTTTTTATCCCTGATTTCTCCAATACTTTAAACACTAATAGATATTGGATTTTTTCAAATGCTTTTTCAACATCTAAGGAGATTATCATGTGATTTTTTTCTGTTAGATTGTTTATATGGTGGATCTTATTGATGGATTTCTCTATATTGAACCAACCCGCATACCAGGGATGAAGCCTACTTGGTCGTAGTGAATGATATCTTTGATGTGATCATGTATTCTGGTTGCAGGTATTTTGTTGAGTATTTTTACATCAATGTTCATAAGGGAGATTGGCCTGTAATTCTTTCTTTGTTGAGTCTTTGTGAGGTTTAGGTACCAAGGTGACTGTGGCTTTATATAATGAGTTTGGTAGTATTCCTTCTGTTTCTATTTTGTGGAATAGTTTGAAGAAAATTGGAGATAGATCTGAAACTGAAAAGCTTCTGTAAAGCAAAGGACACAGTCATCAAAATAAAATGAATGCTATTTCCCACTTCTTACATAAAATTCCATTCACTCTGCCCATCAGTTGGCCATCAGGCTCAGCTTGAACACAGGGAACTTCCCAGAGACTCATACTCCAACCAAGGACTATTCTTGGAGATGACCTAGAACCTCTCAACAGATGTAGCCCATGGCAGTTCAGTGTCCAAGTGGGTTACATAGTAATGGGAAGAGGGACTGCCTCTGACATAATCTGATTGGCCTGCTCATTGATCACCTTCCCCTGAGGGGTGAGCAGCCTTACCAGGCCACAATAGAGGACAATGCAGCCAATTTTGATGAGAACTGATAGACTAAGATCAGAAAGGAGAGGAGAACTTCCCCTATCAGTGGACTTGGGGAGTGGCATGCATGCAGAAAGGGGAGGGAGGATGGGATTGGGAGGGGAGGAGGGAGGGGCTTATGGGGGGATACAAAATGAATAAAGTGTAATTAATAAAAAATTTAAAAAAATACTGCTTTTACGTATAGTCCACCACACTATTGTAGAAATTTAACTTTAGACCTTGTGATAATTCACAAGCATTGTTCTTTCCTGATGTACACATATTTACAAGATAATGTATATAACTGTGCTGGTGCTATTAGGTTCTCAGAAATGTTTTTGTCACTAACCTGAATAAACTGAGTAATAATCTCTTCACTTGATGAATTTACTCTTTCAAAACAGAGTAAAATTGTTCTGTTACTATCTGAAAGTTTGGTGTTAAGCAGCCATGGAAAATTTGCTGCAAATATGTGACATAATCCTGTTAGAGTACTGAGTGAGAAGCCTTGTCTTGTATTATCTAAACTCTTCCTGACTTTGGGTGACTGAAGGTCAGTGTGCCCAGGAAAGTCTACAGTAAGTCATGAGCTCACAGTATCTTCTCATCTTAATACATGCTGTATAAATTGGGTAGGTCTTGTGTTTCTTACCTCTACCCATTGTATGACAATTCTCTCTACCTCTTATTTGAAAATATTCAAAAATACTTGCTGAATACGAAAAATTTGCAGAGACTGCATTAAAGAACTTTTCCCGTGAAGATTTTAAAATTAAGTAAAGGAAATTCTCTCTGTTATTACTTGGAACTCTCATACATTATATACAGATTCCAGAAGAAGTCAAGGATACTCTAAGCACACTGACCATGTGTTTTTTCTTGAATGGTGAGAGAATGTTTTGTAAATACAGACAGGGAACCAAGGAAGCATCATTAACATAATTTGTTCAAGGGACTAGTGTTAGACATCAAGTCAGTTTTACACTCACATTCAAAAACTCTTTGAACAAATATTTGAAATTACTGATTACTGAGGATTTTTTTCTCAATAAATTTAACAAGGAGCCTCCAAGTATCCTAAAACCTGTGCCCCTACTAATAATCTACATTAAATCTATATACTTCTCAGTTATACACATTAACACAAGAAGAATGGAGAGTATAAATGAATTCAGTAAACTGAGAAAATTAGTGTCTCCACCTAGAGGTACCAAAATGTGTTCTGAGCAAGCTGTGGATGGAATAGGAAGCTACGAATTCTATTACACTTCAAAGTATACCTTTTCTCTTTAAATTATTCATTTGTGTTTTTTTTCTTGCTCAGCTTTGTCCTTTTCATTATATATCTTTACAAGTTTAATAGTAGTAAAACAGAGTAAATAATAAGCTGCCTTTATAACTACTCTGTACTTGCCATTAATCTAAAACACTTTAGTTTTGCCTCAGGTATATTTTTCAACAAGCATAGAAAATTCCATATTATTTAGACAAAATATCCTGAGAAAAATCTTTCAGGTACATGTTAATGTTTTATACCTTGGAATCTCTTGATTTGGGTAATCATCATCTTCATTGCTCTCAGTACCACTGACATTTCTTCTCTGCTCCTAGTTGTATGGCCCATGAAGCCCTGCTTTAACCATTCAATTGCTTTCCTAATCCAAAATCACTAAATCCACACTCTGTCAATAAGCCACATGGTCAGGCCTGTCACAACAATTCCTCACCTATGGCTTTATCCCACTTCATGCTTAGTTACTGTTCTAGTGCAGGGATGAGACACCATGACCACTGATACTCTCATGAAATTTAATTGGGGATTGATTATGGGTTTAGATTTCATGTGACATCAAAGCCCAATTCTAGGTGACACTTAAAAAAAGCCACAAGTACTCCAACAAAGCTATAACCCCTATTTTTTTAATTTTTATTTTGTATATTAATTACAATTTATTCACTTTGTCCAGCTGTAGTCCCTTTGTTCCTCCCCTCTCAATTCTACCCACAGACTGATGTTAGTGCCTGGATTGTATTGCTAACTATTTTCCCAAGTACTTGTATACATTTATAAATTGTATGCCTCCTTTTGAGGTACAAGATCCTGTGGATTGTCTCTGAGCTGATGCAATCCTGAGGAACATACAGACTTTGTTTGTGACTTGGCTCTTCACTCTGGCAGTTGAATCAACTAATATCTAATGTAAATATCATAGTGACATTTTTTGACCTGTCTATCAAATATCAGAATCAAGGTCAATAGCTTCTTTGAGCATTATTCCTTTTAAGCCTCTTGTACCCGTTGTGTTATATAGGTATATGTCATATATATTAAAATATTACAAACATAATATGCCTGTGTGTTGTGTAATGTCTTGTCTGTATTCTACATTTGTAACTTAACTTGACATGAAAGACTTGTATTTGCAAGTGTCCACCTGGGCTGGCTAGTCTTATGCCACTTTACACAAAAACAAGTGTTATATTATCAGCCCTTTATTGGCTCTGCTTCTGCTTCACCTTAGTTTTTACCTTCTTTGATATTCTGGTCTCACTTTCTTGATTCTGATTAGCAATATGTAATCCCAAAAAACTGCAACATTGTATTGTAAATTAAACATAACCTTTTGTTGCTTTCTTGATTTTTTTTTCCAGCAAAACTTAGATAACACGGCATCATAGAAGATATGAATGTTGAAACCACTGCAGAGAATATAGGCCCAGTTTCCAAATATTTAGAGGAAATTTAAAGTTTATGTGAGGGGTGTTTGCTATTTTGATTTAATGAAATGTCATCATTCTGGTTCTTCAGATTTGATGTAATTACTAAATACGAAACTATGAAAGGGAAACCTTTGCTTTGCTAGGATAATCAGTGTTGGTGACCTGGAGCTGAGAAGTTAGCTGTGATTAAGAAAAGACCAGCATCACTGAGGTCACATCTGAGAAGTTAGCGCAAAATAGTGTAGTTACAAAGTTAATTAAGGGTTTTACCTCACACTGGCAGCTGGATATGGTAGAGTAATGAACGGTTCTGGCTAGTGTGAGCATGGCAACCACAGGCCCCTTATTTTTGTTCCCTTATTTGGCCACTGGCTCATACCTGACAAAACATGAAAGTCCAACAATCAAAAGTATGCCTGCTCATCTGGGGAAGGGAGTGATGGTGGAGCCCTGAGTCTGTTAACTTATTTGTGAATCTACAGGGGAATAGGAAAAAAGAGAGAGATACAGAATAGACCATTCACACATACAAACATTCAAGAGGGAAGAATGGATGAGGATAATGGCCCCAAAAATTTATTTGCCTGAGTACACCTCTTATAACCTGAGCAGAAGCACTTTGTGTAACAGAAAGAATTACTTCATAGTCAAAAGATTTTAGCACATAGACAGACAAAACTGTTACGGTGGGATGGCTTTTAGCAAATACATGTTTCAGTAGTAAGCTTAACATTTCTTTATCTAGTCTTACATTCTAAGATACAAGCAAATTCACAAGTACAGTGTTTTATACCATAAGCTGACAAGGTATAAGGAATTACAACAAAACAGTTTGTTTTCTTTGCCATTAAAGTTTGGACTTAATTTAGAGATTTCTTGGTAGCCTCATAATATTCTGGGTTGATGGGAAGGTCAAACCAACTTGCTTTTATTGCACATACCTGAACTTGTGGTGCTTTATGTGGAGTAAAATCTTTTCTGAAGTCTCAAGCCAGTCTGCTAGTCCACAAAAGTATTTATTGAAGCTGGAAACTTTCAATCAGTTTTTAACATTTTACCTTCTAAAAGAGTTTGAATATAATCAGGTATAGCATTATCAGGAATTATTTTGTCTGAACAGCAGTGCATCTTCAGAAAGATCCCATAGGAAGTTGGTTCAATCAGAGTGAGTAAATACCAAGAAAGAGTGGGCTCACACCATGCCAGATATTTGAGAAATACAATAGCACGGAAAAGAAGTGTATCGGGGCTGGAAGTAATTCTGGAAGTGCATCATAGAACAGAACGAGAAAATGCCAGAATACCCTCCAGAAAGCCCACATGCTACTGAACTTCCCCAATTCAATGGCTCTTGGCATCTGTGAGTAGCAAGAACAGCAACAGTGGAAGGAAGCCAGGCAGTGACTAGAACACAAACTGTGTGTGCTGCAAAGGGCACAGCTGGAAAAGTGACTCAGGCTACTTGGGGGAGCCCTGAAGCTGGTGAGTTAAGACTAGAGAACAGAACATTGACTTACACTATGGAAGTTTGGTTTTGCTCAGTTCAGATTGTGACTGTGTGCTGTTTCTTCCTAATTTATTATTGATTTTTACCAGGGCCCATAGCTGAAACACATTGAACATTTAATAATATTTTTGAGTTTTAGAGAGATTAGATATTTAAAAGACTGTAATTTTTTAATGATTTTTTAAATTTTTATTAATTACAGTTTATATACTTTTTATCCCCCTGTACCTCCTTTCCTCTTCCCCACCCAATTATTCTCACCCTCTTCCCTACCAGTGTCCCTCTTCTAGTCCACTGAAAATGGAGGTGGTCCTCCCTTTCCCTGTGATCCTAGTTTATCAGGTCTCATCAGGAGTGGCTGCATTGTCTTCTTCTGTGGCCTGGTAAGGCTGTTCCCTGCTCGGGGAGGGGGCATAAGTGATCAAAGGTCAGGGCAATCAGTTCCTCTCAGAGACAATCTCGGTCCCCATTACTATGGAGGTTACTTGGATACTAAACTGCCATAGGCTACCTCTGTGCAGGGGTTCCAGGCCATCTCCCTGAGTGGTCCTTGGCTGGATGTAATTTTAATGTGTTTGAATTTATAGAGACTGTAGGAATTTTAAAGGTACTTATGTGATTTGAGCATGAAATAAAGGAAAATGCATGGCTTAATAGTGATGTGTTTGTGGGTCAGTTGTGTCGGCTTGCCTTAGGTCAATTTGACACACAAACTAGATTTATCTAAAATAAGGAAACCTCAATTGTGAAAATGCATCCAACAGGGAAGTCTGTAAATAATTTTCTTATTTGGTGATAAAAGAGGTCTCAGTCCATTATGGGTATTTCCAATCCTGAACTGGTAGTATAAAAACTCAGCTGAGCAAACCATTAAGATGCACCCCTCCATGGCACCTGTATCAGCTCTTGTCTGTAGGATCTTGCCCTGTTTCCTTTATTGACCTGATAAACATCAATATGGAAGTATAAACAAAATAAAAATATAGTAACTTTTTAAATTCAAAAATAGTTTAAAATCATGGGACAGATAATGCTCAGGTTATTATTTTGTGTTTTCTGTGAAAGTTAAATAAATTAGAAAGTAAAAATTGAGAAACAGTACATGGGAGATGGAACCCATGCTAACACTGCTTGCCAAGAACCTGAGATCTGATATGACATGGGACCTTGGGGAAAACCTAGTACTGATGGTCTATTAAAGAAGATTAGAAAAAAAAAAATACTCCAAATCATGTTGCTATAATCACAGATTAGTGTCTTGTTCAGACCTTGGAACACTCAGCTCTAAATGGAATATTTCCATCAAATTGCTCTTTTCAGACCTCAAAAACTGGTAGAGGATGATGAAAGTTCAGATGAGCCAATAGGGATGGGATAAGTTAAAGAAACTAGGTCTTCTAAATACTATAAGACTAATGTACATATGAACTCACACTGCACATGAGCTTCACAGGTCTAAGGCAAATGGAGTCCCAGTGCTGAGAGGAAAAGTTAACACATTCCAAAATCCCTGACCTAGAAGATGTCTCCACCGGATAACCATTCCATTATAAAGAATTTTCCCATGAGTCTCACAGTCTATAGAAGAAGCACTTAAGAACAGGCTCCTTTTTGGTCAATAGCTAGATAACACAAACAAACTCAGCCAAATTTTTGGAGGTTTATTCTATATCCTCACACATTCTCTGGGCATTTAAAAAAGCTTATTCATATTCTCTTATATATAATGATTTTGCATTTTGTGTATTTATGGGATTTTTGGATGGAATGTTTGTTTTAGTGACTGGATGAGTTTCTGTGCTTTGACTCTTTTTTATACGTCTGTTTGTTTGTTCTCATTCTGTTATGATTAGTTTAACTTTATTTGATCTTATTTTATCAAAATTATTTCTTTTCTTTGTAGACATCCATTTGTTTTCTAATTCCTGCTTAAACTTTAAGCCCTGGTATAATCTTCATTCTTTCATAACACATGTGTTCTAATCCTATTTATATTTTTACTGATTGAAAGGTTTTAGGATTACAATTATAACTTTCATATATTTTACTGAACTGGCACTTGAACCTATTTTCCCTACACCTTTTTTTGATTGTGCCTTTCTGCAGTACTAAATACCCTTTCCAAATTCAGTTAACTCATGTTCTAATTTACCACCATCATTAATTTAAGTACTTTCAAATATATGATTTTTAGTATACTGATGTTCTCCACATTTACTCTGATTTAAATGCAGAGAATCCACATACTTCTCACTACCACATGTGAGAGAGAAAAATGGGACATTTATCTTTCTGAGCCCTGGTAACTTCACACACATAATTTATTCTAGTTCCTTTCATTTACTGACAGATTTCATGACTCATTTTTTATATGTTAATAATATCCCACTGTGATCTGGTAAAGATCATCCTGAGTGAGCTATCCCAGAAGTAGAAAGACACACACGATATATACTACATATCCTATATGTAATATAGGATAAAACTACTAAAATCTGTATACCTAAAGTAACCAATCAAGAGGGAGGACTCTTGCTAAAATGTTCAATTCCTATCCAGAAAGACAAAGAAGTTGGACATCAGAAGAAGGAGAAAAGAGGGAACAATTCAGGTGCCTGACACAGAGGACCTCTGAAAAGCTCTGCCCTGCAGAGTATCATGCAGATGCTGAGACTTATGGGCAACCTGTGGGCAGGATGCAGGGAATCTTAGGAAAGATGTGCGAAACAGTAAGATCTGGAGAGGACAGGAACTCCATAAGGAGAGCAACAGAACAAAAAAAAAAAAATCTGAGCACAGGGGTCTTTCCTAAGACTACTATTCCAGCCAAGGACTAAGCATGGAGATAATGGAAGACCCCTAGATAGATGTAGCCCATGGCAGTTAGGTATCCAAGTTGGTTCAATTGTAATAGGAACAGGGGCTGTCTCTGACATGAACTGATAGACCTGCTCTTTAATTACCTCCCACTGAGGGGGAAGCAGCATTACCAGGCCACAAAAGAAGACAAGGCAGCCAATCCTAATGAGACCTAATTGACTAGGATCAGAAGAAAGCAAAAGAAGTCCTCCCCTATCAGTAGACTTGGGGAGGGGCATGCATGCAGAGGGTGGAGAAAAGGAGGGATTGGGACTGGAGGAGAGAGGGAACCACGGGGGCGGGAGGGGGGGGATACAAAGTGAGTAAAGTGTAATTAATAAAGAAAAATAAAATAAAATAATAATAATAATATCCACTGTGTACATATACCCCACTTGAATTATCCATTATTAAGATGATAGACATCTAGATTGATTCTATTTCTTAACACAACAGAAATAAACATGGATGTGCAAATATTGTTACAGAGGGATAGAAAATCCTTTGTGTATTTGGCCAGGGTTAATGTTACTCAATCACATGGTATTTCTAAGTTGATATTTTTGGCAAACCCAAGACTGATTTCAAAAGTGACTGCATGTTTTTAAAATTGTTAATTAATTAATTTTTTATTAATTATATTTTTTTCACTTTGTATTCCAACTGTAGTCCCCTCCATCGTCCCCTCCCTATCTTACCCTACCTCTCCCTTCTCCATGCATGCCCCTCCCTCAGTCCACTCATAGGGGAGATCCTCCTTCCCTTCCATCTGACCCTAGTCTATCAGATCTCATTAGAGGTAGCTGGATTGTCTTCATGTTTCCCAGGTGAGAGTGACTGCATTTTTGCAGCCTGCAAACAGAGTGTAAGTGTTCTGCTTTCCCCATATCTAATATCCATGATGAGTTTTTCAGTCATTTCTGTTATTGATGCTGTTAATTTTGGATAAAGTAGGAGGAAATATTTTTCTCACTTTTTGTTGTCTAATTTTTCACACATGAATAAACAAGTTTTTGTCAAGCTCACTCACCTCCATTCCTTCTTCTCTGATGCTTCTCCTATTCTCTCATCACTTCCCTCAAACTTTATACATTTAATATCTCTCTGTTTTAAGGCTGCTGCACCCGTTTAATACTAACTGTATGTGCATAGGCATAGGACCATTACTGGAGCATGGATAGTCTTTAAGGGAGGGTAGTCATTTAGGATAAAACTTTGTCTTCCTTCCCAAGAGCTATGAATGGAACACAGCTTCTCAACTAGAGCTAAAGTTCAGGATCACCTACCCTATCTCTATCGGGATTCTCCCTGACTTTATTTTGGGCTGCTCTATATTGTTTTATTGGCCATATTCTGATAGACAAAAACTATGAACACTCTTTGAATCATTTCTTTACTTTTGTATCTTGTCTTTTGAGAATTTTCTATATCATGACTTACTATTTAACTGGGCTAATTATCTCTTGATGTTTTACTTTTCTATATTTTAGACACCAATCCTCAGTTAGACAAAACAGGTAGACGTCATTTTCTTCTCATTCTGTGGAATAAACTTTGGCTTGGTTGTGAATTTACTAAACTGTATGGAAGCTTTCAGGTTTCATGACAACCGTATGTCAATTTTTGGACTTACTGTAAAACATCTTACCGTTGATGGAAACACTCTAATTTTCATTTCTAGCAATTTCAGGGGATTAGGTCTCATGCTGAGAACTCTGATGCATATAAGATAGAGTTTTGTTCAAAGTAAATGATAATCATCTAGTTTCATTTTTATGCATTAGAAGTCCTTTATAGCAACACCATATGTTCAAGATGTTTGATTATTTTGTCAAAAATAAGGGAGCTGAATATGTGTGACTTATAGTCCAGTTCTCAATTTTATTCCTTTGATGTATAAGTTTATTTTGTAGCAGCATATGCTGTGATTCTGTATGATACCTTGAAATGAGGCATAGTGACAACTCCTGCAGTGGTGATTTTGTTGAGATTTGCCTTGGCTCTGCTGTTTTTTTAACTCTTCATGAAAAACTTGAAACTGTTTTTGTCACATTTGGAAGATAGGATGTGGTATTTTGATTCATTTGCTTTGAACCCATGTATTGCATTTGGTAGAATAATCATCTACATAATCCTCATGCCCTACAATAAACATTAGTGAAAAAGTGGACATCTCTTATGTTTGAACTTATTAGGAATACTTAACTCCTAAGAGTTCAAATGTAGAAAGCACATGTTAACACTCTTTGCTGTGTATATAGCAGCACAGAAAAATAAATACTTTTTTCTGAAGGTAAAAAATGTACCATAAAATAACATTACAAAGCTGATTGATAGAATATAAGTAATGAAAATATTGAGTAATCTAAGACTGAGAACACATTAACATGGCAGAGGATCCAGATAAAGCAAACATTTAATATCTACCTGGCAACCCTCAAAGCAGATGTTCTCATCCTATGGGTCATGACTCTTTTTATGGTCACAAATCAGATATCCTGCATATTAAATACATACAGTATAATTCATGCCTGGGAAAAATTACAGTACAAAGTAGAAATGAATTAATATTGTAAATATGGTCACCAGAACAAGAGAAAGCATAATAAAGAGTTTTAGCATTAGGAAGGTTTAAAATCACTTCCTTACTGTGAATAACATATTCCATTGTAAAGGCCTTGAACCCACCAATGTGTCATCTAAAGACCTAGTGGATTCATCAGCACACCAACTGGTAACAAACTCCAACTATCCCATGGCTTCCTCTCATTTTGTTAACAACCACTAATCTTAATGCCTGATTGTATTGCTAACTATTTTCCAAAGCATTCATCTATATGCATACATCCAACATCTCCTTACTGTAGCTGCAATGTCCTGTGACTTGCTCATGAAACTTATGAAAATCCTGAGGCCAGATTCAGATTTTGACCTTGTTATTTGGCTCTTCAGTCGAGGAGCTGGATAAAACAATACCTAATCTAAATATCACAGTGAACATTTTTGTTATGCATATCAAATATCAGACACAAGGAAATCATGGTTTTTTAACTTTTTGGCCTCCTTAACCCCTTTGTTGCCATTGTGTAGCCTACATATATAGCCTCAATTATAAACGGGAATGAAATACAATTGCTGTGTGAAGTGCAAATTTCTGGTTTCTTTGAAGACTGAATTTTGTCATGTGATGTTTGCTGCAGGCTGGGCATGTGATGTTTGCCCAGGTGGCTTGTGATAGGGCTCTGACCCATCACATGTGAGGGGCGTGACCTTGGCCCGCTGAGAACCTCTGTGGGTGGACCTTGAGGAGAGGAATATATAGAAGCCCATCAAGAATGAGACGCAGCTTTCTGGATCAACATCCCTGTGCTGATCTTCCTGGTTTAACACTTGACTTCACGGAGAGAAACGTTCCAGAGAGTTTCTCCAGGTAATCCAACTGAGTCTTCAGGTTTTCCCTGACTTAGTGTGGCTGTTCCGTGTTGGCCTTTGGACTGGACTGAAGGTATCCTGACAGCCAAGTCTGATAATCCCCTAAGGTTCCATAGAACTGAATCAGCAAGTACATAAAAGAAGAAGGCAGCCCTTTTCCGTACTAATCTCCTACCTAAGGATCTAGAGGGGAGAGAGAGGTTGGAAGGGAGAGAAAGGTGCTTAAGAACCCAAAATAAAGTAGGTGAAAAATCTAAGTCAATAAATGTGTGATTTTTAATGCCTTCTCTGGATGCTAGGTTAGTTAAAAACATGAAATATAAGACCTGTGTTTGTAGGGACCACCAATCCTACTTTACACACGAACTAGACATTTGAAAAGAGGGAGACTCAGTTGAGAAAATGCTTTCAAAGTTCTGTTTGTAAAAAATTTTCTCTATTATTAATATTTGGAAGTAGGTCATTGTGTATGGTTCCATCTTTGGGCTGGTGGTCTTGGTTTCTCTATGAAAACTGTCTCATCAAGCCAGGCAAAGCAAGACAGTAAGTAGAAAATCTCAATGGTTTGAGCATCTGCTGCTACTTCCAGGTTCCTCCCATGTTGGATTCTTGTCCTGACATCCTTAGATGGAGAGCAGTTATATGGAGTTATGAATGAAATAAACCCTTTTCTCTGTAACTTGCTGTTTTGGTCATAGTTTTCATGGCATCATTAGAAACCCCAAAGAAAAAAGTGTGTACCAGGATTTAGGATTTAGGGGTATAGACCTGACGATTTCTTAGCAAGAGCTTTGGAAGGACTTTGTGACTTTTGGCTAGAAAATCATTGAAGGTTGACAACCTCATGGGATGTTTTGAGAGTTTGGAAGGTAAGCATATTTAGAACAGTGCACAGAATGAAGAATACCTTGTGAGGATTCAGAGAGATGTTTAAAGACTCTCTTTGGCCATTTCCTATTTTGATTTAAGATTCTGTCATTCTTATTAGCTGGGGATAAAAAAATCAGCTGTGATTAACAAGATTCCTGAACTACTGAACGGAAACCTTTCCTTTCCTGAGATACTCAGCGCTGGTCAGCTAGAGCTGACAAAATGGCTGGGATTTAAGAGACCATCATCATGGAGGAAAACTCTTCTGAGAAATGTTTCTTGAGATTTAGCACCCAGATCACTTATTCAAGAGGTGACCACGGGTGATAGCTCACACTGGCAATTGGAAGTGCTGTTGTAAGAATAACCCAGGTAGCATTAAAGACATGAAACTGTCATGGTAAACAGCTGATACTTAACACTGTGAGAGGCCAGCAAAGGCTTAAAATCATGAGTGCTACAATTCTGAAATGATTACTTTGTGCTTTTTGTGAAAACGAATTAATATTTGGAAATGAAAATTGAGAAATAGAGCATTTGACTAATTTTCTACAAATGAAATTTCAATTCATATGACTTCCTTTACCATTAAGATTTATAGAACAGGGCACACTGTAGATCTCTATGAGTATGTAATACATGTATGTCTTTATTTTATTCTCTCTGAGTCAAAAATCACTGGATTGGAGTGGCTTTGTGGTGTTTCCAAAAATGCAAAAAGAAAACAAATTCATAACTAGAAAACTCTGTGTTAAGAGCCATCATCTTCTTCTCCCTTGTTTGTACAGCTGCTCTTTTCTTTGTAAGAAGCCAAATGAAATAATTTTGCTCCTACAGAATAAAGTCAATTAGGCTCCTGACTGAACGCATAGAAGAATATCATTTCTAGTGTCAGGAACTGGCTCTCTCTCATGGGGTTGGTTTTAGTCTGGACTAATTTTTGCTTGGACTTTCCCTTGACATTTGTTCCCTAGTTATCCCTGAAATTCTTGTGGACAGGGCAATTTTTGGATAACAGGTTTTGTCGGTTGGGTACTGTTCTCCTATTCCTTCCTGGCTAGGATTTGGTCACTCCAGGCTTCATGCTTCACCCAAGCTCCCTGTTAGCAACCTCAGCAAGAGTCACAACCGTATCCATCCAACAGCAGATCCAGACAGATGCTAGGACTTACAGCCAATCATGGCTCAGAACTATGGAGGGAAATAGCAAAATATTGGGGGAAAGTTGGAAGGATCTGGAGGGGACAGGAACCAGAGAAGAAGACCAACAGAGACAGCTAACCAATCCCAGTGGGGCTTTCAGAGACTGAGACATCAACTGAGGAGAAGGCATGATCTGCTCTCTAAACTAGGCTCTCCAAACATAGATATCTGAAGGGCTTCTTGGTCTTCATATGGGGTGCCTGACAAGTTGGGAGAGGAGGAGACTGTTTCTAAAGTGGACTCTATTGACTGCTTTTGGATTACTTCCCCCTGGCAATGCTACCTGGACTGACCTCAGGGTTGAAGATATGCTCAAGCCATTGTGACTTGATATGCTGGGCAAAGTTAATACAGGGGGAAAGGGAGAAGGAAAGCAGAAGGAGAAAAATTGGGGGACACTTGGAGGAGGTGAAGGATGGGGCATCCTCAGGATGTAATATAAACTAATATAAAATTTAAAAAGAGAGAGAGAGGGTAAAGTCCACTGTCAATTGAACTAACTATGGCCTAAATAGGTTTCAAAACTTTTCTTTTTGGCCAAATAACTCCTCATTCAATCTTCCAAGTTCTTAACTACCCTTTCTTTATGAACTTCACACTGGCATCCGATATTAGAGTAAGATATGTGCTATTATACTATGTTGTCACATGAAGAAATCATAAAACTAACTAGAAGATTATATTTCTTTATAGAAAATACACTTGCCCTTTGGGATCTAAGTGAGATTAGAACATGCTACCCTAAAATTAAGATCACAACAGCCTTCCTGGTATTCTCGCTAGTAATATCATTTTCAATGCATTTCTTTATCTGCCCATGACAGAAAGGGCACATTTTGCTGCAAGTCTCATAGAGATCACAGACCCCACTTGAAATTCATCATTTACTAGTTCAGGAAGTAAAAGATTGAATGCCATTCATTACTCTGTAGTGTTTAGGCAATGAATGTATTATGATCCAGGGTAACAGATACTGTATTGTAGAACCATTGTGTTTATTTGTATCTATAAAGTAAGAGTGAGGAAAAGATATTACAGACTTCTTTGGAAACATATTGACTTAAATTTTAGCCATAAATGCCAATAAAAAAGCCTTTATTTGAGAAATAACATTATGGGGTTTATGAAAGGGCTTGAAGAAAAGAAAAACAATGTAAAATGTATGACATGCAAGCTGGAAATTACCGGAAATGGCTCTGCATTTTGTTTGATCCAGATAACAATTTAAAGTAAACTATTTACCTTTAAGAAAGAATTTGAAATTGAAGAATGTGCACACAGTGTTCAATAAAAGGCACCATGCCTTCAATTCCCAAGGCAAACCATATTTATGAGTTTCAGCAGGAAAGCTAATGTGACCCAAACCAAGTGGCTTTTAGCAGCATCTAAAGAACGTTGGGTTTGGAAATTTCTGAGAGTAGACACTACACGCAATGTGCAGAAAAGTGTTTAAAACTTAATAAAACTATGGAAGCTCCTATCTCTCAAAGCATGCTTTGAGTGAACATAAATAGAATAGATATATGATTCATTAATTGTGTTTATAATTTCTATTTAAGGAAGAAATTGATATTTGTTGAGGTATAAAAGATGGTATAACTTAACAATCATTCTTCTAAAATGACTTTCTAAGATTTTTGTATATTTCTATCTGCCTAATCACAACCCTGGCCCACTGATTCTTCTCTGGCATAGACAAAAACCATAAACAGAGAATAGCAAACTAAAAGATGGTACACAGTGAACAAGCAACTTTCAAATATGTATAATTTTTCCCAAAATTTATCTTTTGTAGATAGAGTAATAGACATGTTTAGAAAGAAAACGTGAATTCTTCTCTTTTGCAAATACAGAACTAAAATATTAGTAAAATACCTTAGCTTATGTATCATCCTTACTAGAGGCAATGTTGGCACAATGAAACTACAATGGCTACATGACATCTCTTGTTATATTCTTAACTTGCCTCACACACTTGCTTGGGCATAACAACTATCAATTTGTTGGTTATCCTCTGTGTCTCATACACTGCTTGCTTCAACCAAGACATGTTCTTTACTTAGTTTCAGCCATGGCTTCTTTCCCAGTGATGTTGTTTCTCATAATTCTGCTGCCATCAATGCTCACTAAAGGAAGGGTAAGTTTAAAATAATCTACCTGAAAACTTTCTGAAATGACCCAGTAATGGAGCATAGGGAAATCCAAAGTGTGTCAGTTGACAGCATTCTCATAGTTTCTTAGAGCACTTAACACAGCTATTGTGATGTGAACTCCAACACTGGCAGGTATAAAAGCCATAGGTAACAGGTTGCATCCAAGATACTTGAAAATGGCAATGCATTACAAATACTCTGTACTTACCTGACCTCAAATTAGACATTGGGATGCCTGTCAGTTGCAATATATAAAGATTTGAATTCAAATATGAAGTTGCTTTTACTTGGAATGTTCCCACTGTGAAATGTGAGACAGGGTCAGAAAAGTCTATCAAAGAATTTCATTTTAAATAAACTTGATTGTAAGGACCAACAGGCAAATTTACCCTTTTCCCTCTATAGCATATGATGTCTGCTTCAATCTCAAGAGACAAATCGTCCCTAACTTGCTCTGTAGCATACAGATAATTTAATAGGATTGTTGGTATATATGCATTCAATTAAACTCTGTTAAGATATTTTATATATTATTCCCAATAATTTAAAAAAATATCTGCCTTCTAACAAATTTCCTACTGTTATTCATTAAAAATACATCTTTAAGAAGAATTTTTATCTATAACCTAAGATTGTATAAGATAAGAAACAGATATCTCCTAAGATATCTCACTTTTGAGTTTTGCAATGAATTTGCTTTATATTTCATTTTGAGTTTATTAGGAATAGGATGGTGATGACAATGATAGCTTTGATAAAATGCAAAGACTTTTAAAGATTTCTTGCATATTAATTGTTTGTACCAGGAATTCGTATGTTGGTTCTATTTGTTCAAACACTCTCTAATGGACCCTGTTCCTAAGAATATAAAGTAGGAAAAAAATACAGCAGGCAGCAGGTAAATGCCTAACTATATGGTGAGCTTTATGAGGATAGACCTTTAAATTTGTACAGAAATCAGTCTTTGTTCATGGCTGAATGAATAACTCACCCTGAATATCAGAGAAAATGTATAATGACACCATGTCTTTTTCATGGTTTTAAAATATTGCTCTTACTCCTAGGCCACCAAATTCTTACAGAAATTCAGACTCATGTCATGTTCTGACAATTTACAAGCATTGTTCTACCCCTAAACATGATCCTCACAACTCAATCTATAAGATAATGTATACATTTTAAGCAATGTTAATCAGTTATCAGTGATATGGCTATTGATAATCTGAACAAACTGAAAAACAGTCACTTCAAATCAGTTTATTTTTCCCAAATAGACTAAAATATTTTGTGTGTGTTAATATATGAACATTGTGTGTTGAGAAGCCCTGGAAAATGTGATCAAAATATGTGAAATAGTCCTGTTAAAGTACTGAGTAAGAAGCCTCCTTTTGCACTCAGTCAAATCCTCTCCTACTTTGAGGGACAGGATGCTGGTGCACCCTAGAAAGTGTAGGGTAAGTCCTGAGCTCACAGTGTCTTCTTATCATACTACATCTTATGTAAATACAATTGAATTTTAACTTCTGTGTTTTACTGTAAACATTGATATAAAAATTATCTCTACTTCAGGTTCTGACACAGACTGAGAAAGGACCCACCATCTCTGCTGATCAACAGAAAATTTCCAACAGCGTCAAGTACAATATTTCCGAAAATCTAGAATTAGAACTTGGAAGAATTTACAGGACATTTCATACCTTTGTAAAAGCCATTATTTCAACACTTGCTATGTCTTTTCTTATTTACTAGTAATGTGTTAAGAAATGCAATTAACACTGTAAGCTTCCTTTTCATGGTTCATTTAAGGTACTAGAGATAGGCACAAAAAACAAAGTTTTACTCTCTTATTCAAAAACTCTTTTTACAAATAGTTGAAATTAGTATGTATTGACATTTTCCCAATATACTAGGAGCCTCCTACTGTCCTTAATACTGTGCCCCTTTTGTTTCAAGAATATAGACTATTTACTTAACCTCATAAACAAGAAAAATAAAGAACGTAAATAAAGTAATTAAATTAAGAAAATTAGTCTCTTTTCCTAGAAGCCCAAGAAATGTTCTGAGCAAGCTGTGGAGCAGGAAGCTAGGAATTAGCATTACTTCAAAATTAATGGCCTTTTTTTTTTTTTAAAATAAGTGGTTCTTAACATTCCTAAATCTACAACCTTTAACAATAGTTCCTCATATAGTAACCACCAAAGACAAAATAATTTTCATTGTTACTTCATAAATGTAAATTCATCAGTGTAAAAAATTCTAATATGAACATATGATAGCTGATATGTAAAACCATCATGGGCCCCTCATTCTTCTGTACTGTAGTCTGACCATACAGGAATGAAAAATGCTATGCTTCAGACTATGAACCTTTGTGGTTATACAGTAGTAACTATTCTAGATTGTTTTCTTTTCTTTTCTGTGATTCTTTTGATGATTTCATGCAAGTATGTGATAGATTTTGTTAGAATGACATTTCAGGCTCTCTTATTTCTCTCCATCTTCCTTGAACTATAATCTCTTTCCCAGTACATACTCTCCCAATTCTTGCCTTTTGGTTGCTGTTTGTGACACACTGGGCTTAACCAGAGCTGCACACAAAGTCATGTCTGTGAAGTAATCACCGGAACAAAAGTAAATCACAAGTGGCTAAACCACTGAAGATAACGACTCCCACTGCTCCAGCACCTGTGTGCTACCAGTCCCTTCCTTGAGAAGAAATAGCTCCTATGAGACACACCCCCCTCTATGAATAATGTGGACAAGCTTAGTCTTGTTCATGTCTGTACTGGCAAACATATATCTATTTCTCCTAATGGAAAATGAGAGCATGTTTTAGCTGGATGTTGATATTCATTCAAGTCAGCAAAGTTCTTACAAAACTTGAACAAGGGGTTGGTAAAAAAATTGTTCTGGAATAGGCATTGGTAAATAGAACTGCCTTCACTCTTATATTTTAAAATAGTTGGCTATATGCCCAACATCACAAGCAAAACATGGTTCTACTGAGGGCCTGTTATGACTAATTTCCCTTATGTGTACTGTGCATATCTCATAGAACATTTGAAGGCAAACCTTGCAGGACATATAGTCCTTGATATTATTGTGTTTTTACACTGGCATTTAGGCAAAAGAGATTGGGAGGAATGCAATTCTAAGTACTGATATTTGGTCTTGTCTTTGTTGAGGGTTTTTCTTCCTTGGTTTTTGTTTCCTCTCTGGATATTAGGAGATATTGGTGGCTGTGTTTTGCCAGATAGGAAATTAACCTTAAAACCTTATTGATCCTTTTTTATATACGATGGTTTTCACTTTGTGTATTTATGGGATTTACTCAGGTATGAATGTTTACCTCTGTGTCTGTATGAATGAGCTTCTTGTTCTTTGGCTTTGTTTGATTTCATTTTGTGTTATCTTACTTATTACCCTTTGTCCTTTTTATTTTTCTTTAGGTGTTTGTTACAAAGGGAAAAATTGTGAAGATTATAAATTTGAGTGATAAAGAGGCTTGAAGAAGAATTTGGGAAGAAGAAAAATAATCAGTATACATTATGTGAAGAAAATTTATTTCAGTTAAAATGTTATTTTACAAAAGAAAAATACATGTGTTCATAGGTTACAAATGACTATGTTTTCACAAGTTTAATCACAAACCCTTGGTTTTGCTTAATCCACCCTCTCCCTTCCCTCTGTTTTTCACCTCAATCCCTTCTTAAATTTTTAATCCCTGTCATATCCTCCATTCTTTCATAACATATATTGTTAGGACCAGATTAAACAATGACGATGATGTACACAGCAGATTTTATATGAAAGAGGTTTATTAAATGGAGATGAAGAGAGAGAGGAGAGAGTTAGATGTGATGGGGGAAGAGAGGGAGCACCTCAACAGAGAAAGGGGAAAGGGCCAGAGCCAAGAGTCAAGGGACAAGAGAGAAACAAAGTGGCATGTTAATCCTTTTAAGGAGCAAAATAACCATGCTTGCCAGGTGTGGCTACTTAGCCTATGACACCTGATGACATCATAGGTTGCTAGGTAACCCAGAAGCATGCTGCCAAAATACTAAGATTCCTCCATTTTTCTATAACTAAAAAATCAATTAATTTGGGCTGATTCTCATTTGAGGTAGTTAAAGTATATAAATTTAGGTTCTTGGTTGCCATTCAAGGGGTTAAGAGAGAGAGAAAAAATAACAGCAACAAAATGACCAGATTACATGGTCAAAGGAGGAGGGAAGTCCATACCCAGGAACGTTTAAGGTAGAAGGTTGCTAGTAGAAAGTTGCCAGCCATGCATGGCAGCAGGTAGGGACTGAGGAATGCTCAGAGAACCTGGAGCTGCTTATCCTAGTCCTGAAGCACACTATTCCAATCTTTTGTTAATAATAAGTGAACAGCGGGGTGTACATACTCTTCTAGCTACTTCTTGCTGGCACTGGGGGTACTGTAGGGAAGTCAAAAGGCTGAAATGCTGGCCAAGTCCAGGAAGAATGGGCTGTTTTGATGCTGTCCAGGGTCTGTAAGGACATCCATGCCTGGGAGGGAAAATGCAGGTCCAGCTTGATGGAAGTCTGCGAGGTCAGTGTTGAACATTTGTGGTAGCTGCTTTGGCGCTGTTGTGGATATAAAAAACATCTCTGTGTGTGTGGGTGTGTGTGTATGTATGTATGTGTGTGTGTGTGTGTGTGTGTGTGTGTGTGTGTGTGTGTGTGTTTTAGTGTATAAATATTAAGAAGATAAAGTTAAGTAGAAGATAAAGTTAAGTAGTTTATGGAGAAAATTCTTTAGGTGTTCATTTAAAACTTTTGGGATAGTGAGCAGAGGTGGAAGGTTTGGATCAAAGAGACTTGAACATGGGAACCTCCATTTACCTGAGAGAATCTCCATTTACTCAGTCACTGCCAGTAATTAAAAAGGTTTTCTTTGGATCTGTCATCTAAAAAAATTAAGGCCAAGTTTGGTTACAGAAGTGTGTAATCTTAGAGGCCCTTAAAGCGGGCACTAGGTGTAGAAATCTGAAATTCTCCAGAAGATATCCCAGACCTTGGAAGAATGGATGAATGGACTATTCCCATTAGGAAGGTAGGAGTCAGTGACCTGTCAAGGCATCCCAGAAGCAAGGTTTGGCTCCGTAGAGTATGAGCCTACCTGATCCAACAACTAGTCAGTGTTGGCCAGAGACCAAGGGCACAGCTGCCCATAGGCGACACAGTTTACCTAGTGCTAAAATTTTCATAGATGAGTGTGAGGGGGAGAAACTGTGCATGTAGAGGGAAAAAACTCTCCCAAGGGAAAGAGGAAGTCCTAAATGGAGGTCAGCTAAAAGGGTCAACTGTAGCCAGTAAAGACTGTGGTTGGGGAGGGGAGGTCCCTCCATCTCAAAAGGTAGTAGGAAGTTGCCTGGGTACTCAAAAGTCAAACTTCCCCTACCAAGAGAGGTATTTTATGCTGATCAGTGAGGGGAACTCACCAATCCAGTGGCTGGCCAAAGAGAGGAACTCCACCAATCTAGTTGGCGTTTTATGTAGGAGGTATCAATCAAGTAGCCAGGAAAGGGAAGTCTCAAAACAAGGGAAATGTCCCACCTTCTGACATAAGTAATAAGTGCAGTACTTATCTGGAGCCCAACTGGCCTGAGAGATGGATTCAGGTGGACTTCCTGCAGCTTACAAGAATTACTTTTAAGTTTTTCTAAGGAGATAAAACTTTAGACATGTGAGCATCACAATTGTAATCTGCACTGAAATATACATTGTAGAAAAGGCAGTAGACATACACATTTGTGTTAATAGGATAAGCATTCTTTAAGGTGAGCTCTGAAAAAGGCAGAATTCTTTCTCGAAGTAGAAGGAACAAAAGCTTCTTGATCTTAACCTGTTGTATAAGCACACATTAAGATTTAAAATCTTGAACTTGGAAAAATGATAGTAGGTGGTATAGTGGAATCTTTTTGTATTAGAGTTAGAGTAATAAATCAGAGCTCGATTGATGAAGGTCAAAGCACTGAATAGTCAATATAACTGTAGCATAGCAACAGGAGGAAATATTAAACCTTTTTACCTATTTACGATGCCTTTAATCACCTTAAACCTTGCAACCTTTATAACTTGCATTTACCAAACATAGGAAGTTTTTAGATTCTCAAACAAAAAATGATTTTTTAGGCCTTTGTATCGAGTTATTTACCATGAGACATGGATGAGACTGCTATGAATATTTATTGTCCTTTAGCTAAAGGGATGGTAAAAAGGTTCCATTTAGCCCTATTTCTTGAGTCTGGGAACAAGGCATATTGTGTCTAGGCCTGATAATAGCAACTCGAGGACTCGGGCTTAAGGCCTAGTCTCCTTAAGAATTTAGACGAGAACTGAGAAAACTTCTGAAGTCCTCCAAGTCAGATGTTGTCAACATGTCCATGGGACCCCAGTGTGAGGCAAAAACAGACCTGCAATGTTACCCTGGGCTGGGCGAAGGTGGTGGAGATTGCTGAATCAAGGAGCCATTTGTCCTCTACCAGGCTAAGGAGCTGGAAGGCTGGAAGTGTCTATGGCTCTTGTGCTGGTTGAGCCTCCATGGCTGGGCACAGAGGACAAGGCTGCAAGGGAGCATTTTGACTTCCAGAGGCCAGTCTGCCAGCAGGCAGCCATGGTTTGTTGAGGTAACTGACAGACCAGCATCCCCTTTGGCTGCATTTGAAACAGTCACCTGGCAGAATTGACTTTGGGCTATACCCTGGTGGGAAGGGGCATTGCAAACCTCTTGTTTTCTGTGCAGGAATGCCAACAACCTCAGAACATCAGCTAAGGTCTGGAGCATAGTTTTTCCTGTAGATGAGCCCTCTCTTATTATTTTTTGCCAACTCCTGATAGTGACTCAAGGACCATCCTCAGCTGTTTATTAAACGTAGCAGTGAGACCATGTTTGCACCTGTAGGACTATAAATATATTTTTGGACATGTTAGAGAACTTGATCATCTATTAGATAACTGACTATTAACTTACATTTGTTAACCATTAAATATTAGTTAGGAGTTTAAGTTTTGTCCCTTTTAAGTTGGAGCCTTAAAAGTCATAAATATAGTCCATTAAAGTGAGTGCACAATAATTTTTTGTATGATTTAGTATATAAAAAGTTTAAAGTTTATAAAAGTATAAGGCTATAGTATATATTAATAATAATACCATTTTTAGAAAACAAGACCAAACATATTGAACCTTTTCATAGTAAAGATATAGTACAGTGACCATGTTTTAACATAAATAAATGACTCTAAAATTAATAGATCTTAATTTAGAGTGTTGGTAAAAACTTGTATGTAGTAACACCTGAGTTATGAGTTTTTAAACCAACAATATAGTAGGACAGTATAAAGCAACTTTAAAATTACACTTGAATTTATTATATGAAACCTATTAGCCCAAAAGCCTAGTGGTGAATCTGTAGCATAGGCAGTTCATGGTAGGAGAAACAGCATTTCTTAATTTGGGAATTGATAAAGACATTATCCATGTTATAAAACATAACTTTGAATTTTTATAAAAATCCATACCATTTTAAAATGAGTCTTGTCTCTGTTCTACTCTAAAAGGAGATAATATAAACAGAGAATTAATTATGAAGTATTATAAATGTAAACCAATGAGAAAATTATATAAATCATTAGATAAGAATTTAAAGCATTTTAGATTTATATATATATACATACATATATATATAGAAACTTAATATATATATATATATATATATATATATATATATATATTAAGAGAAGAGTGTAGATAAATCAGGAAGGAAAGAACTTTAAAAGCTTGGAAGTAGCACCTTAGAGGTCAGTGTTTGAGTGCACAAGGCTTGGATTTTTCAGGAATGTGGGAGGAGCAAGCACATAGAGTGGCATCTCTAGCGAGAAAAAAAAATTTATTCTGAGGACTAATTCTTTACTTAACTGAGAGTTTAATTTACTGGATAGAAGCTTTTAAGTATCATCACAGTCATGTATCAATTGTAGGTCTTATTTCCTATGCCATTGTTGTCTTTTTTTTCATTCCTTTGATTTTTTAAGTCTGACGTAGATTTTTACTTTATTTTTTAAATAATTAATACTTTTAATTTAATTTAATTTTTATATTAATTAAGTTTATTCACTTTGTATCTCAGTTGTAGCCCCTTTCCTCATTCCCTCCAATCCTGCCTTTCTTCCCTCTTCTCCTCCCATGTCCTCTCCAAGTCCACTGATAGAGGAAGCCCCCTTACCTTCCATCTAACCCTAGCTTTTCAGGTTTCATCAGGACTGGCTGCATTGTCTTCCTCTGTGGCCTAGTAAGGCTTCTTCCCCCTCAGGTGGAGGTAATCAAAGATACAGCCCATTATTTCATGTCAGAGACTGGCCTTGTTCCCCTTACTAGGGTACCCACTTGGATACTGAGTTGCCATGGGCTACGTCTGTGCAGGGGTTCTAGGTTATCTCCATGCATGGTCCTTGGTTGGAATATCAGTCTCTGAAAAGACCCTTGAGCTCAGATTTTTGGTTCTTTTGTTCTTGTGGAGCTCCTGTTCCCTCCAGGTCTTTCTATTTCCCTCTTCTTTCATAAAATTCCCTGTATTCTGTTCAAAGTTTGATTTTGAGCCTCAGCATTTGCTTTGATACACTATTGGGTAAGGTCTTTCAGAGGCCCTCTGTGGTAGGCTTCTTTCTTGTTTCCTGTTTTCTCTCTGTTCCTATTTCTGTCCTGTCTTTTTAATTAATTAATTCTTTCATGTCCCAATTGTAACCTCTTCTCTCTTCACCTCCTGGTCTCATCCTGCTTTACTCTTTCCCCTATCCTCCCTCCCCTACTCCTCAGTAAAAAAGGACCTGCCCTAACAACCAACCCCAGCCCATCAAGTTGCATCAAGTCTGAGCACATTCTCTTTCACACTGCCCTGGACTGGTAGCTCCACCTGGGGAAAGTGATTGAAAAACATGTCACAGAGCCCATGTCAGAAACAGCCCTCTACAACCCCTACTAGGGCTCCCACAAGAAGACCAAGTATCCATTAGGTATACATGTATAGGGGGCCTGGATCCAGTCCATGCATTGTCCTTGGCTGGTGCTTCAATCTTCATAAGCCCACCTGGGCCCAGGTTAGTTGTTTCTATTGGTCTTCTTGTGAAGCTCCTGTCCATTCTTGATCCTTCTATCCTTCCCAAAAGTCTTCTATAAGGCTACCTGTGGTCCACCCATTCTTTGGCTATGAGTCTCAGCATAATTTTACATCCTTTGCTGGGAGGAACCTCTCAGAAGAGCTATGCTGTGTTCCCATCTAGAAGCATAGTAGAGTGTTGTTATTATTATTGTCAAAGGTTGGCTGGCTCCCATTGGGTGGGTCTCATGCTGGGCCAGGGTTTGCTTGGACATTCCCTTCATCTCTTTTCTACGTTTGTCCATGAACTAGGCACCGTAAATTTAGGGTTGGAGTTTTGTGTGTGGGTTGATGTTTACCTCCCTCCACTAGGAGTCCTTCTCAGTTAGAGATTGGCCTCTTCAGGCCATGGCCACTGCTACTAGGGGTCTCAGATAGTGGCACCCTTTATCCTTCCTGGAGCCTACCCTGTTGTAAGACTCCAGCTTGTTTCAGAAATGCTCCCTCTCACAGTTTCTCTTTTCTCTCCAAGCCCTCTGTCTTCTGGCTGCTTCTCGCCCACCTTTGTTTCCCTGCTCTTGTTTCCCTCCTTATTCCCTGTCTGTTACGTTCTGTTTCTTTACCTATGTCCTCTGCCTATTCTATTTCCCCTTCTGATTGATATCCAATCATCCTCCCTTGGACTGTCCTTGTTACTTAGCTTCTTTTGCTCTCTGCACTGTAGTATGGTTATAATGTACTCTATGACTAACATCCGCTTATTATTGAGTGCATATCATGTGTGTCTTTTGGGGTCTAGGTATCCTAACCCAGAATGATCTTTTCCAGTTACATCCATTTGTCTGCACACTCTTGTTTTCTTTGTTTTTAATAGCTGATTAGTATCCCATTCTATAAATGAACCACATTTTATTTATCCATTCTTTGCTTGAGAAACATCTGGGTTGTTTCCAGTTTCTAGCTATAAAAAGTAAAGCTGCTATAAAACATAGCTGGGCAAATGTCCTTGCTCTTTGGTGGGGCATTTTTTGTGTATATGCCCAGGAGTGATATCACTGCATCTTGAGGTAGAACTATTTCCCATTTTTTTGAGAAATCTCCAGATTGATTTCCAAAGAGGTTGTACAAATTTGCACTCCCACCAGCAATGGAGGAATGGATCTCTTTCTCCACAAATGACAGCATGTACTATCACTTGAGTTTTTAATCTTAGCTTTTCTGATGAGTGTAAGATGGAATCTCAGTGTCCTTTTGATTTTCATTTTCCTGATGACTAAGGACATGGAACATTTCTTTAAGTGCTTGGGGCCATTCAATATTCTTCTGTTGAGAATTCTCTGTTTAGCTCTGCACCCCATTTTTCACTTGGGTTATTTTGTTTGTTCGTGTTTACCTTCTTGAGTTTTCTATATATTTTTGATGTAGGGTTGGTGAAGCTTTTTTGTTGTATTGACAGTGTCCATTGCTTTTCAGAAGCTTTTTAGTTTCATGAGGTCCTATTTATTAATTGTTGATCTTAGAGCCTGAGGTGTTGGTGTTCTGTTCAGGAATTTTATCTTGTGTCAGTGATTCAAGGCTCTCCCACTTTTTCTTCTAAAAGATTTGGTGTGTCTAGTTTTATGTAGAGGATTTGATCGCATGGACTTTGGTGCAACATGATAAATATGGATCTATTTGCATTTTTCTACATGTAGACAGCCAGCCAGATAAGCACCATTTCAGAAGATGCTGTCTCTTTTTCATTGTATAGGTTTGGCTTCTTTGTCAAAAATCAGCTGTCCATAGGTGTGTCTATTTATTTCAGGGTCTTCAATTTGATTATATTGATCCACCACTAGTCTGTTTCTATGCTAGTACCATGATGCTTTTATTACTGTTGCTCTATAGGACAGCTTGAAGTCAGTGATGGAGATACCTCCAGAGGACATTTTATTGTAGAGAATTATTTTTAGCTATTCTGAATTTCTTGTTATACCATATGAAGTTGAGAATTTTTCTTTCAATGTATGTGAAGAATTGTGTTGGTAATTTGGTGGAAATTGCATTGAATCTGCAGATTACTTTTGGTAAGATGGTTATTTTTACTGTGTTAATCTTGCCAAGCCATGAGCATGGGAGATCTTTCTGTTTCTGATATCTTCTTCTAGTTCTTTCTTCAGAGATTGGAAGTTTTTTTTCCTATTTGTTTGTTTTTGTTTTTGTTTGTTTTAGACAAGTCTTTGACTTGCTTAGTTAGAGTTACACCAATGTACTTTATGTCCTTTGTGGTTATTGTGAAGAGTATCGTTTCTTTAATTTCTTTCTCAGCCTGATTGTCTTTTGTATACAGGCAGATTACTGAGTTTTTTGAATAAATTTTGTATCCAGCCACTTTTCTGAAGATGTTTATCAGCTGTTAGAGTTCCTTGGTAGAAGTTTTTTGGGGTCAGTATTGTATATTATCATATCATCTGTGAATGGTGATTCTTTGACTTCTTCATTTACAGATTCTATCTCTTTGATCTTCTTTAGTTGTCTTATTGCTCTAACTAGGGCTCCAAGTACAAGTACTATGTTGAAGAGATAAGGAGAGAGTAAGTGCCTTGCCTTGTTCCTCTTTCAGTTGTATTGATTTAATTTTCTCTCTGTTTAGTTTGACATTGGCTATAGGCTTGCAGTATATTGTCTTTACTCTATTTAGGTATGTGCCTTGTGTCTCTGATTTCTCCAAGACTTTGAACATGAATGGAGGTTAGACTTTTTCAAATGCTTTTTGGCATCTAAGGAGATGATCATGATTTTTTTCAGCTAATTTATATGTTGAAATACATTGACAGATTTCCATATATTGAACTACCCCTGCATGCCTAGGAAGCCTACTTGGTCATGGTGGATTATATCTTTGATGTGTTCTTGGATTCAGTTTGCAATTTTTTTATTCAGTATTTTTGATTCAATGTTTGCAATTTTTTTATCCAGTATTTTTTTTGTGTGTGTGTGTTGTCCCTTGAATTTTTGATCTTGGACATTCTGATGGGTGCAAGGTGAAATCTCAGGGTTGTTTGGATTTGCATTTCACTGATAACTAAGGACCTTAAGCATTTCATTAAGTGTCTCTCTGTCATTCGATATTCCTCTATTGAGAATTCTGTGTTTAGCTCTGGTCCCCATTTTTAAATTGAGTTACTTGATTTGTTGCTGTTTATCTTCTTGAGTTCTTTATATATTCTGGATATTAGCCCTCTGTTAGATATAGGGTTGGTGATGATCCTATCCCGGTTCTGTAGGCTGTTGTTTTGTTCTGATGACGGTATCCTTTGCTTTACAGAAGCTTTTCAGTTTCATGGGGTCCCATTTATTGATTGTTGATCTTAGAGCTCATGCTGTTGGTGTTCTGTTCAGGAAGTTGTCTCCTGTACCAATGAGTTCCAGGCTCTTTCCCACTTTTTCTTTTATCATGTTTAATGTGTTTGGTTTTATGTTGCGATCTTTGATCACCTTGAACCTTTTAAAGGCTTTTAAAGTAAGATGTAATGATTCTTTGAATTTCCTCAGTGTCTGTTGTTGTGTCCCTCTTTTCATTTCTGATTTTGTTGATTTGGATAGTGTTCCTCTTCTCTTTTAGATTGGCTAAGGGTTTGTCTGTCTTGCTGATTTTCTCAAAGAACTAGCTCTTGGTTTCTTTGATTCTTTGAATTGTTCTCTTTGTTTTCAATTTATTGATTTCAGCCCTGAATTTGATTATTTCCAGCCCTCTACTCCTCTTGGGTGTGTCTACTTCCCTTTTTTTCCTAGAAATTTCTGGTATACTTGAAATATAAGTTGCTTCTGAGAGATATTTTTAATTTTTTTCTTTTTTTAATGAAGGCACTTACTGCTATGAACTTTTCTCTTAGAACTGCTTTCATTCTGCCCCATAAGTTTGGTTATCTTGTGCCTTCATTTTCAATGAGTTATATAAAGTCTACAATTTCTTTCTTTATTTCATCCCTGTCATTGAGTAGAGAGTTGTTCTGGTTCCATACCTGTGTAGGCTTTTTACTACTCCTGTTATTGTTGATGTACACCTTTTGTCCACGGTGTTCTAAGACACATTGAATTATTTCAATCTCCTTCTATCTGTTGAGGCTAGCTTTGTGACTTTATGGTCAATTTTGGAGAAGGTTCCATGAGGTACGGAGAAAAAGGCATATTGTTTTGTGTTTGTGTGGAATGATATGTACATATCAGTTAGCTTCATTATACTCATAACTTCTGAGAAGCACTTAAAAATTGCTCAATGTCCTTAGCCATCAGAGAAACGCAAATCAAAATGGCCCTAAAATTCCATCTTACACCAGCCAGAATGGCTAAGATCAAAACCTCAAATGACAACACATTTGTCATGTGGGAAGGACATAGAGAAAGGGGAACACTCCTCCAATAGGGTGGGAGTACAAACTTTTACAACTTCTCTGGAAATCAGTCTGTCATCAGTCACTGTGTTTGCTAGGCACAGCCATCTTGGAGAAGTGGAGAGCCCAGAGGTTTGGTCAGTCTCCCTAGGAAGACCGGTTGAGCTTTGGAGTGACATCTGGACCTCTTTCTGTGGCTCCAGGTATTAGGACAACTGAGGTTGGAGCCACATCCTTCGGTACCCAAAAGGTATTCATTGGCAGGTAAGGGCAACAAGCAGGTGTGAACCTGGAAACCTTTATTGATTAGTCCATTGACCTGAGTCTGACCTATTTCCCTTATAGTGGAAATACAAGCTAAAATACAGTTGCTGATGTTTTGTGACCCACAATTAAACCGGTTGTTCACTGTGCAGTCACTGCTGCCCTGCTGATCACATACAGTGTTTGACTGGTGCCATCATCTAGGATCCATCCTAAAATTATACTTAAAAGTTTCATTGTCTCTTATTTGTTGTAGCTGTTTTTAATAATTTCTTTTTTAATATAATTTTATTTATTGCAATTTTTTCAATTTGTATCCCAGCTGTAGGCCCCAACCTTATCCCCTCCCTATTGCATCCTCTCTCCCTCCTTCTCTTCATGTGCCCTTTCCCCAGTCCATTGATGATTGAGCAATTCCACCCCTTTCTTCTGACCCTAGCCTATCAGGTCTCCTCATAACTGTCTTTCATCACCTTCCTCTGTGGCCTGGTTAGGTTCTCCCCACTCAATGGAAGGTGATCAAGAACCAGCCTGTAAGTTCATGTCAGAGACAGTCCCTGTTCCCATTATTTGGGAGCCCATTTGGAGAATGAGCTGCAATGGGCTACCTCTGTACAGGGATCCTAGGGGTTCTAGGTTATCTCCATGCATTGTACTTGTTTGGAGTATCAGTCACAGAAAGACCCTGTGCCCAGATTTTTTGTATCTTTTACTCTCCTTATGGAGCTCCTGTCTCCTCCAGGTCTTCCAATCTCCCGCTTATTTCATAAGATTCCCCAGAGATCCGTGTTGTCTTATGTTGTCTTATTCCCTTGTGTTCCCTGATAGACACTTTTCACCATCCAGGGATGTAGAACAGATTCCAGGTCCACCTGGATCCTCATACACCCAGTGCCCATGCCTCCCAGAGTGACAGCCTTCATTCTTGTTTTTGGTGGACCTATAAAATGTTAATTGAAAATAATGCTTCTCATCCATGTGTCACTTATTTTAGGCAAACTGTGACTCCATGTTTCATAATCTTGTGCTGATTAAAAAAAAAAAAAACTCTGTTTGAATTTTCCAGCCATCAGACTCCTGCATTGCTCTGTAATACATCTCATTGACCAGTTTCATTTTTCAAGATTGCCAGGTTTCCTTCAATTTCCTTGTATATTTCAAAGGCTGAAGCTCTGATCTGTCACTACCCACTGCAATCTTTTCTCCCCTTTCCTCCCTTTCTTTCTTTATTTACTCACTTGATAGCCTCATCCAATCCCCCTTCCTTCTGTCTTCCCTGTCCCAGCTTCATTGACCCCCCCACAGGTCTCCACTATTCTTCTCAGAGAACAGGAGACCCCCAAGGTCCATCAACCTACCATGGCATGTCAAGTACCAGCATGACTCTCCTTCTGAGACTTCATGAGGTAGCCCAGCTAGGGGAAAGGGATCGGAGGCAGGCAACCGAGTTGGAGACATTCCCTACTACTATTGTTAGGCAATCCACATGTTGACCTAGTGGCACATCTGCTACATATAGATTGGGGGTATAAGTTTTAAATGTGCATACCCTTTGGCAGTTTGTTCAGTCTCTGTGATCCCCAGTGGGCCCAGGTTAGTTAAGATGACTCTATAAGTCATCTTGTGGTGTCCTTGAAACCTCCAGTTCCCATTATACTTCCTCAAACTCTTTCACAAGTCTACCAGAGTTGGCCTATTGTTTGGCTGTAGGTCTCTCCATCTCTTTCTCTAAGATGCTGGATGAAGCCTCTCAGAAGATAGTTATGTTAGAAGGTGCTTGTTTGCAACAGAGCAGAGTATCATTAATAGTGATGGGTTGGCTCTCTCCTGTAGGGTGGGTCCCAAGTTGGGCTAGTCATTTATTTGCCATTTCCTCAATCTCTGCTTCCTCCTTATCCCTGCACTTTTTGTAGGCAAGTCTAATTTTGGATCAAAGGTTTTATGGGTAGTTTGTGTCTTCCAATACTGGATATGCCACCTGGCTATAGGAAGTGGCAACTTCAGGCTCCTTAAGGCCTGCTGCTAGGATTCTCACCTAGGGTTACACTTATGGACTCTTAGGAGCCTCTCCTATCCCAGAGAACACCCCCACCAATTTCTGTTCTCTTTCCCAATCATCCCATTAAACACTACCCATGCTTTCCCCACATCTTATCACAGCAGCCTACAGAATGAGAAACAATCTTTACCAGCCTTAAATCTGACAGCCAGGTAATATCTAAAATACATAAAGAACTCAATAACTTAGACAACAACAAATAAAATAACCCAATTAAAAATGGTCTACAGAGTTAAAAAGAGCATTCTCAACAGAGAAATCTCAAATAACCATGAAGCACTTACAGAAATGTTCAATGTCTTTAGTTTTCAGGAAAATTCAAGTCAAATGGCTCTCAAATTCCATTTTACTCCCTTAAGGATGAC
This sequence comes from Psammomys obesus, assembly GCF_907164565.1. NCBI lineage: Eukaryota > Metazoa > Chordata > Mammalia > Rodentia > Muridae > Psammomys > Psammomys obesus. The sequence goes on from NW_026596725.1 coordinate 70,782, forward strand.
TACGATCAAGAACTCAAGTGATAGCACAGGAGATGAGAATGTAGTAAAAGGGGAACACTCCACATTGCTGGTGGGAGTACAAACTTGTACCACTTTGGAAATAAATCTGGAAGTTTCTCAGAAAATTGGAAATGTATCTGCCTCTATACCCAGCTATGTTACTCTGGGGCATATACCCAAAAGATGCTCCACCATACAATGGACCCTTGCTCACCTATTTTTACAGCAGCTTTATTTATAACAGCCAGAAACTGGAAAAAAAAAAACAAAAAACAATCTTGATATCCCTCTAACAAAGAAAAGATAAAGAAATTGTGGCACATGTACAGAATGGAAAACTACTATGCTATTAAAAAGAAAGACATCATGCAAATTTCAGGCAAATGGATGTAACTAGCAAAGGCCATGGTAATTTTAACTTTGTAAATACCATTGTCTTACCAGGGGACTTGCTTTCATAGTTTAAACTCTTAGCTCAGATTGCTTGTTCCATATACCTTCATCTACATTCAGGTCCTTTAGTAGGCTACTGTGCTTCTCTTGTTTTCTGCACCTAGTCTTATTATTGAATAGAGGTTGGGACTCAAAGTGTTTTGAAGTCAGCAGTGGTTGTGCTATTCAGAAGCAAAGTTTTTTGAGCACAGAATTTCTCCTGGGATTTGGTTCTTGCTCATCAGAATATGTTTAATTAAATTTTTATTTTTTTATATATTAATTACAGTTTATTTATTTTGTATCCCAGCTGTAGCCTCCTCCCTCATTCTCTTTCCATCCCACTCTGCCTCCCTCATCTCCTCCCATGCCCCTCTCCAAGACCACTGAAAGGTGAGGTCCTCCTCCCCTTCCATCTGACCATAGCTTATCAGGTCTGATCAGGACTGGTTACATTGTCCTCCTCTGTGGCCTGGCATGGTTACTTCCCTCTCAGGGGGAGGTGATAAAAGAGCTAGCCACCGAGTTCGTGTCAGAGACAATCCCTCTTCCCTGTACTAGGGTACCAACTTGGAAACTGAGCTGCCATGGTTTACATGTGAGCAGGAGTTCTAGGTAATATTCAGGAATGGTCCTTGGTTGGAGTATCAGACTCAGAAAAAACCTCTATGCCCTGATTGTTTGGAAAAATGAGAAAATAGGAAACAGGATAGGAGCCTACCACAGAAGGCCTCTGAAAGATCCTACCCAGCACTGTATCAAAGCAGATGCTGAGACTCATAGCCAAACTTTAGGCAGAATGCAATGAACCTTAGGAAAGAAGGGGGAGATAGTAAGACCTGAAGAGGAGAGGAGCTCCCAAGGAAAGCAACAGAACCTAAATATCTGGGCTCATAAAAATATTTAAGTGAGTTACAGGAGTAATTTTCAAGCAGCCTTGAATAATTTCCTAGCATCTGCTTAGTGGGTCAGTAAACCTCTATTTTATTTTTGTTCTCTTTTATTCTGAGGATTTTTCTTTGTCTTGTTAAAGCAAGATAAGGGGAAAGATTTGTCTTCTTCTCTACCCTTTTCTCTACCATGTAGGTGACAGTTTTCTCATTGTGACTGTATTAAGCAATGTTTCTGTGTTTTATATAGTGTTTCATGTTCTGTTTTTCACTGCAATGTTTTCTTCATTTCAATGCTTCTCACATTTTTCATTACATAGATTTTATGGTAGTTTCATATTTGTGACAATTCTTAACAGTCTTTTGTCTTCTTACATCTTCATCAAAAACTTGCATAAAAGAAAAACTTAGTTATCTTTGACTTTATTAGTGAATCTTGAAAATTTACAGACACATGATTAGATGTGATGTTCATTGTCACAATATGAAAATCCATGGGAAAATAAAACAGAAATTCAATTGAGAGAGTTGAAGTTTATGAAAAATTATGAGATAATTAAAAATATTGTACTGAAAATAAAATGTTTTAATTGAACTAATAAAAACTATTATTATTACTATTATTATTATTATCAGTTCATTTCAAAACATCATAATCATTTTAGAGTTTTCCTGGATTTCATGCCTTATCAGCTCATCCTTCTATATGGTCTCACCTTACCTTACTGTGTTTGTTATGGTTAAAGTTTTGACATCAGAACTCAAAAAAATATTAATGTCTTTATATTTCATTAGTTTTCCTACCTCATATTTTTTCTTCCATAATGTGACTCAAGATACTGTGTTATATTCAGTTGTCACATCTTAGTCTTTTTTGCCTGCAATTATTTCTCGGATTTCTTTGTTTTTCATGAGTTAGCTTAAAAAAAAAAAAGGAGAAAGACAAACTTGGTATATACTCGCTTATATAGACCTACAAGATATGATAAACATAATGAAATCTACACACCTAAAGAAGATAATCAAGAACGTGGACACAGGCGAAGGTGATTAATCCTCATTTAGAAAGACAAATGGGATGTGCATTGAACTTATGACAGGAGTCTACCACAAAAGGTATCTGAAAGACTCTACCTAGCAGTGTTTCAAAGCAGACACTAAGACTCATAACCAAACCCTCGGCAGAGTGCAGGGAATCATATGAAAGAAGGGAAGTTAGTATGATATGGAAAGGATAGGAGCTCTACAAGGACCAAATATATCCAGGCACAGGGTCTTTTCTGAGACTGACACTCAACCAAGGACCATCTATGGATATAACCTAGAACTTCTGCTCGGATGTGGCCCGTGGTAGATCAGTAACCAAGTAGTTTTCCAAAGTAAGGGAAACACAGACTATTTCTAACAGGATCTCAAGGGCAGGCTGTTTGACCCCCCCCCCCAGGGGAGGAGCAGTCTGTTAGGCCACAGAGGAGGACTTTGCAGCCAGCCCTGAAGATACCTGATAAAACAGGGTCAAATGAAAGGGGAGGAGGTCCTCCCCTATCAGTGGACTTGGAAAGGGGTAGGGAGGAGACCAGGGAGGGAGTGTGGGGTTGGGGAGGGAATGAGGGAGCGGGATACAGCTGGGACACAGAGTTAACAAAATGTAACTAAGAAGAAAAATAAAATTAAAAAAAAAACCAGAAATAAACATCAAAAAAAAAGAAAGAAAGGAAAAAACAGGAACTACAGTAGTATTTTAAAGAAAAATCTTAAAATTTGAAAATGACTAATGTTTTTTGGCTCATAATTTACCCACATTACCTAGTTTCTGAATACCAAAACTGTTGTCTCATTAAGATTTACAAAATATTAATTGATGTAGCTTTCTATACTCTTTCGTATATGAGCTTTAAATAATTTAGGAACATTCAATGCAGTGTAAAAAGAGACAAATAACTGAACGGAAGTGCACAGTATAAACAAGCCATTGCAAAAGAATTGGACTGACAAACTTAAGTAAATTGTTCAAAATCCTAGCAAAATGTATAAAGCCAGATTTTCCAAACATTTACCTGTAAAGTTAAAAAACTGTATTAAATGTAATATTCCACAAAATAATAGGACATAAAAATAAGTCTGGCATATCAAGAAGAGCAATATTTTTTTGTCCTCAAAGTGATGAATGTCAGTGACACACAGTAGGGACAAGAGCCCAATAGTCACTTGATAATTACATCAAAGCATTTCACTACTTTCTTCTCATATCAGGTTCTTTAATGCCACATCATCAGTTAATACACATGTGCTCACAAGCATTGAGTATAGAATGTTTTCCACTGATCACATTCATCTTACTCACCTTACTTAGCAATATCTTGCTGACTTTTTCACTGACACATACTTGTGGACTGAAACATGAGCTAAATATAAAATTGCTTCAATTCTGCTAACATATCTCTTTTTATGACATTCTGTTCTAGGCCAAACAAAGTTCATATTCATTTCACAATACAGGAGGAAACAGACCTTATGCATATACACAAAACACCAAGATATCAACAGTTTTGCATTATTTCAAAGTTCAAGTATTTTTTTACAACACAAGGAAAATTCAAAGATGTGAAACATGAAAAAAATTATAATAATTATAGCATATTTTTAAATAAAATAGCAAAGATAAGTAGAATTGAAAGGCATTTGAAGGTCAGTATGAAAACCAACTGCAGAAGGAACGTCCTATAACATATGAAGCCAGTCTTAATGAAGTCTCCAAATAATATGCTAAGACTAGCCCTTAGTGCCTATCTTGCCACCAAATAATTCCAGTGCTGGGCTGGATTTTATCCAACTGAGATGTCTCAAGGGAAAGTCCAAAACATCAGTGTGTTGCCAAGACAATGGGTTGCTCTCCACAAAATTATAGCAATCCCCTTTGTAGAAGACAACACCCACAAAATTCAGTGAACATGGTGATGTCAAGCCTGTGCTAATAATGAACTTTCACACTTATGTTCTTTTTTTCTATGACATAAAAATATATTCCTCAGGTTACCAAAAGAAAATAGTAAATACTAAATCTACCACAAAACCTTAAATGTACAATGTGTCTTGCTTGGAAATTATATTAGAGCAATGGTGACATCATCTTTGTTGGAGTAACCAACAGATGTTTGATTTGCCTTAAGGCCCACTCCTTGAGTTGGAATCCCTACTTGACATTGCTTCGGTGATGAAGAACCAGATTCTAGTACAGAGATGTAAAATAAACCCACATGCTACTAGAGTAAAAAGAAAATGAGTCCATTATCAAGGACTATATTGATAATCTCCTATACTCATAGATTGGTGTCTTACTCATCTGTCATCAGAGAGGCTTCCTCCTGTAGCAGATAGAAACAAATGTAGGACACACAGCCAGATATTACAAATAGATCAAAAGCTTGGAATACTCAGTCAAAAGTAGATTTCACCATCAAATCCCTGCCCTCAGAGCACAGGGAACTCCTCAGAAAAGGAGTGAGAAATAGGTGGGAAGATAGGAAGGATGAAGGACAGAAGGAGAATAAAAGTTCAGTACAAGAGCTAAGTAAAGCTCATATAATCTCACAGAGGTCTAAAAAGTAATCACAAGAAATACCTCTGCATTAGGTCATCTGCCCTTACACACTGTAGCTCTCAGTAACTGCCTGATTGTTTTGTCATGTCTGGAGCCCTGACTCCAAGCGGGCCGGCTTTGATATTTAAATCTCTGCAGAGAGATGGCTTTTAGCAGGCCTTTACTAATGGCAGAGAACTTGCAAGTCCATCTCCTTTTGTTTGTGACAGCAGGTGGGATAGCTTGTGAGGGTCACACCTCTTTCTCAAGCTCCTTGTGCAAATTAACCTATTGTTCTGAGATATTTTACTGACTAAAAGTAACTCCTGATAATAAAAGAAGTCAGAAGGCTGGAGGCAGAGGAGGAGGCAGAGACTTGAGACGTGCTGCTTGCTGCAGCAGCCTGCCTTATGCTGTGGCTGTCGAGTCTGGACCTTTAAAAAGGTTTCCTGTGTGCTGTGTGTTTATTTTATTAATATTAATCCTCACTCCCGACTCAAGAACCGTTCGACTCCGCTAGCTGGCTCCGGCATTGTCACACACTAACTTTAGTGTAGTCTGTGCAAATGCTCGTTTGACCCTTACCACTGGAGCATATTGGGTTCATGTTTGGGTTTTCTACTGAAGACAATAACCCCCTTTCCTTTAAGGGACACAAGTGGGTGATAGGTTACCAAGGAGAGTCAGAGGGTGAAATGAACATCCTTGAAATATGACTGACCAGTGTACAGCCCAAACATACTCTTTCCCTCTACCTATATTGCACCCATTAAAATTCTGAAGCTGTGGGGAATCCAACATGGCAGTAGCCAGAGTACACTGTATCTTAGAGGCAGATGACCAGAGACTGTTGTACTGTGTAGAGCTGTTCTACCGACAGCTGATATTTTCCTGACAGGAGGGGACAATCCAGGAACTCAGCACCACAGTTCCAAACCCTAGACAGCTGTCTCAAGGATTTAGTTGTCACATAAGATCTCAAGGTGCTTGGGGCCTACATGGAACAAGGGTTTCAGTCCCAGGGAAGCTCCACTACAACAGACATCTGATTCCTCCTAGCTCTCTGAGTGCAGTGTCGGAATACTGGGCCAGGAGACACACAGAGCTCCTGTCTCATGCAGAGTCCCAGTATTAAGCAAAGTCCAGGATTTATAGCACCCAGAGATTTCTACCTTCACAAATGCAGGTCCCCATTTCCAAGGGTAACTCTGCTCACATCAGAACTCAGATCCCTTCTGCTTCCCCAACAGCATCCCCTAGATACCTGGGGACAACACTTCAACACCAATCCATGGCTCAACTGATCCCCCTGCTGAGACAAGAAGGACAATAAGTACTTACAGGGCATTGGTCCAAGATGGCAGGGCCCAGCAGAACCTGAAAGAAGAAACAGGGCCAGTTTGGCCTCCAAATGACTGCTCTGGTAAATCCAATTCAATAAAGCCAGGGCTCCAAGCCAAAGTGGCCTAGGTGGGCCAAGCAATATTCAGCTTAGAGCCCTCTCCTCACTTTCTCAAACTGCCTGGACATCAGAGACCAACATACCTGTTGTAACCAGAGATACCCAGATGGCTACAGGTCAGCATAAGAACACAAGCAAAACAGAACAAAAAAGTCCAGTGCCATGCCACCACTCAGAAGCAGCTATCTTACCATAGCAAGCCCTGTAGATACTAAAACACTTGAAGTGCAAGAAAATGATCCTAAATCTGAGGTTATGAAAATAATAGATGTCTTAAAGGAGGAAAATAAACCTTTCAAAATAGCTTGGGAAAACACAAGCAGGTGATAGAATTGAACAAATCCCTTAAAGAAAAGCAAGAAGCTACAATCAAGCTGGAGAAGGAAATGAATAAAATTGTTCTATCTAAAAATGGAACTAAAAACAAGAAAAAAATAGAACACAATCTGAGGCAATCCTAGAGATGGAAACTTATAGAAGAGGACAGCAAACAAAAGACACAAGCATCACCAGCAGAGTAAGAGATGGAAGTGAAAATCTCAGGGTTAAAAGATATAATTGAATACATTGATACCTTAATCAAAGAGAATGTTAAATCTAAAAAGCTCCTGAAACAGAACATCCAAGAAAAATGAATCACTATGTAAAGACCAAAACTATAAGTTATAGAAGAAAGAGAAATCTCCCAGCTCCAAGGCCCAGAAAATAATTTTCAACAAAATCACAGAATAAAACTTCCTGAACCTAAAGAAAAAGATGCCTATGAACATGAAAGAAGCTTCCAGGACTCCAAACAGACTAGACCGGAAAAGAAAATCCTTCTGCCTGCAAATTTCATGATTTCCTCATTTTTAATTGCTGAGGACTTAGAAATGATCATCCTGAGTGAGGTATCCCAAAAGCAGAAAGACACACATGGTATATACTCACTTATATAGACCTATAAGATAGGATAAATATACTGGAATCTATACACCTAAAGAAAATAAACAAGAAAGAGGACCTGGGGTAAGCTGATCAATCCTCACTTAGAAAGACAAACAGGATGGACATTGGAAGTAGGAGAAAACAAGTAACAGGACAGGAGCCTAACACAGAGGGCCTCTGACTCTACCTAGCAGTGTATCAAAGCAGATATTAAGACTCACAACCAAACCTTTGGCAGAGTGCAGGGAATCATATGAAAGAAGGGGGAGTTAGTAAGACCTCGAGAGGACAGGAGCTCCAGAAGGACCAAATATATCAGGGAACAGGGGTCTTTCATGAGACTGTTTCTCCAACCAAGGACCATGAATGGATATAAACTAGAACCCCTGCTCGGATATAGTCCATGGTAGCTCAGTATCCAAGGGGTACTCTAGTAAGCAGAACAGGAACTATTTCTGACTTGGCTAGCTCTTCGACCCCCATACCTGAGGAAGAAGCAGCCTTTCAAGGCCACAGAAGATGACATTACAGTCAGTCCTGAAGAGACCTGATAAACCAGGGTGAGATGGAAGTGGAGGAGTTCCTCCCCTATCAGTGAACTTGGAAAGGGGCAGGGAGGAGATGAGGGAGGGAGGATGAGATTGGGAGGGAATGAGGGAGGCAGCTATGGCTGGGATACAAAGTAAATTACCTGTGATTAATATAAAAAAATAAAAATCATTATAAAAAATAAAAAAGAAAATCCTTCTGCTACATAATAATCAAAACACTAAATATACGGAACAAAAAAAAGAATTTTAAAAGGTATCAGGGGAAAAAGGTCAAAACACATATAAACAAAAACTTATAACAACTACACCTGACTTCTTAAGAAAGAATATGAAATCCAGAAGGGCCTGGGCAGATGTCATGCAGATGTTAACAAAGCACAGATATTAACCCAGACTACTATACCTAGCAAAACTTTCAATTACTGCAGATGGAGAAAACAAGATATTCCATGACAAAACCAAGTTTAAACAGTACCTAGCCATGAATCCAGCCCTACAGAAGTTACTAGCAGGAATATAAAAACTCAAGGATGCTAACTACACCCACAAAAACACAGTAAATAAATAACCCCACATCCACAAATTCAAAAGAAAGGAAGCACACACACTGTACCACAACCATCATCAAATTATCAGGAATCAAAAACCACTGGGTCATTAATATCTCTAAACATTAATGGTATCAACTCCCCAAATAAAAAGACATAGACTATCAGAATGGATGCAAAAACATGATCTGTCTTTCTCCTGCATACAAAAAACACACTTCAGTAAGAAAATATAGATATTATGTCATAGAAAAGGGTTGTAAATGGTATTCCAAGCAAAGAGCCCAAAGAAGCAGGCAGGTGTAGCCATTTTATTCTCTAATAAAATAGACTTTCACCCAAAATTAATCAAAAGAGATAGAGAAGGACAGTTCATACTTATCAAAGGAAAAACCCATCAAGACCATGTCTCAATTCTGAACACATATATCCCGAATGCAAGGGCACCCTCATTCACAAAGGAAACATTACTAAAGCTTAAATCACACATTGAATCCCAAGCATTAATAGTAGGAGACTTCAACACCCCACTTTCTACAATGGACAGAAACTAAATGAGGAAATAATGAAACTAACAGACATCCTGAATGAAATGGACTTAACAGACTTCTACAAAATATTTCACCCCAAATGGCAGAGAATATACCTTCTTCTCAGCACCTCACAGAAACTTCTCCAAAATTGACCATATACTTGGTCACAAAGCAACCCTCAAAAGATAAAAGAAGTTTGAAATAGCTCCCTGAATCTAATCAGACAACCATGAAGTAAAGCTGTAATTCAACAACAACAGAAAGAACAGAAAACCTACAAACTCATGGAAACTAACCAATTCCCTACTCGATGACCACTTGGTCAAAAAAGAAATTAAAAAAAAAAAAAGAAATTAAAGACGTTCTAGTATTCAATGAAAATTAAGACACAACATACACAAATTTATGTTAAAAAGCGCTGCTAAGAGGAATGTTCATAGCACTAAGCACGTCATAAAGAAATTACAGACACTCGATTCTAGTAACTTAGCAGCACACATGTAAGCTCTAGAACAGAAAGACCCAAATATATCAAAGAGAAGTAGATGATAGGAAATAAACAAAATCAGGGCTACAATCAATAAATTGAAAACAAAGAGAATGATACAAAGAATAAATGAAACCAGGAATGGGTTCTTGAGGTAACAAAAAAGATAGACAAACCCTCAGTCAAACTAATTAAAAGGCATAGAGAGAGTATCAAAATTATCAAAATCAGAAATGAAGAAGGAGACATAAAAATAAGCACTGAGGAAATTAGAAAAAAATAAGAAAATATTAGTTCTTATTTCAAAAGCCTGTATCCCATAAAGTGAAAAATCTAATGAAATGGATGATTTTCTGTATGGATTTCACTTACCAAAGTAAATGGTTGGGATTTTAGCTGAGACTCCCAACAGGGGGTACATGAAGACAGAAGTGACCATCTCCTAGCCAGACAGGACTAATGGAAGAAGGGGATCAAAAAGCCACCAACAAATCCTAAACCAAATATTACACTGCCTACAAGAAGTGCAGGGATAATGAGGGAAGAAAGATAGAGGAAAAGTCCAAACAATAATTGGCCCAACCTGACACTCACCCCACAGTAGAGAACCATCCCCTGACACTAATAATGATACTCTGCTATACCTTCAGACAGAAGTCTAACTTTACTGTCATCTGGGAGGCTCCAGTCAGCAGTAGGTAGACACAGATGTTGGGACTTACAGCCAAGTATGGGACAGAACTCTGGAGGTCCTGAGTAAAAGTTGGGGGAAAAATGAAAGGACATGAAGGGTCTGAAATCTCAGAAGGAGTCCAACAGAGACAACTAACCCAGTCACGTGAGGTCTTTCAGAGACTGAGACATCAACTAAGGAGCATGCATGATATGGACCTAGGACCCCTGCACACATGTAGCCCACTGGAGGCTCATTCTTCATATGTGCCGCCTGGGCAGTAGAGGGGGTGGTATTTATTACATGGACTCTGTTGTCTGCTTTTGGGTCTCTTCCCTCTGTCAGGGATTTCTTGACTGGACTCAGGGGAATAAGATAAAAACAGTCCTGATGTGACTTGATGTGCTGGGGAAGGTTAATTCTGGGAAGAGGGGGGCCTCCCCATTTCTGGAGGAAAAGGGTGAGGGGAAGGAGGAAGAAAGGGAAGTGGAGCATTGGCTGGTATGAGAGGAGGGAGGGGCACCCTAGGAATGTAAAGCAAAGAAATTAATATGAAATTTAAAATATGTTAAATGAAGATCACTTAATCAGTTTAGACAGTCCTATAACTCCTAAGAAAATAGAAGCAGTCATCAAAAATCTCACAAGGAAAAAAAGCCAAGGTCCAGATGGTTTTAGTGCAGATTTCTACCAGACATTCAAAGAAGAGCTAATACCAATACTTTTCAAACTATTCCCAAAAATAGAAACTGAAGGAACATTGCCAAACTCATTCTAGGAAACCACAGTCACCATGATACCTAAACCAAAGACTCAACAAAGAAAGAGAATTTCAGACAAATTTCCCTCATAAATATTGATGTAAAAACACTCAATAAAATACTTGTAAACAGAATCAAGAAACACATCATCCAACATGACCAAGTAGACTTCATCACTGGGATGCAGGAATGATTCAACATATGAAACTACTTCAACATAATCCGCCATATAAACTAACTCAAAAAAAAAAAAAATTCACCATCCTTTCCATAGATGCAGAAAAATCCTTTGACAAACTCCAGTACACCTTCAGGATAAAAGCACTAGAGAGATCAGGGATGAAGACTCATACATAAACATAGAAAGGCTACATACAGCACACTGATTGCCAACATAAAATTAAATGGAACACAAAGCAATTCCACTAAAAGTAGGGACGAGGGAAGGCTGTCCACTTTCTCCATACTCTCTTCAACATAGTACTTGATCCTAGCTAGAGCAATAAGTCAACTAAAGGAGGTCAAGGGGATACAAATTGTGAAGGAAGAAAGCATCACTATAATATGACAGCATACATAAATGACCCCCAAAATTCAACTAAGGAACTCCTACATCTGATAAACAACTTTAGAAAAGTGGCTGGATACAAGATTAAGTAAGGAATAAATAAAAACAAAAACAAACTAAACCATAGCACTGCTGTACAGAAATGACAAATGGGCTCAGGAATAAATTAGGGAAACTACACCCTTCACAATAACCACAAATAATATAAAATATCTTGGTGTAACTCTAATCAAGCATGTGAAATACCTGTATGACAAGAACTTCAAGTCTCTGAAGAAAGAAATTGAAGAAGATATCAGAAGATGGAAAAATGTTACAGGCTCATGGATCACTAGTATTGACATACTATGTTACAAGATTGCTGTCTTACCAAAAGCAGCCTACAGATTCAATGTAATCCCTATCTATCTTGATTGAGTTAACCCAGAAGCCAAAAGACACACCAAGTGTATATACTCACTCATAAGTGGATATTAGCCATATAATATAGGAAAAAAATATTAAAACAAATACTCCTAAAGAAGTTAAACAACGAGTTTGCGGGGGGCGGAGCCAAGATGGCGACTAGCACACACAGTTTCCGAGCTGTGGAAGAGATAAAGTTCTGAGTTGATGAGTGGAAGAACTTCTGAAGCCAGGGAAACAACGGAGAGACTTTCTAAACAACAGGGAACATCGCAGGAGGTGAAAACCTTGGTCTCCGGTCACCCAGGGACTTGTTTGGGGAAGGTGAGAAACGATCCTTTGATCTCTCGGCACTCCCCTCCCCCAGACCTCCCTCCTCCTCGGCACAGAGGACTCGCCTTTCTCAGCACAGACCTAACTGCCTGTGGCCTGCAGCCACTGAGGCGGAGCCCCAAGCCCTTTATCGGCAAAGGCCAGCAGTACTGTGTCTCTGAGCCCCAGATTCACGCATGGCGGCTGCACCATCCTCCCAGGGCCCGAGTCTGCTAGACGCCATACTAGCTCCGCAGGAGCGCCATCACTGATGGTACGGCCCGCCCAATCCCACAGTGACAGAGAATACGCTATATACTCACCAAAACCAGACAGAAACGCCATACAAGCTAGACACACCAGGCGCTGGGCCTCCGAAGCTTGGAGAGCACAGTGAAGAGACCCCAGGACTTCCCAGAAAGCATCTGGACTAGCAACCCAGTCTCCAGTTACAGCGGGACTTTCTAACCTGGCGGCGGAGCAGCACTGAGCTGGCGGGGCACATCAGCCCTCCAGCTTAAGACTAACCAGGGACAAACCAGAGAACAGAAAGGCTGGTTACCCCGATTCCCACTGACGTGACCACCCTGAAATCTCCAGCTGCAGCAAGAACTCATAACCTGGCAGTGACAGCAGCACGGAACTGGCGGAGCACATCAAAGAAGCAGGGCCAAACCAGAGAGCAGAGAGCCCAGATACGCCGATCTCTGCCAATTGTCCTGCCTGTAAGTGAGTGCACCCTTGAGAAACTGCAGCTCCACTGATCCTGGGTTCTTCTAAAACAGAAGCCAGGCATCGAACCCCCTCCCACCCATATACCCACTTTGGGAAACAGAGGGGCACTTGGAACATTGAAGTTTCTGCTCTGTGGGTCTAATTGAGGAGTTAAGGCAGTTAATGCCAGAAATTGCGCTGCGATCATCACTAGCGCCTGCGACATATACATTGCAGAGCCCCTCCCACACACTCAAGGGTTCAACATTAGCCATCATTCTGTCCCTCGAGACACATGCCCACACCCACTTACACACACACAAACATATAAACACGCACACACGCACGCTTGCATTTGCCTCTGTTTGCGCCTGCGTACTTTCCTCCCACAGGTACAGCTAGTCCTCAGCATACACTAAGGACACGGGACCTCTCTCAACTTCCTGAAGAATTCTCCAGTCACTAGAGAGAGACAGTACCAGTCTAATCGGCAAAATCCAAAAACAAACAGGGAAGGTCTCAGATAAGCCAATGGCCAGGGGTAGGCGAAAGAACACCTCCAACATAAATCAGGACATCATGACTTCACCAGCAAACCCCAAAATCGATGGATACTCCAATTCATCAGAAGCACAGGAAAATGACCTTAAAGCCATGCTTGCTCAATTATTTGAGGCTCATAAGGAGGAAATGAACAAATCTTTCAAAGAGTTGGCCAGTCAATTGGAGGTAAAGAAAGAAGAAATAGACAAAACCCTTAAAGAAACACAGGCAAACATAGCCAAACAAATAGAGGCATAAGTAGAGAAAAAATTAGTGGCATACAAAAAGGAAATGAACAAAGAAATAGAGTCCATCGTAGAGAGACAGGAATCCAAATTCAAACAAATAAAAGAAATGGTGCAAGGCATGAAAACAGAATTAGAATCAATAAAGAAAACACAAAATGAGAAAACTCTTGAGCTGGAGAACTTGGAGAAAAGATCAGGAACCACAAAAGTAAGCATCACCAACAGAATACAAGAGATGGAAGAGAGAATCTCTGGAGCTGAAGACACACTTGCAGAAATTGATACTTCTCTCAAAGAAAAAGTAAAATCAGAAAAATTCCAATCACAAAATATCCAAGAAATCAAGGATGCTATGAAAAGACAAAATCTAAGAATAATAGGAATTGAAGAAAAAGAAGACTCCAGGCTCCAAGGTCCAGAAAATATTTTCAAAAAAATCATAGAAGAAAATTTTCCCAACTTAAAGAAAGAGATGTCCATAAATATACAAGAGGCCTACAGAACACCAAATAGACTAGACCAGAAAAGAAACACATCACGTCACATCATAGTCAAAACACTAAATCTACAGAACAAAGAAAAGATATTAAAAGCAGCAAGGGAAAAAGGCCAAGTAACATATGAAGGTAGACCTATCAGAATCACACCAGACTTCTCATCAGAAACTATGAAAGCCAGAAGGGCCTGGGCAAGCATCATGGAGACTCTAAGAGATCACAAATGTCAACCGAGACTACTATACCCTGCAAAGCTTTCAATCAACATAGATGGAGAAAACAAAATACTCCATGACAAAACTAAATTTACGCAATATCTATACAGCAAACCAACCCTACAGAAGATACTAGAAGGAAAACTCCAATCCAACAAAAACGAATTCACCCAAGAAAACAGGGCATACAGATAATGTCCCAACAAAAATGAAAAGAAAACAAGCAATGAAACAAGGTAAGATCATCGACTCCATTACAAAAGGAACTAACATGCATTGGTCAATATTATCTATCAATATTAATGGACTCAACTCACCAATAAAAAGACACAGGCTAACAGAATGGTTACGGAAACAGGACCCAACATTCTGTTGCATCCAAGAAACACACCTATGCAACAAAGATAAACACTACCTCAGAGTAAAGGGCTGGAAAAATGTTTTTCAAGCAAATGGTTCCAGAAAACAAGCGGGAGTAGCCATCCTAATATCTAATAAAATAGACTTTCAACCCAAGTTAATCAAAAAAGATAAGGAGGGCCACTATATTCTCATCAAAGGAAAAATCCAACAAGAGGACATCACAATTTTGAATATCTATGCCCCAAATACAAGAGCACCTACATTCGTAAATGAAACAATATTAAAGCTTAAATCATAAATTGATCCTAATACCTTAATAGTGGGAGACTTCAACACCCCACTCTCATCAAGGGACAGATCAACCAGACAGACACCAAATAGGGAAATAAAAGCACTCACAGAATCCCTAAATCAAATGGACCTAATAGATGTCTACAGATCTTTTCACCCAAACTCAAAAGAGTACACCTTCTTTTCAGCACCACATGGAACTTCCTCCAAAATAGACCATATATTGGGTCACAAAGCAAGCCTCAACAGATACAAAAGGATTGAAATAATCCCTTGTATACTATCTGACCACCATGGACTAAAGCTGGACATCAACAACAACAGAAACAACAAAAAGCCGACACGCACATGGAAACTGAACAACTTACTACTCAATGACAGCTGGGTCAAGGAAGAAATAAAGAAAGAAATTAAAGACTTTCTAGAATTCAATGAAAATGAAGGCACAACATACCCAAATTTATGGGACACATTGAAAGCAGTGCTCAGAGGAAAATTTATAGCACTAAGTGCCTACAAAAAGAAATCCGTAACATCACATACAAACAACTTAATGACCCAACTGAAAAACCTAGAAAAAAAAGAAGCAGATACACCCAAGAGGAACAGACGGCTGGAAATAATCAAACTAAGGGCAGAAATCAATCAATTAGAAACAAATAAAATTATCCAAAGAATCAATGAAACAAAAAGCTGGTTCTTTGAGAAAATCAACAAGATAGACAAACCCTTAGCCAAACTAACTAAAAAGCAGAGAGAAACCATACAAATCAGCAAAATCAGAAAGGAAAATGGGGGCATAACTACAGACACTGAGGAAATCCAAACGATTATTAGGTCATACTACAAAAGCCTATATGGCACAAAATTTGAAAATCTAAATGAAATGGATAACTTTCTTGACAGATTCCATCTACCAAAATTAAGTCAAGATCAGGTAGAAAGACTGAATAGTCCTATATCTCCCAAGGAAATTGAAGCAGTCATTAACAGTCTCCCCTCCAAAAAAAGCCCTGGACCAGATGGCTTCAGCGCAGAATTCTACAAGACCTTCAAAGAAGTACTAACACCAATTCTCCTCAAACTATTCCATAAAATAGAAACAGAAGGAACACTACCAAACTCATTCTATGAAGCCACAGTCACTTTGATACCTAAACCACACAAAGATCCAACCAAAAAAGAGAACTTCAGACCTATCTCTCTTATGAACATTGATGCAAAAATACTCAATAAAATACTTGCAAACCGAATCCAAGAACACATCAAAGATATCATCCACCATGACCAAGTAGGCTTCATCCCAGGAATGCAAGGGTGGTTCAACATACGGAAATCCATCAATGTAATCCACCACATAAACAAAATGAAGGAGAAAAACCACATGATCATCTCCTTAGATGCTGAAAAAGCATTTGACAAAGTCCAACACCCATTTATGTTTAAAGTCTTGGAGAGATCAGGGATACAAGGCACATACCTAAAGATAGTAAAGGCAATATACAGCAAGCCTATAGCCAACATCAAACTCAATGGAGAGAAACTTAAATCAATCCCACAGAAATCAGGGACAAGACAAGGCTGCCCACTCTCTCCATATCTCTTTAACATTGTACTTGAAGTCCTAGCCAGAGCAATAAGACAACTAAAGGAGATCAAGGGGATAAAAATCGGAAAGGAAGAGGTCAAAGTGTCACTATTTGCAGATGATATGATAGTATACATGAGCGACCCCAAAGATTCAACCAGAGAACTTCTTCAGCTGATAAACACCTTCAGCAAAGTGGCAGGATACAAAATCAACTCAAAAAAAATCAGAAGCCCTCTTGTATACCAAAGACAAAAAGGCTGAGAAAGAAATTAGGGAAACAACAACCTTCACAATAGCCACTAATAACATAAAGTACCTTGGTGTGACTCTAACCAAGCAAGTGAAAGACCTGTTTGAGAAAAACTTCAAGTCTTTGAAGAAAGAAATTGAAGAAAATCTCAGAAGATGGAAAGATCTCCCGTGCTCATGGATTGGTAAGATTAACATTGTGAAAATGGCCATCCTGCCAAAAGCAATCTACAGATTCAATGCAATTCCCATCAAAATACCAACTCAATTCTTTACAGACCTTGAAAAAAAGATTCTCAGCTTCATATGGAGAAACAAGACACCCAGAATCTCCAAAACGATCCTGTACAACAACAGATCATCTGGAGGTATCTCCATTCCCAATCTCAAGCTGTACTACAGGGCAACAGTAATAAAAACTGCATGGTATTGGCATAGAAACAGAAAGGAGGATCAATGGAATCGCATAGAAGACCCATAAATAAACCCACACACCTATGAATACTCAATATTTGACAAAGAAGCCAAATCCATTCAATGGAAAAAAGACAGCATCTTCAACAAATGGTGCTGGACCAACTGGATGTCTACATGCAGAAAAATGAAAATAGATCCATATTTATCACCCTGCACAAAACTAAAGTCCAAGTGGATCAAGGACCTCAACATAAAACCAGATACTCTAAATCAGTTGGAAAAAAAAGTGGGAAACAGCCTAGAACTCATTGGCACAGGAGACAACTTCCTGAACAGAACACCAACAGCACAGGCTCTAAGAGCAACAATCAATAAATGGGACCTCATGAAACTGAAAAGCTTCTGTAAAGCAAAAGACACTGTCATCAAAACAAAAAGACAGCCTACAGATTGGGAAAGAATCTTCACCAACCCTTTATCTGACAGAGGGCTAATATCCAGTATATATAAAGAACTAAAGAAGCAGAAAAGCAACAAACCAAGTAATCCACTTAAAAAATGGGGAACAGAGCTAAACAGAGAATTCTCGAAAGAGGAACATCGAATGGCAGAGAAACACTTAAAGAAATGCTCAACCTCATTAGCCATTAGGGAAATGCAAATCAAAACGACCCTGAGATATCACCTTACACCCATCAGAATGGCCAAGATGAAAAACTCAAGTGATAGCACATGCTGGAGAGGTTGTGGAGAAAAGGGAACCCTCCTCCATTGCTGGTGGGAATGTAAACTGGTTCAACCACTTTGGAAGTCAATCTGGAGCTTTCTCAGACAACTAGGAGTAGTGCTACCTCAAGACCCAGCTATACCACTCCTAGGTATATACCCAAAATTTGCTCAAGTACACAACAAGGACATTTGTTCAACCATGTTCGTAGCAGCTTTATTTGTAATAGCCAGAACTTGGAAACAACCCAGATGTCCATCAACGGAGGAATGGATACAGAAATTGTGGTATTTTTACACAATGGAATACTACTCAGCAATCAAAAAGGAGGAAATCATGAAATTTGTAGGCAAGTGGTGGGATCTAGAAAAGATCATTCTGAGTGAAGTATCCCAGAAGGAGAAAGACAAACTTGGTATATACTCGCTTATATAGACCTACAAGATATGATAAACATAATGAAATCTACACACCTAAAGAAGATAATCAAGAACGTGGACACAGGCGAAGGTGATTAATCCTCATTTAGAAAGACAAATGGGATGTGCATTGAACTTATGACAGGAGTCTACCACAAAAGGCATCTGAAAGACTCTACCTAGCAGTGTTTCAAAGCAGACACTAAGACTCATAACCAAACCCTCGGCAGAGTGCAGGGAATCATATGAAAGAAGGGAAGTTAGTATGATGTGGAAAGGATAGGAGCTCTACAAGGACCAAACATATCTGGGCACAGGGTCTTTTCTGAGACTGACACTCAACCAAGGACCATCTATGGATATAACCTAGAACTTCTGCTCGGATGTGGCCCATGGTAGCTCAGTAACCAAGTAGTTTTCCAAAGTAAGGGGAACACGGACTATTTCTAACAGGATTTCAAGGGCAGGCTGTTTGACACCCCCCCCCCCCCCCCGGGGGAGCAGTGTGTTTGGCCCCAGAGGAGGACTTTGCGGCCAGCCCTGAAGATACCTGATAAAACAGGGTCAGATGAAAGGGGAGGAGGTCCTCCCCTATCAGAGGACTTGGAAAGGGGCAGGGAGGAGACCAGGGAGGGAGTGTGGGGTTGGGGAGGGAATGAGGGAGCGGGATATAGCTGGGACACAGAGTTAACAAAATGTAACTAAAAAGAAAATAATAATAATAATAATAATAATAATAATAATAATAATAATAATAAAAGTCTTCTTGGAACACAGCAAAAAAAAAAAGTGAGACCAACAAAAATGCAAAAGAATGTTGCAGTAAATATGAAAAAATGAATAAAATACAGAAATATTTAGTAATGCAGATATAATAGACAGAAAATTCTATGACTTAAAAGGCAAGACACAGAGAATGAAAAATGGTATTAGATTACTCAAACAATCTCTTGCTTGAAAAGGGACAAAAGACAAAATAGTGCATGATTGACTCAACCATCAATGCTGGGAAATTATTCAGGGCTGTTTTCCAATGTAAATTGAACCTACCACAGAGGGCCTCTGAAAGCCTCTGCCGTGCAGACTGTCAAAGCAGATGCTGAGCCTGATGGCCAACTGAAGGGCAGAGTGAATGGAATTTTATGTAAGAAGTGGGAAATAGCAAGAGCTGGAGAGGACAGGAACACCACAAGGAGAACAACAGAAGAAGAAAATTTGAACACAGGGAACTTCCCAGAGACTCATACTCCAACCAAGGACTATTCATGGAGATAACCTAGAACCCCTGCACAGATGTAGTCCATGGCAGTTCAGTGTCCAAGTGGGTTACATAGTAATGGGAAGAGGGACTGCCTCTGACATAATCTGATTGGCCTGCTCTTTGATCACCTCCCCCTGAGGGGGGAGCAGCCTTACCAGGCCACAGTAGAGGACAATGCAGCCACTTTTGATGAGAACTGATAGACTAAGATCAGAAAGGAGAGGAGAACCTCCTCTATCAGTGGACTTATGGAGGGGCATGCATGCAGAAAGGGGAGGGAGGGTGGGATCGGGAGGGGAGGAGGGAGGGGCTTATGGGAGGATACAAAATGAATAAAGTGTAATTAATAAAAAAAAGTAACAATAATACAGAAAAAAATACTTTGACCCAGCTTATTCTAATAGTACCTTTTTGCCTTCAAAATACTTAGATGTTAATGAATGTTTCTATTGCCTTGGATCCTGTCATTCTTTCTGTGTAACTGCTTTTAGGATACTCTTGTCATAATTGAAACGTCAGGCTTTATTTGTCGCTGTATATCTTGCCCATTTTGAATGCACTTAATTTCATAGAAATGTAAGTACATCATTTCCTCTGTATGCTCTGATCAATCTAAAGTGTTTCCTATTCTTTGCATCAACCTTTGGAAGATGTCTTGGAATTTGAGGCAAGCTTTTGGGACCTGCAGTCTGAATGCCACATGTTGAACTGATTCTTGCTCTGATACTTTTGTTACTGTGTGTTAAGCTTCTTTCCTCTTAGGCAGCAGATTTCAGATCACCTAGAACTGGAGTCCAAATCTGTTTTGCTAGGCTTGCATATTAATACCAATATAATTAAATCACAATAAATTACATTTGGCACAAAAAAATTTAACTAATATGATGAGAGAAAAAAAAAAGGTCAAAGAAAAACACTTCATTCAAACCACTTTCTGCAGCAACATTCTGCAAACTACATTCTGCAGCCAATGCAGAACAGCCACTTATGTCTTCAGAGCTGCAAATACCTGTCTCTACTCAATAAAAGAAGGAGATCCGGAAAAACCATAGACTAATGGGAATTTGCAACAGAAGCTGTTCTGAACTGAAAGCTCATGAAACAAGATATTTGAGCTAAGACTGGAGCATGAAAGTAATTTCCATGGTAGGATGACAGTATTTACAATGCCAGTGACACATGGAACCTCTGTAGTTAAAATATATGGGCATAGCCTAGCAATCTTAAAAGCGAAATCTGGTCAAGTGGGAACACACCATGATGTTGTCTAGAAAACTCAGTTTCAATATGTTTCCTCATCTTCCCTTTATAGATCTCAAGACCACGTTGGGCCTAAGCTGTCATAGGGAGCATAAGTCCTACTTGCAACTCATTATTTACTGTTCCACCAAGTAGAAGAATAAACATCATTGCTCTCAACGGTCTAGGCAATGAGTGTATAATAATCTAAGGTAACATAGAATTTTTTGTAGGTCCTTTGTAGTTATTTGTGTCTATGGAGTAAGAGCAAGAAAACGGCATTGTAGTTAGCTATGGAAAGATTTTTAACTCAAATTTGAGTCATAAATGCCAATGAAGAATAGGCAGTGATTTGAAAGAGAGAGTTATGGAGTATATTCAAGGGTTTGAATATACAATTTTTTTATACAATTTACAAAAGTGGTAAATTGTATAAAAATGTCAAAAGTACTAGATGTTTGCTGGTAATGACTCTGTATTGTCTTTGAACTAGGTAACAGTCTGAAGCAAATCATATAATTTTTAAATAAAAATTTGAAGGTGAAAAGTTAAGACACATTATAAAAAGAAGGTACCACTCCTTCAATTTACAAGGTAAGCTATTTATGAGTTCCATCAGGAAGGCTAATGCATCCACACTGAGTGGCCTTTAGGAGCATTTAAAGAATCTAGGATTTGGCAAATTAGAAAACTGGACATTATGTGAAATGAGTGAGTGTATTTAAAACTTAATAAAAATATGAAACCACCCATCTCTCAAAGCATGGATTGAGTGAACTTAAATAGAATATAAATACAATGCATTAATTGTTTTTATATTTTCCTATTGAAGGAACAAAGTGAAATTTGATTCAAGTGTAAGAAAAACTGGCTTAATTTATTTATTTATTTTAGCCAAACACTTTTTTATTTTTATTATGGCATATTTAAAGTTACTAGTAACATTGATCAGTTGGTTTCAATTTGCATTTAACTAACAGAAGCAAGATTGTGTTATCAAACAATTTGGGATGTAAATCAAAGTTAAATAGAGCAGAGAGTGACACAAAGTCTGAATGATAAATCATGTCTTTGAAACAGTCTGTTCATTATCTGTAACCATTCTGAGATTTTGTTACTCCAAATTTAGTTAAATTTTTGATGGGGAACAAAGTTGCCGTTAGACTTAACCAATCACAAATGCATCTTAAGTTTAATGACAACTCTATTAACTTAATAAATAACAGAAATTTATAGATAAGCTTCATTTGGTCTCAGTCTTAGCTGCATTTATTTTTATTTATTTTTTTTTCGTATTTTATTTTTTTCTTATCAGTTACATTTTATTAACTATGTACCCCAGCCGTGTCCCGATCCCTCATTCCCTCCCAGTCCCTCCCTCCCTCATCTCCACCGTGCCCCTTGCCAAGTCCACTGATAGGGGGGACCTCCTCCCCATTCATCTGATCCTGTTTTATCAGGTATCCTCAGGACTGGCTGCAAAGCTCTCCTCTGTGGCCTAACAGGACTGCTCCTCCCTTGGGGGGGTGGGGAGGCCAAAGAGCCAGCCATTGAGTTCCTGTTACAAATAGTCCTTGTTCCCCTCACTATGGGAAACCAATTGGTTACTGAGCTACTACAGGCTACATCTGAGCAGAGGTTCTAGGTTACATTCATACATGGTCCTTGGTTGCATGTCAGTCTCAGAAAAGACCCTGTGCCCAGATATGTTTGGTCCTTGTGGAGCTCCTATCCTTTCCTCATCAGACTAACTCCCCTTCTTTCTTATGATTCCCTGCACCCTGCCAAAGGTTTGGTCATGAGTCTTTGCTTTGAAAACACTGCTAGTTAGAGTTTTTCAAATGCGCTCAGTAGACTCCTGTCAATGTTTAATGCATATCCCATCTGTCTTTCTAAACGAGGATTGATCATCTTACCCCATGTCCGCTCTCTTGATTATCTTTTTTAGGTGTATAGATTTCATTATGTTTATCCTATCTTATAGGTCTATATAAGTGAGTATATACCGTGTTTGTCTTTCTCCTTCTGGGATATTTCACTCAGGATGATCTTTTCTAGGTCCCACCATTTGCCTGCAAAGTTCATGATTTCCTCCTTTTTGATTGCTGAGTAGTATTCCATTGTGTAAAAATACCATAATTTCTGTACCCATTCCTCCGTTGATGGACATCTGGGTTGTTTCCAGGTTCTGGCTATTACAAATAAAGCTGCTATAAACATGGTTGAGCAAATATCTCTTTTGTGTACTTGAGCAAACTCTGGGTATATACCTAGCAGTGGTATAGCTGGGTCTTCAGGAAGCACTATTCCTAATTGTCTTAGAAAGCACCAGATAGATTTCCAGAGTGGTTGAACCAGTTTACATTCCCACCAGCAGTGGAGGAGGGTTCCCCTTTCTCCACAACCTCTCCAGCATGTGTTGTCCCTTGAGTTTTTCATCTTGGCCATTCTGATGGGTGTAAGGTGATATCTCAGGGTCGTTTTGATTTGCATTTCCCTGATGGCTAATGAGGATGAGCATTTCTTTAAGTGTTTCTCTGCCATTCGATATTCCTCTGTCGAGAATTCTCTGTTTAGGTCTGTTCCCCATTTTTTAATTGGATTACTTGGTTTGCTGCTTTTCAGCTTCTTTAGTTCTTTGTATATACTCGATATTAGTCCTCTGTCAGATAAAGGGTTAGTGAAGATTCTTTCCCAATCTGTAGGCAGGCGTTTTGTTTTGATGACAGTGTCCTTTGCTTTACAGAAGCTTTTCAGTTTCATGAGGTCCCATTTATTGACTGTTGCTCTTAGAGCCTGTGCTGTTGGTGTTCTGTTCAGGAAGTTGTCTCCTGTGCCAATGAGTTCTAGGCTGTTCCCCACTTTTTCTTCTAACAGATTTAGAGTATCTGGTTTTATGTTGAGGTCTTTGATCCACTTGGACTTCAGTTTTGTGCAGGGTGATAAATATAGATCTATTTTCATTTTTCTGCATGTGGACATCCAGTTGGACCAGCACCATTTGTTGAAGATGCTGTCTTTTTTCCATTGAATGGTTTTGGCTTCTTTGTCAAAAATCGAGTATTCATAGGTGTGTGGGTTTATTTCTGGGTCTTCTATGCGGTTCCATTGATCCTCCTTTCTGTTTTTATGCCAATACCATGCAGTTTTTATTACTATTGCTCTGTAGTACAACTTGAGATCGGGGATGGAGATACCTCCAGATGATCTGTTGTTGTACAGGATCGTTTTGGAGATTCTGGGTGTCTTGTTTCTCCATATGAAGCTGAGAATCTTTTTTTCAAGTTCTGTAAAGAATTGAGTTGGTATTTTGATGGGAATTGCATTGAATCTGTAGATTGCTTTTGCCAGGATGGCCATTTTCACAATGTTAATCCTACTGATCCATGAGCATGGGAGATCTTTCCATCTTCTGAGATCTTCTTCAATTTCTTTCTTCAGAGACTTGAAGTTTTTCTCAAACAGGTCTTTCACTTGCTTGGTTAGTGTCACCCCAAGATACTTTATGTTATTAGTGGCTTTTGTGAAGGGTGTTGTTTCCCTAATTTCTTTCTTGGCCATTTTGTCTTTGGTATACAGGAGGGCTTCTGATTTTTTTGAGTTGATTTTGTATCCTGCCACTTTGCTGAAGGTGTTTATCAACTGGAGGAGTTCTCTGGTTGAATTCTTGGGGTCGCTCATATATACTATCATATCATCTGCGAATAGTGACACTTTGACCTCTTCCTTTCTGATCTGTATCCCCTTGATCTCCTTTAGTTGTCTTATTGCTCTGGCTAGGACTTCAAGTACTATATTGAAGAGGTAGGGAGAGAGTGGGCAGCCTTGTCTTGTCCTTGATTTCAGTGGGATTGATTTAAGTTTCTCTCCATTGAGTTTGATGTTGGCTATAGGCTTGCTGTATATTGCCTTTACTATGTTTAGGTGTGTGCCTTGTATTCCTGATCCCTCCAAGACTTTAAACACGAATGGGTTTTGGACTTTGTCAAATGCTTTTTCAGCATCTAAGGAGATGATCATGTGGTTTTTCTCCTTCAGACAAACTGCCTTTCAAAGGTGCTTCAATATCTTGTCACAACCTTGGCACACTGATTCATGTCTAGTACAGATGAAAGCTGTTTGAAGAGAATAACAAAATAAAATATTATAAATGTTGAAAAATAAATTTAAAATTTGTAATTGATTTTTGTAAATTTCCCTTTTGTAGACAGAATAATAGACATGTACAGAACAAAACTAGGAATTTTTCTCTGTTAGCAAATACACATCAGAAACATCAATAAAATCATTTAGCTTATGTATCATCCACATTAGAGGCAAAGTTGGCACAATTAAACTACAGTGGCCCTACATGGAAACACTTCCATTGTCATATTGTTAATGAACTTGGCACACATAGTTGCTTGCATATAACCTCTGTCAATATGTTGGTTACCCTCTGTGTCCCATGCACTGCTGTCTCCAACTAAAACATGTTCTCTGCTTAGCTTAGCCATGGCTTCTTTACCAGTGATGTTTTTTCTAATAACTCTGCTGCTTCCATAAATGCTCACTGAAGTAATGGTAAGTGTAAAATGCATAATCATCTCAGATCTACCTAACTAGTTTGTGAAATTGCACACTACTTGAGAATAACGCAATCCAGAGTCTAATAAGTGACAACATTCTGAAGGAGTCTTGAGGCACTTAACAGGATTATGAGTGATAAGAGAGTAAGTTTGCACTTTCCACCAATAACAGGTGTAAGAGCCACCAGTGAGACATGGCAACTGGATACTTAAAAATGGGGGTACAGTTTGATCACCTCCCCCTGAGGGGGAGCAGCCCTACCAGGCCACAGAAGACGACAATGCAGGCACTTTTGCTGAGAACTGATAGACTAAGATCAGAAAGGAGAGGAGAACCTCCCCTATCAGTGGACTTGGGGAGGGGCATGCATGCAGAAAGGGGAGGGAGGGTGGGATCAGGAGGGCAGGAGGGAGGGGTTTATGGGGGGATACAAAATGAATAAAGTGTAATTAATAAAAAATAAAAAAAAGTTTAAAAAAATGGGGATATACAGGGACTTCTGACATGAACTGATTGGCCTGGTCTTTGATCACCTCCCCCTGAGGGGGAAGCAAACCTTACCAGGCCACAGAGGAAGACAATGCAGCCACTCTTGATGAGACCTAACAGACTAGGATCAGAAAGAAGAAAAAGAAACCCTCCCCAACCAGTGGACTTGGGGAGGGGAGTGTGTGGAGAAGGCGGAGGAAGGGAGTGATTGGGAGGGGAGGAGGCAGGGAACTAGAGGGGGATACAAAGTAAATAAAGTATAATTAAAAATAAAAAAAGAATAAAAGAATTGGAAAGAAAAAATGGGGATACACTACAAATACACTGTAATTGAGATGCATGTAAAGTACAAAGCAAGAAGAGTTGAATTCATGTAGGAAGCATGTCTTGGGTTGGAATGGCGCATTGTGAAATATGAGGCAGGGGCAGAAAAAATCTATCAGTGGACAAAGAATTTTATTTTAAATCAACTTTATTTTGAGGACCAACTCCAAAAATTATGCTTTAACCTCTATAGTATGTGACATCTTTTTCAGTCTCAAGAGATAAATAACCTCTACTTACTCTGTAGCATATGGATGGTTTTTAATAGGATTGTTGATAGAATGTTCACTCAATATCTCAGTTGAGATGCTATATTTTATCCTCAATAGCTATAAAAATATGTGTCTCCTAAGAAATGTCTTATGATAGTAATTAAAAATACATCTTTAAAAAATAAATTTTATCTAAAAAGAAAGTTGTTATAAAAAGCAGAAAATTACTATTAACTTTTCTCTTAAGAAAACTCATTTTTGAGTTTTGAAATGAATTTTCTTTATATTTCATTTTGAATTTAAAAGAAATAGACTGGTGATGACAATGTTAGCTTTGATTATTTGATTATTATTGCAATGATTATTACAGATGTCTAGCATGTGCATTCTTTCTACCTCGAATTAGTATGTTTGGTAGGTGTATTTGTTCAAGCACTCTCTAAGGGTTCCTGTTCTTTGGAATATAAAATAGGAAAGAAATATAGACATACATTAGAAAATTGCTATAACGTATGGGGAGATATATGAGGACAAGCCTCTAAAAGTGTACAGAAATCAATCTTCATTCATGGTCCAGTGAATAACTCACCTTGAACTGTCAAAGAATATGCAAAATGACAGCATGTCTTTTACATCTGTTTAAAATGGTGCTCTTAGTCATAGGCCAATACAACTGTTGTAGAAATTCAACCTTAGATCCCATTCTGACAATTCACAGGCATTGTTCTACACCTAAACTCAGTCCCTACATGCACATATTGATAAGATAATGTAAACATTTAAACCTGTGCTACTCTATTATCAATTATATTAATGTTGTTAATCTGAACTGAAAAACAATCACGTCACTAGTTCACACTAGTTCAATTTACTCTTCCCAAATAGAATAAAGCATTTCTGTGTTAATATCTGAAATTTGGATGTTGAGAAGCCCTGAAAATTTTGACTCAGATATGTGAAATAATCCTGTGAGAGTGCTAAGTACAAAGCCTCCTCTTGCACTGAGTTCAATCTTTTCTAACTTTGGGTGACAAGAGGCTGGTGTGTCCTGGAAAGACTAGAGTAAATCCTGAGCTCACACCCTCTTCTTATCATACTTCATCTTGTGCAAATACAAAAGGATAGCTTTTGTGTTTCTTACTGTAAAGCTTGTTGTATAAAGTTATCTCTACTTCAGGTTCTGACACAGACTCAGGAAAAAACCCACCATATCTCCTGATCACAAGACAAATGTCAAGGCTCTCTTGGACACGATTATCTGTGAAAATTTAGGAAATAAATTCGAAGATATTAACAAGTCGTTACATGGCTACAACAAAGACCTAATATTGCTTGAGTACACACCCGATGATATTCAATATATGATTGACAGGTGTATTATCTTGAATATCCTAGGACTATGTTGTTATGGCAAGTAATGGACACTGTAATCTCCCTTAGCATGGCCTGTTCAAGGTCCTCGTGTTAGGCACCAAAAATGATGGTTTACTCACTCATTCAAAAACTCTTTTGACAATAATTGAATTTAGTGAATTCTGAGTTTATTTTTCCCCCAAATAAACTAAAAGCCTCTTAGGGGCCTAAACAGTGGGCCTCCCATTATTCTCTCCAGCAAGTCTGTATACTCATTACTTAACACAAACACAAGAAGCATGGAGAGTGTACATAAATTCAATAAACTAAGAAAATTAGTGTCTCCACTTAGAAGCTGAAGTGTTCTGAGCAAGCTGTGTGTGGAAGTTAGGAACTAGCATCACTTTAAAATTAATGCCCTAACCTTTCCTTCTTTAATTCAGTGGATCTCAGCCTTCCTCATGCTGCAACTCTTTACTGTACCTCCTTATGTTGTGGTGACCCCCAACGTAAAGTTATTTTCATTGCTACTTCATAACTGTTAATTTCTTAATGTTGTAAATTATAACATAAAGATCTGATGTTTATGATATCTAATATGTGACCCCTGTAACATGGTCAGTGGACCCCCAAAGGGATTGTTCCCAAAAGGTTAAGAACCTTTGCCTTAAAGTCACATGTATTTTGTTGGCAGAATTCCCAGTAAAATTCTTTCTTACACTTGCTTAGCTTAATCTGATCATATTGGTATGAAACTGTGCTATGCTTTAGAATATGTACCTTTGTGGTTATTCAATAGTAACTCTCATGTTTTTTGTTGTTTGTTTGCTTGCTTGCTTGTTTTTTGAGACAGGGTTTTTCTGTGTAGCCCTTGCTGTCCTCGTTTTGCTTTGTAGATCAGGCTGGCCTCTTACTCACAGCAACCTGACTACCTCTGCCTCCCTGAGTGCTGGGATTATAGGCATGCACTACCATGCTCAGCTCTTTTCATTTTATGTGATTTTTTAAAATGATTTCACACTAACGTAATAGATTTTGATCACACTCCTATATCTGGCTTTTTTATTTCCATCCATTTTCCATTAACTCTGATTTATTTCAACCAATAAATACTCTCATTATTCTTGCCCTTTTTGTTGTTATTTGTGATGCACTGGATTTAACCAATGCTACACTCACAGTCATGTGTATGAAGTAATGCCTGGATCAAAAGAAAATCACTAATGGCTCAGCCCTGAAGATAATGATTCCACCTGCTCCAGCAGCTGTCCACTACCAATGCTTCCCTAGAGAGCAACCAGGTCCTATGAGAGCCTTGCTCATTTATGACTGAATGTTAACACGGCCTCTCTTGTGCAGGCCTGTAATGGCAACCCAAAGTCCATTTTTCCATGTGGAAAAGAAGAGTAAGTCTCAGTTGGATGCTCCCATTCATTAAAGGTGGTTAACTTCTTAAATGAATTGTAGAAGGTTGTGGTAAAGTACTTGTTCTTGAAGATGGACATGTGTAAATGGAACAGCTGCTCATATTTCAAAACGGCTGGCCATTCTTCTTCCAGCTTCTTCTGAAATCATGATAGGGATATTTCTCCCTAAATACTCACTTTGCAACCTCATAGAGCATTTGAGGTAAGCTTTGGAAGTACTTTTTTCCAGGGAATGAAACTCCTTGACACTCATATCATAGAAATTCCTTAAAACTGATTAAGAATTCATAGTTTGTATTGCTTCCCATGGAATTTTTGGTGGTGGATTCTTGCTGTTTGAATTTGTTTCTTTCTATTGATTATGCCCAGTCCTTAGACAGTGATCGTCTATGGTATAATGATTTTTTTTTTAAACTTGTTTGAGTTTTTTTTTTTTTTTAATTGTCAGGACAGAGTATCAGCTACTAATTCTGTGACTTCTACTGTATCAATAGTAGAAGACAATACAATTTGCTTTTAAATTTATAATTTAAAATACAGTTGAAACATAATTCAAAACGTTTTTAACATTTTTATTTTATGTTTCAGTTGACATCCTTGTTGCAGCCTCATTTCTCCTCTCCTCACACTCCCACCTTCCTATCTACTCCCTCTCCCTGTGCCATCTTTCCTCCCCTTTTCCTATGAAAATGAAAACTCCCTATGCCCGCCAGCCCAGCTCAGCAGTTTCATCAGTACTGAGCATGTCCTCTTCCCCTGTGGCCTGGCAAGGCTCTCCAGCCAGGGAGAAGTGATTTAAAAAACCACTGGCAATTGATTCCAATGTAGTCCCCACTTCCATTACTGGAGGTCCTACCTGAGGCTGAAATTGCCCATCTGTTACATCTTTGCAGGAGGCTTAGTTCCAGTTCATGCATGGTCCTTGGTTGATTCTTCAGTCTCAGCAAGCTCCTCTGAGCCCTGGTTAGTTGGCTCTGTTGGTCTTCTTGTGGAGCTCCTATCATCTTCAGGTCCTTTGCTTTTTCCTCTCAATTTTTCACCTGATTCCCTGATGCATCATGCAGTGTTTGGCTGTGAGTCTTGGCATCTGTTTTCAAGAGCTGCTGGGTAGCACCTCTCAGGTGACAATTCTATCAGTGTCTGTCTGCAAGTTTAGCGGAGTATCCTTCATAATGTCATAGGCTGGCATTCTCTGATAGGGTGGGTTTTTAGTTGGACCAGTCCTTGGGCATTCTCTCAATCTCTGCTCTTTATCTCTTCACATCTTGCAGGCAGGGTAAATTTTGGGTCAACGTTTTTGCGTATAGGTTGGTGTTCTCCTCCCTCTGCTAGGAGACTAGTCTAGTTAGAGGGTGTCCTCTTCAGTCTCTATGGCCTCTGCTACTAGGAGTCTCTGCCTGAATACTCCTAATGTCTTCCTAGGAGCCTACAGTGACATAGGTCTCCAGCTTGTCACAGGGATACCCCAACCCTCAGTTTCTCTTTTCTCTACAGTCAGTCTGTCCTCTCATCCTTGCTCGCCCCACTTCTGTTCTCCGCCCCCTTAACTCTGCCCCTCTCCAACCTTGATCCCTCCCTTCAGCCACTACCTCTTCCTATTCTATTTCCCCTTCCAAGTGAGATTCATGCATCCTTCCTTGGGTCCTCCTTATCACTTATCTTTTTGAATCTATGCCTCATGCTAAGCTAATTGTGCTATGTGGCTAAAATCCACTTATGAATGAGTACAAAGCATGTGTGGTTTTCTGGGTCTGGGTTACCTCACTCAGGATGATCTTTTCTGGTTACATCCATTTTACTGCAAATTCCATGATTTCTCTTTGTTGTTGTTGTTGTTGTTAATAGCTGAGTAGTAGTCCTTGTGTAAATGTGCCACGGTTTCTTTATCTATTTTTTCAGTTGAGGAACATCTAGGTTGCTTCCCAATTCTGGCTATTATGAATAAAGCTGTTAGAAACACAGTTGAGAAAGTATCCTTGCTGTATGGTGCAGCCTTTTTTGGATATATACCCAGGAGTGGTATAGCTAAGTCTTGAAGTAAAGCTATTTCAAATGTTCTGAGGAAGTGCCAGATTGATTTCCAAAGAGACTGTAGCAGTTTACATTAGCTCCAGCAATGGAGGACTATGCCCCTCATGCCACACTCCATGCAGCATGTGCTATCCCTTTAGATTTTAATTTTAGGCAATCTTACAGTTGTGAGATAGAATCTTATAGTCTTTTTGATTTGCATTTCCTTGATGACTGAGGACGTTGAACATTTCTTTACCTGCTTCTCAGTCATTTGAGATTTCTCTGTTGAGAACTCTCTGTTTAGTTCTGTGCCCCATTTTTAGCTGATTTTTTTTTATTGGTGTTTTATTTCTTGAATTCATTTTATGTTTTGTATATTACCCCTTTGTCCATTGTTGGATCGGTAAAGATCTTTTCCCAATCTGTAGACTGTCATTTCATTTATTGACAGTGTGCTTTGCCTTATAGAAGATTTTCAGTTTCAAGAAATCCCATTTTTTATTGTTAATCTTGTAGCCTGAGCTATTTAAATAAATGAAAAGAAAGAAAAGGAAAAGAAAAGAAACTGGAAAATGCCCTACAGACTTGTCTACAGCCTGATCTTTTGGATACATTTTCTTAATTGAGATTTCCTCCTCTCTGATGACTTTAGCTTGTGCTATATTGACAAACAAATACCCACTACACTATGTTAAGAGAAAATTGAGAAATTTGTACAAGGATATGCACTAAAACACATTACAAATTAAACTGAAATAAAATCCTTTAAAATATTCTAATGACCCAGAGGAAGCCTAGGAAAGAAAACAGAGGAAGTGAACATAGGTCAACACCACACACACACACACACACACAACCACCACCACCACACCCGACCACACCACACCATACCACACCACAGAAACATACAGAAAACTAATGTAATAACAGACTGAACCTCCAGTAATATTTGAAGGTGAAAGTAGACAAGGGGTCCCTGGGAAATAGTGATCTAGTTCAGCTCAGGCACATTTCAACCTTTGTCACAGCGTGAGATTTGCTGAGACAACACTGCGCAATACATTACATTTAAACATGTACCAGAGAAGCCGGAAAAAAAAAAAAGTTTCTGAGCAACGGACTTGGCATCATTGCTAGGACTTGACTAGCAGAATTCCACACTGAAGGAGAAATTTGAAGTGGGGACGAGGGTAGGTTTTAGTTACTCTCTCTAAACTACAGGCAAGGAGTAGTTAGCACAATGCATTTCTCTGAAAAAATAAAAAATCTCTATAAAAGCCTTTGAAGGACTAAGAAGAAATGAAAAGGAAAACAAACTTCAGGCTCCTGTTTTGTTAGAAACTGCTTGAGAAATCCAACAGCGCCCTCTGTTGGTGCAGTACAGCAGTGCATCGAAATTCAAAAGTGGATGCATTTTTTTAAATTTATTTTTAAATTAATATTTCATTAATTATAATTTATTCACTTTTTATCCAAGATGCAGCCCCAGTCCTTCCCTCCTCCCAATCCACCCTCTCTTTCTTTTCTCCTCCCACTCCATTCCCACAGTACACTGATGGGGAGATCTTACCCCCCTTCCATTTGACCCTAGCGTATCAAGACTCCTCAGGACTGGCTGCAATGTCCTCTTCTGTGGTCTCGTAAGCCTGTTCTCCCTTCAAGGGGAGGTGATCAAAGATCCAGCCACTGAGTTCATGTCAGAGACAGTCCCTGTTCCCATTGCTAGGATACCCACTTGGACACTGACCTGCCATGGGCTACATCTGTGCAGCGGATCTAGGTTATCTCCATGCATGGTTCTTCAGAAAGTCATAGAGGATAGACAAAGAAGAGGGAGAAAATAGGGAATAGGTCAGGATCCTGCCACAGAGGGCCTCCAAAAGACTCTAGGCACCAGAGTATTAAAACAGATGCTAAGACTCATAGCCAAACTTTATGCGAAGTGTAGGGAATCTTTTTTTTTAATTTTTTATTAATTACACTTTATTCATTTTGTATCCCCCCATAAGTCCCTCCCTCCTCCCCTCCCGATCCCACCCTCCCTCCCCTTTCTGAAAGAAGAGGGAATAGAAAGACCCGGAATGGACAGGAGCTCCACAAGGAGAGTAACAGAACCAAAAATCTTGGCCTAGGGGTTTTTTCAGAGACGAAGTTTCATTCTTAACTCCATTCCTATTGTATCTAGGCTGGCAGTGATATTCGCATGGACACTCCTCCCCTAACAACCATACACATACATATATGATACATATATTATATATGTATCTATATACATATTTGATATACATATATGTATATAACATACTACGAAATATGTGTGTGTCCTAGTTAGAGTTGCTATTATATATGTATATATCCGTACCTATATGTATATTAGTAAATGAAGGATGTTTCATCTCTGTATATAGATACATATATGTATCTATATATGTATATGTATATAGATATAGATATATCTATATAGATATATCTATATAGATATATGTATCTATATACAGAGATGAAACATCCTTCATTTACTAATTAAGAAAATGCCATAAAGTACCAGATAACCAAGCTACAATCCACAGATTCAAAGAAGCCAAGGAGGGGCCAAAGGAGGATACTTGATTCTCACTCAGAAAAGGAAGAACATAGGTATCTAAAGTAGTTTCTGAGCAATGGACTTGACATGATTGCTAGGACTTAAAGAGCGGGATTCCACATTGAAGGAGAATCTTCAAGTGGGGACAGACACTGGTTTCAGTTATTCTCTCAAAACCACAGGCAGTGAGTAGGTAGCTCAATGTGCTTCTCAGGGGAAAAAAAAAAAAAGGGCTATAAAAGCCTATAAAGGACTAAGAAGAAATGGAAAGGAAAACAAACTGCAGGCTCCTGTTTCGTTAGAAACTGTGTGAGATACTTTAACCAGAAGAGCATATGCAGCAAGTACTATCCAGAGGCACTGTGTGTATCCAGACACCTTAAGCATATTAAACAGTTGTGCACAAACAGTGCAAAAGATACACTTCTCATCAATAAAATAGCGCTTCTGTCAATTTGCCTTGTTTTGTAAAATAATGTTACTTTATTAAAATGTTATTTTAGAAAAGAAAGAAAGAAAGAAAGAAAGAAAGAAAGAAAGAAAGAAAGAAAGAAAGAAAGAAAGAAAGAAAAAGAAACTCTTGTGAGAAATTCACCAGAGCCCTCTGCTGGCACAGTACAGCGGTGCAGCTGAAATTCAAAAGTGGAGGCTCTTGTTTAAGACCTGGTTTGTTCTGTGATGTCACTATGAAGCTGTTTCAAATAGAGGAGTTACTGTCTACATAGAGACAGGGAGACATATCCATTCTCCATTCTTTTCTAAACTAGAAATAATATATCGTCTAATATATGTCAAGTAAGAAATACTTGCTTGTAAGAAATACAATACTTGCTTGTAAGTAAGAAATATATGCTGTAAGAAATAAAGTGCTACTATGGAAAAGTTGCTTTCAGATGCAAGACACCACGTTTTGTATGCGAACTTAACTGTCTTTTGAATCAACATTCTCTCCACTCCCAGCTCATACATTACTCACTTTTATTTAGAATACGTTAACTGCTTTGACATATTTTCTACTATTTTACGTTAAAATTTCTCTAAGTTTTTTTCTACATAAATCATTTTATCTGTTTAAAGAAACTCTGGTGTTTCTAAAACATTATAAACAGATAAACACAACTGTCACTGCCAGACCCAGAGGCTTTTAGACAAATATCGTACCAAAACCACCATCCGATAGCCCGCAAAGTAAAAGTCTTGAAGGAATCCTGCTCCCCCAGGTGGCACCTTTGGAAGGAATTCTGTACGCAGCATGTGTGGTCTGCCATCTAGTGGTCCCGTGGATTGACTTTGCTGGGAGATTTCTGCACTTTTGTTCAAGAGAGACTTTTCACCATTCCTTCTATGAGGCTAGGGCTTTCACAGGAGCAACCTGCGAAAGCTTATTTCTTTCCCATAAAAATACTCAAACACTAAAGGCTCATTTAAGAGTTGGGGCTGTGCTACATCGTTTGTGGTAGCAGTTTTGGGTGAACGATCTCAGAATTACGTGAGACCTTTGAGATGGTACTTTGCAGTGTGCAATAGTGTGTCCTTCCCTGTTGGGAAACACAGTGAAACTATAGAATTAATCACATCACTGTGAATCAGGATTCAGTATAGAGATTTAAAAGACCCCATTGTTTTTATCTCCACATAAAGGGCAAGTACGTTGTGCTACTGAACTGCTGCTACTGCAGGAGGTCAGGAATGGAAAAGAGAACATGTTCTGGATTTTCCTAAAATTTCTGTCTTCTACATCTTTTTGTCCCTGCTTTCTTCTTCTTTACTGTGATCAAACAAGCCTCCTACTTGGGTACTTATCCTGAATGCCATTCTTTTTAACGTTGTTTTATCTTTCTCCTGATTTTTGTCAATATATTAATATATTGCATGTATCAATAAATACACACATGTGCTCAATGCAGGATAATAATCTTCTCCTGCATCACACATAGCATTTACCATGTTATAATATAAATGTAATGTTGATTAGACAAAGGCCCTTTATGAACTACGGACCTGGAAGGCAGTAGAAAAGTGCCCACTGTATGATTCACATTTTGTGTAAATAAATCCCAACAAAGCACATAGAATTTTCATCTTTGAGAGATCCAAGATGGCGATGCCAGGAGGACATTGTGTCTGAGGGGCAGGACAGCAGTGTCAACATAGCGACCAGGAGACTGAACTCTGGGACCTAAAACACCAGCTTTTGTAAATGCCAGGTGAGAGGAAATCCTATTTGTGAAATCAGTTAGGACCAACCTCAGGTCAACCAATCAATCCCTAGAAAAGGTTCTGCGGACCAGCGGGCAGACAGCCGCTGGCTCAGATCAGAATGCACAGCCTCCCACCCAGAGCGGCGCCCCCAGTCACCATCCCAGACCAAGACACACAGTCTCCAGACCAGAGCAGAGCCCTCATTTGCTCGCCCAGAGAGGATTGCACAGCCTCCGGCCTAGAAGGGGAGCCCAGAGTGAGGCTCACAGCTACCAGCACAGATCAGGGCGCACAGTGTCCTGACCAAAGCGGCACCCTCAGCCACCATCTCAGAACGGGCACACAGTCTCTGACCCAGAGCTGGGCCTTCAGCTGCCAGCCCAGAGTAGAGCACTCAGCCTCTGGCCCAGAGACTTACTGTGCACTCGACTCACCTTCCTAGGGAGAACTGTGGTCCCCAGGGCACCAGACACTGAGTTTCCCTGTTGGGAGAAAACCCCACAGCTAGGGAATCAGCAGATTCTTCAAGAGAGCTGTACCTGGAAAATAGTGTAACAGCAGCAGCTCACTAAATTCAGAAAGAGAAACCCAGCAGCAGGGCAGCTGTCTCTAGGACTTCTATGGGTGAGAGGAGAGCCACCCTGACTAACAAAGACCACAACTACCACTCAGGTGTGTATGCCTGAGGTGAGCAGTGACAATTACTGAGAAACACTGGCCATTCAGTGACCACACCCAAAAAGCAGAGGAGGCCTCATTCAGGAAAAATCATCTTCCTGCCAAGAGGATTCTCTCTACCCCAGGATACCAGGAAGCACCAGAAACTAACAGCCAACACTTAAAATAGCCCAATGGGTAGAGGTCAGAGTAAAAGCTCAACCAACAAAAGACAGAGCAATATGAAATCTCCAGAACCCAGTCATCCAGGAATGAGCAGCTCTGAATACCTCAGCATAATTGAAATTCAAGGAGATGACCTTGCTTCTATGCTGAAGAAGAGGATAATAAAATAAACAAATAAAATACGTAAAGATTTAGAGGAAGATAAAATCAAACAGATTATGGCCATCCATAAAGAAATGCAGGAAGTTAAAGACAAACAGATTATGACCACCCATAAAGAAATACAGGAAGTTGCAGTCAAACAATTTGTGGCCTTCAGAGAAGAAGTAATTAAATCACTGAAAGAAATAAAAGAAACAGAGGAATGTTCAAACAAACATGTGAAGAACTAAAAGAAAACAAGAAAATACAATCAGACAGGTGAAGGTAATAAAAAAAATCAAGATCTGAAGATAGAATTGGGAAAATTAAAGAAAACAAAACGGAGAAAATCGTGAAAAGGAAAAATTTAGGGAAGAAAACAGGAACTTCAGAGGTAAACATAACCAACAGACTACAAGAGATGGAAGAAAGAATATCAGGTGTAAAGGATACAATGGAAGAAATCAATGTATCTGTCAAAGAAAATGTTAAAGCTAAAAAATTCCTGACACAAACCATCCAAGAAATCCAAGACAATATGAAAACACACAACCTAAGAATAATAGGAATACAGGAAAAGGAAGATTCCCTCCTCCAAGGCCCAGAAAAATATCTTAAAAAAAAAAAAACATAGAAGAAAATTTCTGAACTTAAAAGAGAGGCCTATAAGAATAAAAGAGCCCTAATAAAAGAATACCAAATAAATTAGACCAGAATAGAAAATCCTCCTTCCACATAATAGTAACACTAAGTATACAGAACAAAGAAAAAATACTAAAACCTGCAAGAGAAAAAGGCCAAGTAACATATAATGGCAAACCCATCAGAATCACACCTGACTTCTCAACAAAGACTATGAAAGCCAGAAGGACTTGGAGGGATATCATGCAGACCCTAAGAGAACACAGATGTCAGCATAGGCTAATATATCCAGCAAAACACTCAATTATCATAGATGGAGAAAGCAAGGTATTCAATGATGAAAACAAATTCCTAACCACAATACCTACCCACAAATCCAGCATTACAAAAGATACTAGAAGGAAAAATAGAACCCAGAAAAACTAACTACATTCAGGAAAACACAAGAAACAAATAACCTCACTACAGGAAAACTAAAAGTAGCCAAGCACACAAACACACACATCAAAATCAAAGGATCGTGAACTGCCATGGGCTACACCTGTGCAGGGGTTCCAGGTCATCTCCATGAATAGTCCTTGGTTGGAGTATGGGTCTCTGGGAAGTTCCCTATGTTCAAATTATCTTGTTCTGTTGCTCTCCTTGTGGAGTTCCCGTCCCCTCCAGCTCTTACTATTTCCCACTTCTTACATAGAATTCCATTCACTCTGCCCATCAGTTGGCCATCAGGCTCAGCATCTGCTTTGACGGTCTATACTGCAGAAGCTTTCAGAGGCCCTCTGTGGCAGGTTTCAAGGTTGTTTCCTGTTTTCTTCTGGCTTTCAGAGGCCCTTTGTAGCAGGTTCCGAGGTTGTTTCCTATTTTCTTTTTCTTCTGATGTCC
Source organism: Psammomys obesus (assembly GCF_907164565.1). Taxonomy (NCBI): domain Eukaryota; kingdom Metazoa; phylum Chordata; class Mammalia; order Rodentia; family Muridae; genus Psammomys; species Psammomys obesus. The sequence goes on from NW_026596725.1 coordinate 109,366, forward strand.
ATCCTCTTTGCCTTTCAGGATGGGGATTGAACATTTTAGTTAGGGTCCTCTCTTTTGCTTAGTTTGTTTAGATGTACAGATTTTAGTGGGTTTATTCTATATTGTATGTTTATATGAGTGAGTATATACCATGTGTGTCTTTTTGCTTCTGGGACAACTCACTCAGGATGATCCTTTCCAGGTTCCACCATTTACCTGCAAATTTCATGATTTCCTTATTTTTCATTGCTGAGTAATACTCCATTGTATAGATGTACCACAGTTTCTGCATCCATTCTTCAGTTGAGGGGCATCTGGGTTGGTTCCAGCTTCTGGCTATTACAAATAAAGCTGCTACAAACATGGTTGAGCAAATGTCCTTTTTTGTGGGTTACATAGTAATGGGAAGAGGGACTGCCTCTGACATAATCTGATTGGCCTGCTCATTGATCACTTCCCCCTGAGGGGGGAGCAACCTTATCAGGCCACAGTAGAGGACAATGCAGCTACTTTTGATGAGAACTGATAGACTAAGATCAGAAAGAAGAGGAGAACCTCCCCTAGGAGTGGACTTGGTGAGCGGCATGCATGCAGAAAGGGGAGGGAGGATGGGATCGGGAGGGGAGGAGGGAGGGGCTTATGGGGGGATACAAAATAAATAAAGTGTAATTAATAAAAAAATTAAAAAATATCAAAGGATCGAATAGCCACTGGTCATTTATCTTCCTTAATATCAATGGACACAACTCTCAAATAAAAAAACACAGACTAACAGAATGTATATGTAAACAAGACCCAGCAATCTTTTGCATACAGAAAGAAGCTTAAGTCACAAAGATAGACATTACCTGAGAATAAAGGGCTGGAAGACAGTTTTCCAAGCAAATGGACCTAAGAAGCAAGCAGTAGTAGCCATATCTAATATCTAATAAAATAGATTTTCAACCAAAGTTAATAAAAAAGTTAACCAAAGTCAATGGGGCAGGTCATTTCATATTAATCAAAGAAAAATCCACCAAGAAGACAACACAATTCTGAACATTTATGCCCCCAAAACAAGAGCACCCACATTTGTAAAAGAAACATTAATAAAGCTGAAACCACACATAGATCCCCACATATTAATAGTGGGAGACTTCAACACCCCACTTTCAAAAAAGGACAGGTCAACAAAACAGAAATTAAACAAAGAAACAATGACTCTAACAGAGGTCATGAAGCAAATGGATCTAACAGACATCTACAGAACCTTTCACCCAAACAAAAAAAAAATTATCTTCTTCTCAGCACCTCATGGAACCTTCTCCAAAATAGACCATATAGTTGGTCACAAAACAAGTCTCAACAGATACAAGAAGATTGAAATAATTCCTTGTATCCTGTCTGATCACCATGGACTAAAGCTGGATCTCAAGAACATCAGAAATAACAAAAAGCCTACACACACATGGAAACTGAACAACTTGCTTCTAAATGACAGTTGGGTCAGGGAAAGAATAAAGAAAGAAATTAAAGTCTTCCTAGAATTCAATGAAAATGAAGGCACAACATACACAAACTTGTGGTAAGAGGAAAGTTTATAGCATTAAGTGCCTTCAAGAAGAAATTCGAGACAGCTCATTCAAGCAACTTAATGGCTCACTTAAAAACCCTAGAAAAAGCAGAAGCAGACACACCAAAAAGGAGTAGACAGCTGGAAATAATCAAACTCAGGTCTGAAATCAATCAATTAGAAACAAATAAAACAATTCAAAGAGTCAATGAAACCAAGAGCTGGGTCACTGAGAAAATGAACAAGATAGACAAACACTTAGCCAAACTAACTAAAAGACAAAGAGACACTATCCAAATCAATAAAATCAGAAATGAAAAGGAGGACATAATGACAGAAACTAAGGAGATCCAAACAATCATTAGGTCTTACTTCAAAAGCCTATATGCCACAAAATTTGAAAATCTAAATGAAACAGGCAATTTTCTTGATCGATTCCACTTACCAAAGCTGAATCAAGACCAGATAAATCAATTAAATAGTCCTATATCCCCTAAGGAAATAGAAGTGGTCATTAAAAGTTTCCAAAAAAAAAAAAAGAAAGAAAAAAGAAAAAGAAAAAACAAACAAAATAAAATAAAATAAAACAGGGTCAGATGGTTTCAGTGATGAATTTTACCAGACCTTCAAAGAAGAACTAACACCAATCTTCTTCAAACTATTCCATGAAATAGAAACAGAAGGAACATCATCTTGGTACCTAAACCTCATAAAGACCCAACAAAGAAAGAGAACTTCAGGCCAATCTCCCTTATGAACATTAATGCAAAAATACTTCACAAAATACTTGCAAACCGAATCCAAGAACACATCAAAGATATCATTCACTATGGCCAAGTAGGCTTCATCCCAAGGTATGCAGGGGTGGTTCAATATACGGAAACCCATCAATGTGATCCACCATATTAACAAACCCAAAGGAAAAAAAAAACACATGATAATCTCCTTAGATGTTGAAAAAGCATTTGACAAAATCCAACATACATTCATGTTTAAAGTATTGGAGAGATCAGGGATACAAGGCACATATCTAAACATAGTAAAGGTAATATATAGCAACCCTATAGCTAACATCAAACTAAACAGAGAGAAACATAAATCAATCCCATTGAAATCATGTTGCCCATTCTCCATACCTTATCAACATAGTTCTTGAAGTCCTACCTAGAGCAATAAGACAAAGGAGATCAAGGGGATACAAAATGGAAAGGAAGTCAAAGTATCACTATTTGCAGATGATATGATAGTATAACTGAGTGACCCAAAAAATTCTAACAGAGAGTTCCTACAGCTGATAAACACCTTCAGCAAAGTGGCTGGATACAAATTTAACTAAAAAAAACTCAGTAGCCCTCCTGTATACAAAAGACAAAAGGGCTGAGAAAGAAATTAGGGAAACAACACCCTTCACAATAGCCACAAAGGACATAAAGTAACTTGGTGTGATCTTAATCAAGAAAGTCAAAGACTTTTTAGTATGAAAAAATTTCCAGTCTCTGAAGAAAGAATTAGAAGAAGATATCAGAAAATGAAAAGATCTCCCATTCTCATGGCTTGGCAGGATTAACATAGTAAAAATGGCCATCTTACCAAAAGCAATCTACAGATTCAATGCAATTCACATGAAAATAACCACACAATTCTTTACAGACCTTAAAAGAAAAATTCTCAACTTCATATGGAATAACAAGAAACCTAGAATTGCCAAAATAATCCTGTGCAATAAAAGATCTTCTGGAAGTTATCTCCATCCCTGATCTCAAGCTGTAGTATAGAGTAACAATTGTAAAAAATGCATGTTACTGGTGTAGAAACAGACTGGTGGATCAATGGAATCGAAGAGAAGATCTTGAAATTAACCCATACACTAATCGACACTTGATCTTTGACAAAGATGCCAAAATCTTACAATGGCAGTAAGATAGCATCTTCAACAAATGGAGCTGGTCTAACTGGATGTCTACATGTAGAAAAATGCAAATAGATCCACACTGATCACTCTGCACAAAACTAAAGTCCAAGTGGATCAAAGACCTCAGCATGAAACCAGACACACTGAACCTGTTAGAAGAAAAATGTGGGGAAGAGCCTAAAACTCATTGGCACAGGAGACAACTTCCTGAACAGAACACCAACATCATAGGCTCTAGAATCAACAATCAATAAATAGGACATCATGAAACTGAAAAGCTTTTTTAAAGCAAAGGACACTGTTTTCAGAACAAAACAACTACCTATTGATTGGGAAAGGATCTTCACTAACCCTATATCTGACAGAGGGCTAACATCCAGAATGTATAAAGAACTCAAGAATTTAAACAGCAACAAATAAAGTAATCCAATTAAAAATTGGGGAACAGAGTTAAACAGAGAATTCTCAATAGAGGAATATAGAATGGCAGAGAAACACTTAAAGAAATGCTCAATGTCATTAGACATCAGGGAAATGCAAATCAAAATGATCCTGAGATTTCACCTTAACACCAATCAGAATGGCAACACATACTGGAGAGATTGTGGAGAAAGGGGAACCCTCCTCCACTGCTGGTGGGAATATAAACTTGTACAACCACTTTGGAAATAAATCTGGCACTTTCTCAGACAACTAGGAATAGTGCTTCCTCAAGATACAGCTACAACACTCCTAGGCATATATCCAAAAGAGGATCAAGAACACAATCAGGACATTTGTACAACCATGTTTGTAGTAGCTTTATTTGTAATAGCCAGAAACTTGAAACAACTCAGAAGTCTCTCAACTGAGTAACAGATACAGAAATTGTGGTAAATTTACACAATGGAATATTACTCAGCTATATAAAAAAAAAAAAAAAAAAAAAAGGAAATCATGACATTTGCAGGTAAATGGTGGGACCTGGAAAAGATCATCCTGAGTGAGCTATCCCAGAAGCAGAAAGACACACACAGTATATACTCACTCATATAGACATAAAATATAGACTAAACCTACTAAACCTACTAAAATCTGTACACCATAAGAAACTAATCAAGAGGGAGGACTCTGGCTAAAATGCTGAATCCCCATCCCCCTCCATTGTTCTACAAGGAGAGCAATAGAACCAAAAAATCTGAAGGGTTCTTTCCTGAGACTGATACTCCAACCAAGTACCATGCATGGAGATAACCTAGAACCCCTGCGCAGAGGTAGCCCATGGCAGTTCAGTGTCCAGTGGGTTCCATAGTAATGGGAAGAGGGTCTCCTCTGGCATGAACTGATTGGCCTGCTCTTTGATCACCTCCCCCTGATGGGGGAGCAGCCTTACCAAGCCACAGAGGGAGATAATGCAGTACTCCTGATGAGACCTAATAGACTAGGATCAGAAGGAAGGAAAAGAAGACCTCCCCTATCAGTGGACTTGGGGAGGGGCATGCACAGAGAATGAGGAAGAAAGGAGGGTTAAGGAAGGGAGGAAGGAAGGAGCTATAAGGGGGATACTAAGTCAATAAAGTGTAATTAATAAAGAATTAAAACAAATTTTCATCTTTGAAGCTAAACATGTTTTCCACCCCCAATCATAAAGCATATGAAAAACAGCAGGAATTTGAGGAACTTCAGTTTAGAAATTTTTCAGGAAGAAAAGGTAAACTTTTGAAAGAAAAAGCCTGAGAAAGTATCTTCACCAACCCTATATTTTACAGAGGGCTAATATCCAGAATATATAAAGAACTAAAGATGTTAAACAGCAACAAATCAAGTAATCCAGTAAAAAAAAATGGGGTACAGAGCTAAACAGAGAATTCTCAATAGAGGAATGGCTAAGATCACCCATCAGAATGGCTAAGATTATAATGTTTTCCCCAAAGTTCCTCTCCAAATCATAGACCATCTAACAAAACCCGAGTTCCAGGCAGGAGAACCCTCCCTTCCAATTGCTGGTCAGGTGAACATAAGAGAATATGAGACTCCTTCAACAATAAAGGCCGTCGCCATTGCCCTTGGTTGCCAGCCAGAACTTGCAGGTAAGATCCTATCTCTGAAGATCAAGTGACAGCACATGCTGGAGAGGCTGTGGAGAAAGGGGAACCCTCCTCCACTGCTGGTGGAAATGTAAACTTGTACAACCACTTTGGAAATCAATCTGGCGCTTTCTCAGACAAGTAGGAATAGTGCTTCCTCAAGATTCAGCTCTTCCACTCCTAGGCATATACCCAAATGATGCTCAAGTATACAACAAAGACATTTTTTTCAACCATGTTCATCGCAGCTTTATTCGTAATAGTCAGAACCTGGAAACAACATTCCCTCAATGGAGGAAACTGTGGTACATTTACACAATGGAATACTACTCAGCAATTAAAAACAAGGAAATCATGAAATTTCAAGAAACATGGTGGGAACAAGAAAAAAAATGTAAGATAGGTTAAACGTCCGAAAGTCTGTACACCTAAATGAAGCTAAACAAGGAGGTCCTGGGGTAAGATGATCAATCCTTACTCAGAAAGACACAGATGAAGGACTCAGTCATTATTTGGGTTATATTGACCTTCACACCACAAACCACATGTATCAAATTTGAGGCAAGCATTTTATTTGTCTTCTCATTAAAACAAGGAAGCTTAAAACTGTCTTATTACAGGATAGATCAGGAAATGGAGAACATCATCTTGATGAAACTATATTGATATCTATAAATAGTGATTAAAACTTAGGTTCTTGAGCACACTATATATAAAATAACAAATAAAATCAGCAGGCGACCTTACACTACATTAAGGTGAAATAAGGGATCCGGAAGTAATCCTTTACCTTCACAGCACAGTAGTCGACAATAGCCAGTTATTTTATTTCAGTTTTACACAGACAAGAAGCCTTGCAGAATTGCAGAACTGATGGATGTGAGCATCCAATAAGTCTCATTTGTTTGTCACAGTTGTTGTATTCATCGTAATAAAGGCAAGGGTTAGCTGAAAAAAAAATATAACAGTACATAACATTGTGCTTAAAACAGACACAACCATTGAAAAAGACATTATCTTCCTAAGAGAAAAGGATAAACATTCTATACGATACAGGATTAATTTGATTAATGTGAGCTGATAGGTATGCACTGAATCAGATCCTTCTGAGGTAAAAGACAAAATTCTTTTCATGATATAAAGATTTATTCAATCTCAGTTTTTTAATTGTTGACACTATACCTCAACAGACTGGAGATGAATAATCTTTTCAATTCCTCTGTTATTTTGAGAATGATAATGTCATAACAATAAAGCATACTTTAATGCATTAAAGTTTCAGCCATTTTTAAAAATTTATATTAAATTTATCATTGAAGGACAGAGGTAATCTTAAGAGGAAGCAAAAGAAGCTATCCAACCAAGTCTCTCCAAGGACATGTCACATCCATTGAAGAATGAAACCATCCTCACAATACATTAATCAGCTGAGAGTTCTCAGTAATTTTTTTTCTTGTATAATAGGAAAATAATTTCAAATTAGTGAAAGAACTGGCATCATAACTACTTCCTCAACATAAAGAAATACAGCCTAAAGAGAAATCTTTCTGCTTGTGAGAAAGAAAGAGAATTAAGTCCAGGTTGTAGACTTGAAACCCTTTATGGAACTCAAAACAGAGAAATTCAGAATCAGAAAAAGCCCAGCCAACCTTTGTATCACTGCTCATGAATTGAGCCTTCAATCCTGTGTTAGCCGAATTGTCATAATCTTCCTCCACCAGCCCTCTGATGTACAAAATGACATCAGTTTCAGAAAAGACCCTGTGCCTAGATTTTTTGGCTCTGTGGCTCTTCTTGTGGAGCTCCTGTCCCCTCCAGGTCTTTCATCTTTCCTTTCTTTCAGAACATTTCCTGCACTCTGCCTAAAGTTTGGCTATGAGTCTCAGCATCTGCTTTGATACCCTGCTGGGTAGAGTCTTTCAGAGGCCCTCTGTGGTAGGTTCCTGTCCTGTTCCCTGTTTTCTTCCTCTTCCAATGTCCATCCCATTTGCCTTTCTGAATAAGGACTGATCATCTTACCCAGAATCCTCCTTCTTCCTTAGTTTCTTTACGTATACATATTTTAATATATTTATCCTATGTTATATGTCTAATATCCACTTATAAGTGAGCATAAAGCATGTGTGTCTTTCTGCTTCTGGGATACCTCACTCAGGATGATCTTTTCTAGTTCCCACCATTTGCCTGCAAATTTCAAGGTTTCCTTGTTTTTAATTGCTGAGTAGTATTCCGTTGTGTAAATGTGCTACAATGTCTGTATCCATTATTCCTAAGTTGATAGACATCTGGGTTGTTTCCAGATTCTGGCTATTATGAATAAAGCTGCTATGAACATGGTTGAGAAAATGAGCTTCTTTTTTTTAAATTTTTTATTAATTACACTTTATTCATTTTGTATCCCCCATAAGCCCCTCCCTCCTCCCCTCCCGATCCCACCCTCCCTCCCCTTTTTGCTTAATAACAAAAATATTTCAAATGCTATAAGATTATGGAATTATGGAAATATGTAGAAATCATGGAAGAATAGAAATTATACAAATTATTTGTGAAAAACCAATGGAATGAGAAAGAAATGCTATATCTATCATTTATGACTTTGAATGTAAGAATTGATTTCATTTTCCATTTAAAAGATGTAGTAAATGAATAGACAAAATTAGACAAATATATGTTGCTTGCAAAAAATCTTTGAGGATACATAGAAAGTATGAAGATGGATTAAGATATGGCATATCAATAATCAGAAAAAATCGAGAGTAATGTTAAATCTAATAAAATAAAAAAGGTCAGTACATAATGATAAACATTAAGAGAGTGAAATAATTGAAAATTTAAGTACATATGCATAAAAGCTTCTAAGTATATAAACCAAATGTTAGTAAGTTTCCAGGAAGTAATATTAGAGGACTTTAGCAGCCTACATTCATCAAAAGACATTTTTGTCCATAAAGTAAATCAAGAAACAGAAGAGTCAATTTATGAAGTAGACTAAACAAACTTAGCAGAATCTACAGAATATTTCAAGCAACAAGTACAGAGCATACAATCTTTTTATCAGCATATGGAACACCCTCAAGCATAAATCATATGATAAGCTACCATTCATGTCATAACAATTTTAAAATATTGGAACTATTCAATAAAACTAGAAATAAGAAACCAAAAAATGCTTTGGAAATCATGGAAATTATACAACTTAGTTATGAATAACCAATGGATGATAAAGTAATCGAAAAATCGCTTTACTAATATTAGTTTTATAATTTGGTATGAATTACATTTTATAATAGTTTAAGTTAAAACTTTAAACTATTTAGAATTTCATACATGAGTACTGTATTTACATCATTTTCACTCTTCCTCATCTAATCCCAAAGTTTGTTCCTTTAACTGATGATCTCTTTTTTAAATTTTTATCTCTTATATTAATTACAGTTTATTCACTTTGTATCCCACCTGTAGCCCCCTCCCTCCTCCCCTTCCTATTCTACCCTTCCTCCCTCAACTCCTCCTATCCCCCTCTCCAAGTCTATGGATAGGGGAGGTCCTCCTCTCCTTTCATCTGACCCTAGCTTACCAGATCCCATCCGAACTGGCTGCATTGTCCTCCTCTGTGTCCTGGCAAGGCTGCTCCTACTTTCTGGAGTGGCAGTCAAAGAGCCAGCCACTGAGTTCATGTCAGAGACAGTCCCTGTTACCCTTACTATGATACACACTTGGATACTGATCTGCCATGGGTTACATCTGAGAAGGGGTTCTAGGTTATATCCATGAATGGTCCTTGGTTGGAATATCAGTCTCAGAAAAGACCCCTGATTATCTCTTATTTAAATATTATATCTGTGTCAATGCTTGGATGACCTGTCAAGGAGCTCATTCCATGAATAAATCTGATTCTTCATTTTTAGGCAATCATTAATTGCCTGTTGCTCTTCATCTAGGATGTCAGATTTTGACATCCTTATTGACATGAATGTCAGCTGGTGTTGACAATGTGCATGCCTTGTTTAGGTGACCTTATTGTTGCTATCCCATGGGTATGTAACTTCCCTTGAAGATCTCAGAGCACATGTCCTGCTCCATGGATCTTACAGTTTCATGGCCTCCTCCTCTGGAATGTTTTCTTAGTTCCGGTTGTAAGGGGTGTGCTGTAGTTGTATCAAATGGAGTTGCACACCCAATGTTAGTCTCTGTATTTTGATCAGTTATGAGTTTCTGTAATAATCTTCATTTCTTGCAAAAAGAGACTTCTTACATGGGAAGGGAGAGCTAAACTTATATGTCAAAATGAAGATTAGTGTTTAAAATCCAGTTAGAAATTATCCTGGGTTAGGAAAGTAACAGTAATAGGTTCTCTTCTAGGGCCTGTGGCTTCAAAATCTATGGGAGTTGGCAGTTTTACAATATTATGCACGAATTTATTCCTACTTAGAAGATCCTTAGTCCCACCAGATAGCTGTTGTCTACATCAACACTTGGGGATATCTTGTCACAGTGGTCTTTGTTGTAGTTTGCAGAATTTACAGCACCACAGGGGAACTATTGATTTCCTTTGGCTCTTGGCAGCTTGCATAACACTTTCACAAGGTATGAGAGGTGGTCCACAGGAAGGAGGCTTCCAGGTCAGTTCAAACTTGAGTCCTCTGAGTCCTGTATCTCACCTCTGTACTGTCTTCAGAGATAGGATCTTACCTGCAAGTTCTGGCTGGCAACCAAGGGCAATGGCGACGGCCTTTATTGTTGAAGGAGTCTCATATTCTCTTATGTTCACCTGACCAGCAATTGGAAGGGAGGGTTCTCCTGCCTGGAACTCGGGTTTTGTTAGATGGTCTATGATTTGGAGAGGAACTTTGGGGAAAACATTATAATCTCATGTTGAATAACTTTTTAAAACTACATATATATTTTTAAATGATATATAAGTTCCTAATGGTTTTTCTGAATATGCTTAGCGTTGCATATCCCTCATTCCTCCTTCTCCCTTCCCTTCTGCTTTTATCCCCAGTAATAGTCTCCTTCCTATTTTTTCCCATGTTGCATTTTAGAGTACCTGTGTACTATTATTCCCTCTTCTAGAACTCCCAGATCCACACCAGTGTTCAATATTACTTTCCTAGTTGCTGAAAGTTACTCCAAGTTATATACTAACATACAAAAATTTGGAGCCAAGACCCTAGGAGAGAACATGTGGCATTTGTTTTCTATGCCTGGGTTATATCACTCAATACATTATTTTCCAGTTTCATCTATTTCCCTGAAGAGTTTATTTATTTCATGTTTTTCCAGAAGAACACAGTTCCACTCTGTGTATAGGTGTCATAGTTTCATTACCCATTCATCTGTCGAATTGCATTCATGCTGTGCTCATTTCCTCATTACTGTGAACACCGTCGCAATGACCACTGCTGAGTAAGTATATGTGGAGAAGAATATCAACTCCTTAAAGCATATGCTTAGTGGTATAACTGGATGTCAAGGTAAATCTACTTTAAGTTTTTGAGACTTCTCCACATTGATTTCCACATTGACTACATTAATTTCCATTTCTACTAACAATGAGATTTCCCATTGCCCCCTCCTCCATTAAGTGTTACTACTTATATTCTTCATCTTAAAAGTTCCAAATGTGGTCAGATAAAATCACAGTGTACTTCTTATTTAGGATCTTCTTAATTTCTAAGGATGTTTAACTATTCAAAAGATATTTCTTGCCCACTTTTTTTCTTATTTTGAGAATTCTCTGTTGAGCTCTATAGTCTATTTTTAATTGAGTCATTTGTTTTCTATGCTCTTGTTTCTTGTGTTCTTTGTTTATTTTGGGTATTTATTCTCTATCAGATGTACAAATAACAAACAAATTCTCTCTCAGTTTCTTAGCTTCCTTTTTATTGGATTGATTTTGTGAGGTAGCTCTGATGAACCCATAATGATTGAAATAATTCTATTGTATCATTTGCTGCATAGAAATTAGTCAGTTCTATGAGGTTTCATTTGTCAACTGTTGATCTTAATTTGTGAATGAAAACCAAGGCTCAAAGTCCTTCCCCACAGCTATCTCTTGGAGTGTATGTACTATGTATGCTTTCTCTTAGCAATTTCAGTGTTTCAAGGTTCGCATCAGTGTATTTGACCTATTTGGGGTTGTTTTGTGCAGGATGTTAGATGTGAACATAACTTCATTATTTTACATGTGAGCATTCAACTTTCCCAGCACTGATTGTAAGAATGGCTGCCTTCTCTCTATCTTGTGTTTTTGGCATCTTTGTCCAGTTTTCTCTCATGATGGAAACACTGTGTGAATCATAGATAGAAAGAAGTAACCCTTTCTTATAAGAAAGCCACTTCTAATGAGCCAGTAGTTGACATCATGCTGAATATTATAATTTTGATCTAAGATTTGAAGCTACAGAAGTATTCTCACTGTCATGACTTTTATTCAACACAGTGCAGAAATCCTAGCTGGAGTAGTCAGAAAATATAATTAAATGAATGGCTTTTTTTAATTGGAAAATGGGTAGCTGAATTGTCATTGTCTGCAAATGACATGGTTACATACATAGAAAAGGACAGATATTCTGCCAAAATTAAGAAAACATAATTTAGTTCAGAATGGTTACAGTACATCAAAGCAGCATTTACAATCTGGAACACTGGTGTATGCACTAGCAAAAATCTGAAACAGAAATTAATACTAATAATACACTCAAAAATCACACTGGAGTGAATTCACTCAAGGTAGTCATATCTTTATCGTGAAAATGATAAACTATTGTAGGTGAAACACAAATACAAGAATAAATCTGTGCTATTGAATTACCATTTTTAAAATGTCATTTCAGGGGTCCACCCCGAGACAAAGAACTAATGACTACTCTGAGAAAGAAAATTAGCCTCTCCCTCCCAGAGATGAAAACCATTACTGATTGTCCAATTCAGAGTGATCAACCTTGAAAACAAGCACACCAAAAAAAAAAAAAAAAAAAAAGGGTGTCAGCATGTTATAATTACATATTTGTATTCACACATAATTCAACACTAATATCCCTCAAAAGAGGCTATCACCTTTAGAGTAGAGGGACACATTGATCAGTGTGTTCTAAGAAGCAGTTAGAAGCGAGGGTGGCAATTATGTAATTGGTGTTAATATATAATGATAACATACTGCTACTTTTAAAAGATGAGATTTTGAACAGTGCTCCAAAATGACAAATGTTTGAAAAAAAGAAGCAGATATGATCACCCTGATCACAAAAACACATATTCACCCGTCAGAATATGACCTTAACTCCCACAGATGCAACCTTTATGTGTTATTGGGCAAAAGTCAGAAATTACTTAAGCATTGAAGGGTAAATTTTTATGGAACCCTCTATCAGAGAGTTCTTGATCTTATATAGAAGAAATGATGTTCAGTTTACAAAAATTCCACACTAATATGTATTCAGGCAAATTGAGGGTTGTAGGGCAGCAAGCATTTTGGAGAGACTGGCAATCTGGAAGGAGTCTGCATAACTTGTGGTCAGCAATAAGGTATCCCAGGAACTGTCTAGGAACAGCAATCACACATACGTTGGAGGAGGGTACAAATATGTTTTCAAATACTGATTTCATTTCCTTGAGATCTGGTTACTGCTCTGGCATGCATACTATTATAATGTTGAACTAGCTCCTGTGACCATGTGATGAAAGGAATGTTCCTCAGTTATTCCTGATTTGATGATTAAAAGGCCTAAACCTGGGCAGGACTGAATGGGGTAGGTGTGGCCAGAGTTTGAAGGCTTAGAAGAGAGGAGGAACTTGAGAGAAAGAGAGAGGTATAGGAAGAGAAAAGATGCAGGGGACCATAATGAATTAGAGTGGAAAGGAGCTAATAGATGGAGGAAAGTACCCAAGACAAACAAATAAAAATATATGGAATTATGGATGGGAAGTAGCCCAGGTGAAAATTATTAAAGCAGATGGCATGGGATGGGAGCTTGAAAGATAAAGATAGCTTAGGAGGTACTATCTGTCATGCCTCAGGTAAAATAAGGCTATTCTAAAATCTATCATGTGTCTGTGTCTTTTATTGAATGTAATAGCAGGTTAGGTAATCTGCCATAATAATTATAGTGCTAATAATAAACACTATTAGCCATACCTTTAGTTTAACCACAACACACTTAGGTTAAGATTTTTACCTAGGTTGGCTTTAATTCATACTTTTAAACTTTGGATGGAAACTTGAGTTTTCATACCTAGATATTCTAATCCCCCTTCTAATAGTAAAGTCAAAGAAATTGCTTACCCTGGGAATGACGGAGAGGGAAGGAGAAATAATTTAGATATATCTTAAAGTAATATTGAGATGAAAATTGTAGAAATATAGAATGTAGATTAATGCTAAGAGTAAATGATATGTGGTCCTCATATCAATATGCTAACTTCAAGCAACCCAAATTAAACAACAAAAGCCACTCACTGCACAGTCCATCTTCACAGTGATCTGGACAATCTCCACATGGTGAGCCTTCCTTATAAGGCTTATTTAGCATGTCAGGATAATTTCCCCTTTAGAAAGAAAAGAAGTAAAGGTATAATAAAAAACTACCACTGGAAAATATTTATTCACTTATGTTCACTGTCAACAGCCAATTCAAAAGGTATATTGTTTAGGCAGATTTGTGAACAAACAGAGCTAATATTTGTATTGAATATATGACCCAGATTTATTGATATAAATATTGTTTTTGCATTCAACCACTAACAATTCTGTTGAAGGGCTTGTAGTCATTGTGCCCTATCTCTTAACATTCCTGTACTAACAGGACTCAGAACATTTGTGCTGTTAAGTCCAGAGCATGGGGCTTTAGTATAATATTTATTTGTTTATGTATTTAATCTTCATAGATCTTAAGAAAGTGTTGGCCAAAATTCATTTGCATTGGGTCATTTTAATCTCCTTTTACAGCAATGACGAACATACACTATATAAAACACAAAAGCACATAAGCAGGGATAAAACTAAATAAAGTACTAGGTGTAGGGAAGAGCACAGAAGAAAAAACATCAATGTAAAATATTTGAAATTTCAGAAAGTGCAAAGAATACTTGCCTGTCAACATCTAAAAGTTATTTAGATAATATGCACTTCTTAAGTATTACCACATTTAAAGTTACATGAAGGCACAGTGAATACAGGTGTTCACTTAAACATGTTCTAGAAATACTTTATAATCTATGAATATGCCACAGTTCAGTAAGCCCTATTTAAAATCTATATATGGTCCACTTTTTTCAAAATTTTTTAAATTATTTTTATTTTTATTAATTATAGTTTATTCACTTTGTTTCCCCCCTGAACCTCGATCCCTCTTCCCCTCCCAATCCCACCTTTCCTCTTCACCACCCATGTCCCTCTCCAAGTCCACTGAAAAGGGAGGTCCTCCTTCTCTTCCCTCTGACCCTAGTCTATCAGGTCTCATCAGGAGTAGCTGCATTGTCTTCCTCTGTGGCCTGGTAAGGCTGTTCCCTCCCCCACTTCAGGGGAAGGTGATCAAAGAGCAGGTCAATCAGTTCATGTCAGAGGCAGTCCCTGTCCCCATTACTATGGAGGCCACTTGGATACTGAATTGTCGTAGGCTACCTCTGTGCAGGGGTTCCAGGCGAACTCCATGAGTGGTCCTTGGCTGAAGTATCAGTTTCAGAAAAGACCCCTGTGCCCAGACTTTTAGGGTCTGTCGCTGTCCTTGTGGAGCTCCTGTCCTCTCCAGGTCTTACTATCTCCTACTTTCATAAAATTCCCAGCACTCTGCCCAAAGTTTGGCTGAGTCTCAACATCTGCCTCGATACCCTGCGGCATAAAGCCTTTTAGAGGCCCTCTGTGGTAGGCTCCTGTCCTGTTCCCTGTTTTCTCCCTCCTCCACTGTCCATCCTCTTTGCCTTTCTGAATGGGGATTGAGCATCTTAGCCAAAGTCCTCCTTCCTGATTCGCTTCCTTAGGTGTACATATTTTAGTAGGTTTATCCTATGTTATATGTCTAGAATCCACTTATGAGTGCATATATATCATGTGTGTCTTTCTGCTTCTGGGATCCCTCACTCAGGATGATCTTTTCCAGTTCCCGACATTTACCGCAAATTTCATCATTGAGTAATATTCCATTGGGTAGATGTACCACAATTTCTGTATCCATTCCTCAACTGAGGTGCATGTGGGCTATTTCCAGCTTCTGGCTATTAAAACAAAGCTGCTACAAACATGGTTGTGCAAATGTCTTTGTTGTATACTTGCGAGTCTTTTGGATATATGCCTAGCAGTGGTATAGCTGGATCTTGAGGAAGCACTATTCTCAATTGTCTGAGAAAGCACCAGATGGATTTCCAAAGTGGTTGTATAAGTTTACATTCCCACCCGCAGTGGAGGAGGGTTCCCCTTTCTCGACATCCTCTCCAGCATGTGTTGTCACTTGAGTTATTCATCTTAGCCATTCTGATAGGTGCAAATTGAAATCTCAGGATTGTTTTAATTTGCATTTCCCTGATGACTAAGGACGTTGAACATTTCTTTAAGAGCTTCTCTGCCATTCTCTGCCTAGAATTTGTTACTAGTACCTGGGATGACAGTATTTAGAATACATAAAATGTTATTTATTCTAAAAAATTAGTCATTTTATTTTTGTGTTTGTACTGTGTGTGTGTGTATATATAATGTTTGTATGTATGTAATGTATATATGTAAGTTATGTATGTATGTATATGTGTGTATGTATGTATATATGTATGTATGTACACATGTCTGTAGGTGTCAGTGGAGGCTGGGGGGTGTCATAGAATCTCCTGAACCTAGAGTTATGGGCAATCCTGAGACTATTGTTTTTGGGTCCTGGGAATAATTTTTGTCCTTTGCAAGAGCAACAAGTTCTCTTAATCGCTAAGCCATCTCTCCAGTGGCACATGAATTTCATTTCTAAAAGAAATGCATAAGTCAACATTGGAGCTAGAAAGCTGAGCACAAAAACAACACTTGTCTGAACAGTTTTTAATCGATGCTGCAATCAAATTCAGTTCAAGTTCACTTCCCTGTGTGATAATACTTTCCACTGAATGACACATTGTAAGATCACCAATAAATTTTCTGAATGCTTATATCTCTTATTGACTTATTTAGTAAAAACAAGATAAAAAATGAAGGGTTCACGGTACATATTGACATTTTACTAATGACTTTACTGGAGAAAAACAACATTCACTTATAATACTTGAAACATTAGACAATTTTTAGGAGGATAATGTATTTAGAAGGAATAATAAATTGACATTACATACTCATGACAATAGTGACACACATAGAGATATGTAGCTGTGTTTTGTCTGCGACATGATGCAACTTCACAACCAATTAGGTAGGAAGAGGCCCAGACCATCTGTAAGGATAAGAAATGGCATTATTACAGATTTGCATGCTCCCTAAATGACTACAAGATCATCCGCATTATTTTGATTCAATGTAAGCTTGCAGGGGGTTGAGCAATGTATCAGCAGTTACAAGAAATTGCTGCTTTTTTAGAGGATATGATTTTGATTCCAGCATCTACCTGGACTGCCCACAACCATCTGTAAATCCAGACCCAGGATATCCAAGGCCTTCTTTATTACTTTTGTGGGCACACTTGAGCACATACACACAGACACAGAAACACACACACATAAAAATTAATCTTAAAAAAGTCTTTAGTTTGCATTCAGCATGGCTTTCTCAGAAAGCAGACATATGAAAAACTCGGGTGTTTAGGTCATCATACTGGAACCTGTTATATTCATTCCCACCAAAAACCAGAAGTAGTGCCATCCACTCTGCTCATTCTCTCCACATCAAACCTATATGGTGAAGAATCTAAGCTAATATGATAAAGATTGTTTAAGACTCAAAACAAAAAGCAAAAAGTGTTGGATTTTTTAATTGTTTATTTTTTGAGACAGTGTTTCTCTGGGTATCCTTGTTAGGACCAATGAAATTGATGACGCCCATAGCAGATTTTATATGAAAGAGGTTTATTAGATGGAGATGAAGAGAAAGAGAAGGAGAGAATGAGACATGATGGGGGAAAACAAGGGATGCCCTGAGAGAAAGGGGAGAGGGCAAGACAGCAAGAGAGAAACAAACTGGAGGGTTGAAACTTTTTTAATTTAATTTTTTTTATTATTAGTTACATTTTATTAACTCTGTATCCTAGCTGTATCCCGCTCCCTTATTCCCTCCCAATCACACCCTCCCTCCCTCATCTCCTCCCTGTCCCTTTACAAGTCCACTGATAGGGGAGGACCTCCTCCCCTTTCATCTGACCCTGTTTTATCAGGTATCTTCAGGACTGGCTGCAAAGTCCTCCTCTGTGGCCTAGCAGGACTGCTTCTCCCTTGGGGGATAGGAAGGTCAAAGAGCCTGCCATTGATTTCCTATCAGAAATAGTCCCTGTTTCCCTTACTATGGAAAACTACTTGGTTACTGAGCTACCACGGGCCACATCCGAGCAGAGGTTCTAGGTTATATCCATACATGGTCCTTGGTGGAGTGTCAGTCTCAAAAAAGACCCCTGTGCCCATATATATTTGGTCGTTGTGGAGCTCCTATCCTTTCCACATCATACTACCTCCCCTTCTTTCATATGATTCCCTGCACTCTGCCGAAGTTAGAAAGACAAATGGGATGTGCATTGGATGTATGACAGGAGTCTACCACAGAAGGCATCTGAAAGACTCTACCTAGCAGTGTTTCAAAGCAGATACTAAAACTCATAACGAAACCTTTTTAAGGAGAAACATAAAGAAGACTGCAGGTGTGGCTACCTGGAGGGTTACAAATGATGGCATCATCGGTTGCTAGGCAACTCAGAAGCAGGCTGCCATATACTAACAGCCTTGGCTGTCCTGGACTCGCTCTGTAGAACAGGCTAGCTTCAAATTCACCGAGATACTCTTGCCTCTGCCTCCCTGAGTGCTAGGATTACAGGTATGCATCACCATGCCTGGCTGAAAGATGCTTTCTTACTGGTCAAGCATTCAAATGGCTTTCAATGCAAGTGAGTCAAGTTTAAATTCCATCTCTGAACTTCTAAGATGGGTGATGTTTTTGTTTGTTTTGTGTGTGTGTGTGTGTGTGTGTGTGTGTGTGTTGTTGTTGTTGTTGTTTAGCAATTTCTTGGTTAGAGCTTCAGCTTCTCATCTGTAAGATGGGTATAATAACACTGCTCTGTACATGCACATGTATAGTGAGGGTTAAACATTAAAATTATTAAAAATATAAGAAATTGGAAGAGGAGGTGGGGGTAAATTCAGTAGGGCTCATTATCCCCTGTGACCTCTGTAGGATCCTGCCTAGGATCAAGGAAACTTATGGTTCCAGAATGATAAGAGTCCATCAGAGTGGGGAAACAAGACATCCAACAGCAGACATGACGATTGGAGCAGAGGCTGAGGGCACACATCTCTAGTCTCATGCAGAAAGCAGAAAGAGCTGACTGGGAAAGGCAGAGGTCTTTAAACTATCAAAGCCTGTGTGCAGTGACATACTTCCTCCAGCAAGGCTATACCTCCTAAACCTCTGCAAAAGATACCAAAACAGGGGACAACGTACTCATGTGGGCAAGAATATGGAGACAGCTCATTCAATCCACCACAGTACATATTTATTTTTGTGGATAATGAGAATTGAATTGTTTCACTTATTTCTTTGACAGTTGTCCAATTCAGTGGAAAATCAGTTCTTATGATATGTGCTCATGATATTTTGTATTTCGTTTTAGTATGTTTTAATGTTCCCGGTTTCACAAACATTTAAATTCTTTTTTGATTAAAGTTTTATTGTTTTAATATTAGGTACAATTTATAAACTTTGTATTCCAGCAGTATCCTGCTCCCTCATTCCTTCCCAATCCCACCCTCCCTCCCTCATCTTCTCCCTACCCCTTTCCAAGTCCATTAGTAAGGGAGGACCTCTTCTCCTTTCATCTGACCATAGCTTATTTGGTATCTTCCTGCAAAGTCCTCCTTTGTGGCCTGGCAGAGCTGTTCCTCCCTCGGGTGTTGGGGGGGAGGTCAAAGAGCAGGCCATTGAGTTCATGTCATTATACTTAATCACATCAAGTCAATCTCTTGTCTACTGTTCTCCACTGATTGCTTCCTGATTTAAAATGAATGTAAATTTTATAATGGCTAACTGGTTTTACTCATACCTCATCACTTCGGTTCTGCCGTGAACACTTTTTATATTCCTATTAATCACTCTTTAGCTTTCTCTAGCACTAATAAGGAATGAATACTAAAATTAATTAAGAAGATTGTTCTGTTTAAAAGGTATAGTAATACTGAACTACTTAGAATGTTTAGCAAGGAGCCTTAAATAGTTTAAGGTGAGATTATCAGCACATTAACTGAAAGAAATTAAAGAAGATCTGGTGTGGTTTGAAAATTGATATTGTTTCCCCACAGTATCAGGTGCTGAACTTTTTAACCATAGGATAGTTGTACTTTGCAAGAAGTTTGACTCTCCAGTAGATACAAGAAAAACATTCAACATAGTTAGCTGTTAGATAAATTTACCCAATATTTTAGTAAGATTCCATATCACAGCTTCAAAAAAATTAAAAGGACAAGCTAAGAGGTGGGACCACATGAAATTTCCCCTGTTGGCCCTTGCAGATCAAGTGTTGTCATTGTACTGGTCCCATTCCAGGACTGGGGTTGTTGGAATTTCATGGGTCATTTTCCTTAGGCCTGAGGGGAGAACTAGTACTTATATTTTACACACATATGTACCCAGCCTTGTTTATATCTAGAAGGATACAGATTACCTGAGTATAGTGTTCAGTCTCAAAGTCATCATCTGTTGAAGGCCATTCTCCATATTTGAAATGTTTGGACTCATTGTACCAGCTTTCAATTACCTTTGACCAGGAGAAGGGGTAATATTCCAAATGCATATTTTCTCCACAAAATGTATCTGAAATGAAGCAAAGTGACTGTATAAAATTTCTTTAAAAAATAAAATACAAAGGTTTTCCTCATTTTGTCTCATAAATGTTTTAATGATCACCTAGGCATAATTTTATAACAGGAAATAAACTCGTTTGATTATCTGTTGAAAATCTTCCTTTTTGTTGGACAAGCATGTGCTGCTCAAGTCTGATGAGAAATTGACATTGGCAGATTATGAAAAGGCTTTGAAATGATGACTACAGATATTTTAATCTCTGTCAATTAAAGAATGATGGTGAAAGACTCTATGAGCACTTGGGAGCTATAACTGAACTCTGGAATTGAAAGCAGTTGTAAAGAGTGTACACATTCTGAAAAGATGTTGGGTCCATTCTTCATACATGCTTCAGGTAGGTTATGGTACTGAGGAATAATCTGTATTTCTCTATAATACAAAGATCCCCCATTGCTAATGCACTAATTAATACCTTGGCATAAGAGTTCCGATAATCTGTCGACATAAAGTTGCATTTTTATTTTTAAAAATTAGTTTGGAAGAAGGCCTTTATAAACTGTTACCTAATTTTGTAGGATGCACTAAAAATTGGGTAGTAATTATTTAGGTCATATGGCAAAACCAAGCCCACCTTTGAGCATTCAAAATTGATTATCAGGATAGTCCTACAGTTACATATAATTTAGTCCTTAGTGCCCCAAAGCCGAGGAAATTCCAATTCTGATGTTGTGGAGACCTGAGATAACTTTGATTGGAAGCCTCCTAGGTAACTAGACACACTCAGTCCTTTAATAATGCTATTTGTGGTTCTTCTCTCCTGTTGATCACAACTTAGACCCCCAAACAAAGAAAACCCAGATTACAAAAATTAAAAACAATATCAGGCTACAGTCTACCATCAAGCGTAGGTAAGGGTCAATGTAGATCGAACCTTTTAACTTACTATTGTCAAGTTGTTTGTATCCATGATTTTTTGAGATGTAATTGATTCATTTAAATTTTGTTTAATGGTAGTTTGTATCTAAAATACACTACACTCATTTCTTGAAGGCTTATTCTCTGGATGCCAAAGGTTGAGTAGAGTTGTAGAAGCTTTGAGAAATATGGCCACCCTGACAGAGTTGGGTCTTTAAAGGTACTCATGTCAAGAGTAGCTCTTTGCACACCTGCTTTCACTTACTTTCTACAGCTCTGTATCCTATGCTTGTTTGTTTGCTTGTTTGTTTGTTTGTTTCTAATTGGGGTCAGCAGCCTCCTCCATTTTAACCTCCATCATATTATTTGGCCTCAGTTCAGTCCTGAATCACTCAAGCTAAAAGCCATGCACTGTGCTTTCTGAAGCCATTAAATAAAAATGAACCTCCTCTGGCATACAACAGGGTAGGCTCCTAGGAAGATGTGAGGGTGACTGCAGCAAAGGCTCCCTCCCAATAACAGTGGTCCTGGAGACTGAAGAGGCAACCCTCAAATTAGACACAACTCCTAGTGGAGGAAGGGTAACACCAACCCACTCACAAAAGCTTCAACACAAAATATACCCTGCCTACAAAATATGCAGGGATAATGATAGAGAAAATAGAGCAGAGACTGAGTGAAGGTCCAAACAATGCCTGGTCCAACCTGAGTCTCACCCCATGGGACACAGCCAACCCCTGACATGATTAATGATACTCTGTTATGCTTTCAGACAAGAACCTAGCATAGCTGTCCTCTGAGTGGCTCCAACCAGAACTGATGGAAACAGATGCAGAGAACCACAACCATTGGGTAGAGCATGGTTGATGAATGGGAGGAAGGATAGAAGGACCCAGAAGAGACAGGATCTCCATAGAGACCAACAGAGCCAACTAACCAGGGCCTAGGAAAGCCTTTGGAGGCCAAGGACCATACATGGACCGGACCTAGGCTCCCTACACAGATGTAGCCAATGAACAGCTCCATCTTCATATTGGTACCCTAGAAAGGGGAATGGGGGCTGACCCTGACAAGTACTCTGTTGCCTGCTTTTCAATCCCTTTCCCTTAGTGAGGCTACCTCACCACACCACAGTGGAAGAGGATGCACTCAGTCCTGATGCTACTTGATATGCTGGGATGGGTGGGTAGAGGGGACTTTCCTTCTCTGAGCAGTAGGGGATGGGGGATAGGGGAAGCAGGGATGAAGGTTGGGACCAGGAAGAAAGGAGGGAGGGGACTATAACCAGGATGTAAAATGAATACATAAAAATTAAAATTAAAAAAGATAAAAAAATACACTTCCCTTTAAAGTGATTTTTCTTTTTAGGCCTTTCATTCATGTTAGAAAAACTGCTTCAGAGAAGTTGAGTAATAAAGACACACATACTGTCAAGTCTCCTCTCAAGCGGGTCACTCTCTGCCTTGTCACAATACCTCGCCAAGATCCTAGCGTTTTCTGCAGCAGCTAGACTCCAACTCTACAAGGCAAGGAAAGAAAACTCCATGAAATTAGCATTCTCAACCTAAGATACTTGCTTAATGTTGTTAAAAAAAAAAAAAAAAGAAAAGAAAAGAAAAAAGAAAAAAAAACCTATGGGACTTGTAACATCTTTTTTTTTGGAAGCTGAATTTTTATGTAATTACATTTTCCCTAAGCATTCTAGTACAAACAAAAAGGAGATAAATGTGTAACCCATTTTAGTTTCTCAAGAAATAACAAATTCAAAATCAAGTTATAACATTCAGAGCAGAGTTTGTTCCTTAGGATTTAAGTAAAGACTTCTCAGGAAGACAGATTAGTGTCAGAAAACTAACCCAACAGTTTGCCAATTTTTTTTGTTTGTTTTGTTTTGTTTTGTGTTTTTTTGTTGTTGTTGCTGTTTTTTGTTTGTTTGTTTGTTTGTTTGTTTACCTCTGTGCTGGTCAGTTTTCTGTCAACTTGATACAAGCAAGAGTCACCTGGGAGGAGAGAGCCTCACCTGAGGAACTGCAACCATAATGTTGGCCTGGGAGCATGGGTTTGGGGGCATTTTCTTGATTAATGATTGGATCCGATTTGGGGTGGTATAAGAAAGCAGTCTGAGGAAAGCCATGAAGAGTAAGCCAGTAAGAGGTGTGTGTCCATGCTCTCTGCTTCAGTCCTTGCCTTGCCTCTCCTCATTGATGTATTCTTATCTAGAACTGTAGTCCAACTAAACCCTTTCTTCCACATGTTCCTGGTATCACACCAACAGGGAAGCAAAACGAGAAGATCCCTAGGCATGTCGTGTTAGATCCTTGAGTCTCAGTTTCTGTAAAGATGATACCTAAGTTATTCTAGAAGCTTTGCTCAACAAACTCAATGTGGTGATCCTCACAGTAAAGCCATGATGTTCTGAGTCTCACAATATGCACTCAGCAAATAAATGACATCTGTGACTTCAAGCAGAGTCACTTATCTCTGCCTGAAATGCTGATCAAAGCAAAGGAGGGAGCAGTTAGTGTCATGAGAATCTGTTACTAACTGTGTTTCTTCCTACTCTTCCATACAGTAACTAAGAATGGACAATGGTATATTTTACTGTGTGAGAGAAGAGAAAAAGAGTTTTAAAAGCTTTTAAGGATCACACAAATGAGAATTTCCGCTCAGAACTGTGCCCTGAGTTCTCCATGTGGGTGGGACAAGGGTTTATGTGCTGAGTTGAAGCATTTCACTATATACAGCTTAGACACAACTAGATGGGAGTAGCTGCGACATCCTGACAATCCTCTGTCCAGAAGCCTCAGAGTCTGTCCACAACCTATGTGAAACACTGCCAACTATTACAATAGAATTCACCTGTTTTAAGAACAATTACAACTTTTTGAACTCAGTTTCCTCTGCTTTCGTGTTTTCAGCGTGGTGTTATGAGCAAATTTTTAGAACACACAAAGTTTACTGGTCTTAACAACTTTGGGAACAACATGAGCATTAATGCCATCACTCTTTAGCATGGAAGTCAAATTGTGACAAGGGAGTGAAAAAGATAATTGTTGTGTGTGTATCTGCTGCCATCTCGTGGTTCTTTTATATAATTACTCTTCTGGTTGAATTACAGAGTTCAAAACATTGTTATTGTTTTTACATTTCTCAAGAAACAAAGATCAATTTTTCATACATGTGTCTATCTGAGGAAACTGAGAAGACCAAAAATTACATTCTGTCTGCAATAAGACTTCTCAATCAAGAGGCTTTCCTAGCTGCAACTATTTGTTCATCTGGCAGGAAGAAGATTGGATATTATTGGGTTGCAGCCTTGCCAGGTCACAGAGGAAGAAAATGCAACCAGTCCTGATGAGACCTGATAGGGTAAGGTCAAATAGAAGGGGGAGGGAAGACCTCACCTATCAGTGGATTAAGGGAGGGGCATAGGGGAAGAAGAGGGAGGGAGAGTGAGATTGTGATATAACAAAGGAGGCGGACACAGCCAGAATACAAATTGAATAAACTGTAATAAATAATAATAATAATAATAATAATAATAATAATAATAATAATAAATTTTAAAGATAATTAAGATAGGGGTTCCTGAGTATGTTCCTCTTGCGTTAAGAAGTTTGAATAAAATATATCATATTTTAGAGACTCTTTAAAGTAGAGAAAATTAAACTGGAGAATTAAATTAATTTTAAAAATTGTAAGAATTTTTCTGGAGCTCACCATGTAGCCTAAGTTGGATTTGAGCACACAATGATCCTCCTGCCTCAGCCTGGAAATCTATGTAAATGCTGTGATTTAGCTATGAACCACTATGATTAGCTGACAGACATTTATTAACAGTGATACAAACATGAATACCCATGACAAGTGATACTTTTAAAAATTGTTTATCAAATAATAAATACTGTTAATTTGTTAGGTGATTCAGAGACAAATTTTCAAAAACTACATTTTTCCTTTTCTCTTGTTGCTTCCTCTCCATCATTACAAGAGGATACTGTCAATTAAGATTAACCTCTAGGACAGTGTTTCTCAACCTTATGAATGCTATGACTCTTTAATACAGTTCCTCACCTTGTGGTGACCCCTAAGCACAAAATTATTCTGTTGCTACTTCATAACTGTAATTATGCTGCTGGCATAAATCATAATGTAAATATCTAGAATAGAGGATATCTGATATGTGACCTCCAAAAGGCTAAGATCCACAGGTTGAAAACTACCGCTCTATGGCCTGCATTGTATCTGAACTTCATCACTTTCGCTGTCCTGAGCCCTCGCAAGGATGCTGGCTAAGGTTCCTGTCTTTGTCTCATAATAAAACCGCCAGTTCTTGTGCTGCCAAGGCCAGATCTCTAAATTTTTTGGACCTCACCTCAATGAAACTCACTACTAGATTTTTTTTTTTTTACATAAAACTCAAATTTTCTTGTTGATACACAGAAAGTTTTACTGGGATACAGGCATGTTCATTCATTTACACTTCATCTGCGACTACGTTTATAGTGCCCTGACACAGATGAGCATTGTCTCAGAGGCCACATGGCCTGAACAATTTATATTTACTGTCTGGGATAGTAGCTGAAAATGTTATTGACCCTGATCCATTTGAGGGGAACTATCATATTTTATAGCCATGACCTTTCTTTGTAACTTTTGTAATTAAAAACTATCTCAAGTCATAAGTGGAATTACGCTTGTAAGGAAAGTTTTTGATCAGTTACGTAGCAATTCAATTTCCTCTCCAAGCACTAAACTTTCTGCACTTCTAACTTGTATTTCTATTATCTGGCATCCACTGTGTAGTAATAAGATTATCTTTTCACTAAGTCAAACAATAACAAAATAATAGCATTCCCATTAAAACTCTGAGACATGTGCGCTAAAGGTTTATCTTCCTACAACAGAAATAGTCCAGATTTGGCCTCTGTAATGCCCCATATCTTGTGCTTTCTCAGCCATGGAGGTTGTAAAGCTAAAGAATCCTTTTTTTAAAAAATCCCTTTCTTTGATAGGATGGATTATATAACCATGGTTGGCTATAAAACGAAAGAGAAGTCTTTTTTTAATTTTTTAAGATTTTTTCTTCACATTTGATTCATTATATATTCTGATTGAAGCCCCATCCCTGAACTCCCCCCTAGATTTTTCAATGTTTGCTTATTTGCTTAGTTTTGATATCTTGATTCCCAATACGTGTCACAAGTTTGAAGGCACCTAAGGGTGATTTTTGAGCTGAGTCAGAATTGTAGCCCTATCTTATATATAGAAATGTTATTTACATCCTCTTGGACTCAGTTGCTGCTGCTGTTACGTCATAGATTTGTTGTGATGGCCAGACAATTAGCATAGCCACAGTTCATAGGACTAACTTCCAAGGAAGGAAATACCACCAGTGTCCCCAATGTCACTGCTGATGCTATTCTGTATACTTACCATTTTCACCATGTTCTTGGCTGGTGGGGACACTTTTCTCCTGAAGGCATTGTGTGCGTTCACAATTTCTTCTTGTTGGTCTCTTTGCAGTTCAGTTACCAGCTTCTTATAGAGTGCTCTATGCACTTTGTGATGCTACCAAAAAAGTATTGATTAGTATCACTTCTCTTAAAGTGGCACCAGTCCCATGATCTATATTCCCTGTAGATCTACAGGCAATGTGAAATTAGAACTTATAATGAACAGGCAATATGTTCAGTATTCAGGAATCATTAAAATGTAAGTTTTAAGGATTTCTAAATTCTCGTATTGAATAAATTATGCTACATAAATTATACTACATAAATTATGCTATTCTTAGAGATTTTCAAATTTATGATTCAGAGGGTCAAGTAGAAGTTCTTGTTATTGGACAATAGGAATCACAGTGGCCATGGCTTGACATTTCTTGTTCACTGACTGACTATCTGCTTTGGCTCATTCTCTATACAGCTACTGAAAGCAGTACCTGTACTCCACAAATGAACCATGTGCACTTGAGTACTTCTCAAAGTGTTTGTGTGTGTGTATATATGCATGTGTAAGAACTAAACTTAAGAATGTATTTTGAGAGTGTGACCAAGTGTTCTTTTCACCTTCCAGTCTTATTTTTTGTTCGTATCTGAAAACTGCAGTGTCTACAGTGCATGCATTGAAAAGCTCAAGGCAAATTCAAACTCAGATTTCATCTTAGAATGTGCGACTCCTTTTTAAAAAAAAAGTATAAATTTTATTTTGTAACTGAGTAAGAGGAAAATGATTTATAAACAGTCTATGTCAGCATTAACCATCATAAAGGCTGTCTTATTATATGTGTCATTTATAACACATGCACTTCTTTTATCCATTATCAAAAATACGTTGTGCAATTTGAGAAGGGTATGTTTCTTCCTTGGCTACCACAGGACTGTTGACATACATTTAAGAATGGTCAGCATCAAAAATGTTTCCATGACAAAACAGAGGTCACTAGGTTCAAGAGAAGGCATTCCCACGGAATCCAGGACTCTACAGACACTACTTCCTTTCTAAGGGCTATGCCAACAGGCTGTTTTATTTCTCTTATTGCAATCAAATCTGATCTACATCAAAGAAAAGTTTTGAGACTCCCAAGAATCCACAGACTCCTTTGACAGACTCCTTCCTCCTCTGAACACTTTATTTTAGGGAAACAGATTACATTTGCCTCTCTGTTCATCCTCAAACATTTACAACCTCTATGACAAAACAGTAAAATTTTGCCCTTGTTTCCTGATATTCAGTTTCATTTAGTCTCATTTAAATCTTGTGTCCTAAAGCAAATTTTCCTGTACACCCAGATTTCTCTAATTAATGCAATCATCTAATATCCACATATGTGCTTGGAAGGCACTGGGGTCTTACGTCCTTATGAATTTTGCTCTTGACTCTGGTAGGGCAGATACTCTCTTTCATGATTTTTCCAGAATTGGATTGTAGTAACCTAGAGTACCAGATCATGAAGGTAAACATGGGCTTCTAACTCCCTGCTTTTTTTGTTGTTGTCACTTAGCAATGCATACTGTACTTGGTGTGAGCTCTGGTTTTGGTTGGGAGATGTCCCTCCACAAAAGGAGAGAAAAATAAGCAGAGAATCAGAGGAAAGAAAGAAGAAGCCTTCTATAAGCCTTCAATAATCTGCATCCTAGAAGATCTTTGGGTCATGGACATCATGGTGGAGGTGATACCATACTCATACCAATCCATGACTCCAGCAGCTGACGACAGCAATTTCTCAAAAATAATATGTGAAGTTTTACCACTTTCAACATATCCCTTTGTCTGATGATACACACACATACACACAGTCTAGCTCTGTAACAGAATGAGTGATTTTAATTCATTATACAATTAGGTAAACTATATTAAGGAGCATGTTGTTTTTCTTGTCCTATTTTAGTTGCTAAAGATCACAAACTGTTTATGATCACTGACCACAAACTGTAAGACAGTTCATCTTTTATACCACTGAGGATGTTGTTTTTGTTCTGTGATCATTGAAGTAATCATTATTATTAACACCATCATCATCTCTGCCATTGTCAACTTTTTGTGGTCATAAGGATTGAACTCTGGACATACACATAAAAGAGAAGTGTTGTAACACTGAAGTATATCATTAGACCAAAGGTTTTATTTTTATAAGCGAACAGATCCAGGCATCATATATTGATTCCATTGCTGATTCTCTCACACATCTCTGTAGTTGTACCTTTCAATTTCATATTTAATTTTTATGTATAACATTCTTAAAATCATAAATGGTGTAATGTAATTGAGGACACGGTTATCTGGGAGGAAAAGTAATAATAACCGTGTTTGTTAGTCTATTTGCTTCTATTAGTCATGAAAACACATGGGTAAATTGTAGAGAAGTACTTGTCTATGCTTTCATTATTTTTCTCCCTCCATTGCTCATTTCCTTTCTCTCTTTCTTTCGTAGCCTTCATCCTTTTGTTTATTTATTTTTCTGATTGTTTAGAAACAAGGGGTTAAAGTGAAAGTTGAACTTGGAGCCCCATCAATTCTAGTCATCTAAACTTGATGGCTTATTCCTATTCTTTGGTTCCATCCTTGCTTCCGCTGTATTAAGAACAGGACTTGTTTAACAGCATTATTCAGTGAAGACAGGAAGTAACAGATACAGCCTTCTCAGAGCAGTGCATATGAAATCATTTCATCACAGGGTTGTTTGTTATTCTTCTATAAAATAAAGTTCTGTAGCATGCAATCTGTACATACTCTGTAAGGCAGAGACAGTACAAGGACAGCAGCAACAGCAGCACCAACAAACCATAACAAGAAGATTTTTACTGCCATTCCTGAAAAAAAAAATAACAGAATTTTAGATTACACACAATGTGTACAACAGTATTTTCTAAGACACCTTAAACTACTTTTACTTTGTTTTCTTTTCTTTCTTTTATTTTTATTTTTATTAAATGGGACATGAAAATAAAGTATATTATACTTTAGCTAAAGGGACTCAGAAAATAATATACAGATGATTCAATTGATATGGACTTCTATTTAACATGATTTTTTTCTTTTTATTTATTATTTGTTACAATTTATTCACTTTGTATCTGGGCTGTAGCCCCCCTCCCTTATCATCTCCTCTGAGTCCCATGCTCCCTTCCTCTTCTCCCCCTATGCCCTTTCCCTAGTCCACTGATACAGGAGGATCTCCTCCCCTACTATCTGACCCTAGCCTATCAGGTTTCATCAGGACTGGCTGAATTGTCTTCCTCTGTGGCTTAGCAAGGCTGTCTTCCCACAGGGAGGTGATCAAAGAGCCAGCCACTGAGTTCATGCCAGAGATAGGCTCTGCTTCTTTTATGAGGGAATTCACATTGAGACTGAGATGGACTTTTTTTAAATTAAATTTTCATTTTTTAAATATTAGTTACAGCTTATTAACTTTGTATCCCAGCTATATCCTGCTCCCTCATTCTCTCCCAATCCCACCTTCCCTCCCTTATCTTCTCCCTACCTCTTTCCAAGTCCACTGATAGGGGAGGACCTCCTCCCCTTCCATCTGACCCTAGCTTATCAGGTATCTTCAGGACTGGCTGCAAAGTCCTCCTCTGTGGCCTAGCAGGGCTGCTCTTCCCTCAGGTGGGGAGGGATGTCAAAGAGCCAGCCACTGAGTTCATAAATGTAAACTTAAAAAAAAATGTTTATTTAGTTATTCACTTTACATCCCAATCATAACCCTCTCTTTTCTCTCTGCCTGGTTCCTCCCCTCCCTCCCTCATCACCATATCTCCCTTCCTTTAGCCCTCAAAAAAGGGGAGGGGGTTCTCACTACTAACCTATTTCAGCACATCTAGTTGCATTAGGACTGAGCACTTCCTCTTTCTCAGCGTCTTGGCAAGGCAGGCCCACCAGGGGGAAGTGATCAAAAAGTACACAACAGAGACCATGTCAAAGACAGCCCTCTCCCCTTTCTAGCAGACCCACATGAAGACCAAGCTGCCTCTCGGGTACATATGCACAAGGGGGCTTTGTTCCAGTCCATGCATGGTCATTGCTTGGTGCTTCAGTCTTATCACACCCCCTCCACTTCCAAGCCCAGGCCCTGGTTACTTGGCTCTGTTGGTCATCTTGTGGAGCCCCTTTTCCCTCCTTTTCTTCCCCCCTCCAATGTAAACTTCTTAATTTCCAGAGTGTGAGTATGTGCGTCATGTATTGATAGAGGATTAAGGTAATAGATGATGGCATTTAAGTTGCTAACCAAGTGACTAAAGCTAAAAGAATTTATCTTATATTTTCTTCATTAGCTTAAACTAATCCAAAAAGGTGCATAACTGTAATAGAAAAGGTCAAGAGATAACATCAGAAACATAGCTTAAAATAGACTCCATCAGCCATGCCTTATTTGCAAGAGTACAGAGAAGGGAGTTGATCCTGTTTCTATTAATGTATGTATGTGATTTCTGAACATTTCTATTACTTTGCAATGAGCAATTATCTTTGTGAAGTATCCAAATCAATACTAATGGATCATTGTTCTTATTTATTACAGGTACTTAATTCTAATAATGAGTATAAGCTTGTTAAATGGTATGGCACATTTTTCCCCTAACAATCTGTTATGCTTATTTTTATAAACTTAGTAATTATCTTTTATGGAAATTTCTAATTTTGTAAAGCAACTTAACTTTTCTGGTTCTGGGTTACTTCACTCAGGATGATCTTTTCTAGTTCCATCCATTTGCCTGCAAATGTCATGATTCCCTTGTTTTTAATTGCTGAGTAGTTTTCCATTGTGTAAAAATACCACACTTTCTATATCCATTCCTCCACTGAGGGACATCTAGATTGTTTCCAGATTCTGGTTATTACAAATAAAGCTGCTGTGAACATAGTTGGCCAAATATCCATGTTGAATGGTGAGACATCTTTTGGGTATATGCCCAGGAGTGGTATAACCGATCTTGAGGCAGTGCTATTCCCAATATATACTCACTTATAAACAAATATTAACCATATAATATAAGATAACCATACTAAAACCTACAGACCTAAAGAGGCTAAATAACAAAGAGGACCCTCGGGAAGATACTTAAATCTCCGTCAGAATGGCAAACAGCATAGACACCAGAAGCAGTGGAAGAGAGGGAACAGGAGGGGAGCCTATCATAGAGGTCCTCTGAAAGGCTCCACCCAACAGAGGAGCAGATGCTGAAACTCACAGGCAAACTTTGTGTAGAGTGCAGGGAGTCTTATGAAAGAAGTGGGGTTGGGGATAAGACATGGAGGGGACAGGAGCTCCACAAGGAGATCAATAAAGCTAAATAATCTGAGCCCTGGGCTGGAGAGATGGCTCAGAGGTTAAGAACACTGGCTGTTCTTCCATAGGTCTTGAGTTCAATTCCCAGCAACCACGTAGTGGCTCACAACCATTTATAGTGAGATCTGGTACCTAATTCTGGTGCGCAGGCAGACATGCAGGTACAATGCTGTATAAATAAATAATAAATAAATAAATCTTAAAAAAAATAATCTGAGCCCTGCAGAGACTGATTCACTAATCGAGGACCATTTGTGGAAATCACCTAGACCCACTGCTCATATGGTAGGCAGCTCAGTCTCCGTGTGGATTCCAGAGTAAGTGGAGCAGGAGCTGCCTCTGTCATGAACTCAGTTGCCTACTCTTTGATCACTTCCCCCTGGTGATGCAGACTTGCCAAGCTACAGAGGAAAAGGATCCAAGCAGTCCTGATGAAACTTGATAAACTAAAGTCAGACGGCAGAGGAGGAGAACTTCCCCTTTCAGTGGGCTGGGGGAAGGGGATGGGGGGGATGAGGGAGATAGGATGGAAGCAGGAGGAGATGAGGGAGGGGGCTACAATCGGGTTATAAAATGAACAAAAAAAAAAGGAAAAAGGAAAAAAGAACAAAAAAGAAAAGCAACTTAGTTTTTGAAGGGTTAAATATTAAACAAGAATATTCATGCTTATTTCCATACCCACGTGGTTGTCCTATCAATGCCCTCAAATGTCCCATGCCCACCTTTAGCAGGAGGGATGCTTCAGAAAATAAATCATCTGATTTTATTCTGCCTTCTCCATCAACTCCATTCCATTCATCCTCATTTTGCAAATGTTTCTCCCATCCTCCCAAGCAACCATGTCCAATAATTATCAC
The DNA here is from genome assembly GCF_907164565.1 of Psammomys obesus. Classification (NCBI taxonomy): domain Eukaryota; kingdom Metazoa; phylum Chordata; class Mammalia; order Rodentia; family Muridae; genus Psammomys; species Psammomys obesus. Next base: position 142,404 of record NW_026596725.1, read on the forward strand.
ACAGAAGGCAGCTGGGATCCATGAGACAAGAGTAGGGCCAGTAACAACCAGCTAGAAGGTATTCCAGACCAGGACAGTGAAACAATGTGACAGGTCTGCCAAGAAGTAAACAACATTCAAGCCAGTCATTTTATTATCTTATAGTTCTATCCAGCTCTGCTCCAAACAGCTGTTTCTTATAGGACAGTGAGTCAGTGAAGTAGGCCAACACTGTCTTGTGCTGTTTATCTCTTTACTGTTTCACTCTCTTACTCTCATTCTCACTCTGGCTCTGGTTTTCTTTTCTCTTTCTTTCTTTCTTTCTTTCTTTCTTTCTTTCTTTCTTTCTTTCTTTCTTTCTTTCTTTCTTTCTTTCTTTCTTATTGTTTGTTCTGTTTTGTTTCCCTTTTCCCATCGCCATCTTTCTTACTGTTATATTCCCAAAGCCTAGAGCCAGACTTAGTTTGTGATATCTACTACATACCTTTCTCTCCTCCTTTCAGTTTGTCATGAGGTCAAATCCCTACATATCCACCCTGTTTTTCCCTTCCTTCTATTACTCCCATTCCCGTGTATGGCCCTTTCCTCTGCTTCTCATCTAGCAATCCAACTTTAATCACCATTCTCACTGAGACTGCTTACCTAGTCTTTCTCTTCTACTCATCACAAAAAAATAACTAACCTGATACTCTGCAGGTTGTTCCTTAAACAATCAGTACTTAACAAGAGTCTCCTTCAGTTACTTGTTGGTCTATTATCAGAATGTACTAGTGGGTAGTGACTGCTCCTGCAGTCATTACCCAGCCCACAGAAAGAGACTGGAGATGGAGCCTGGTGCCAAGAAAAATAGTTGAGTAGGTGAAAATATCACCACAACTTTACTAGAACTGAGAGTCTACTGAAAATTACGAATACATCCACTGAAATAAGAGAAGCACCCTGAACCAAAAGAAACAGCCAAAATCTTTAACTGACATCTAACCCAGATGGGCAGATTCTAGCACAGAATGCTACAATCTGCTAAGTTGTCTCATATCCTGAATGTGAAAGCATATTATATTCTATAAATTGCCTTTAATTAGTAATAAAAGACAGCATTGTAAAAACATATTATCGCATAAAGAGTGATTAAAATATATGCGTGTGTATATGTTCATGCAAACGTTTTAGATAGAGATATGTCACAAATAGATGAAATATATATGTTTTATATAACACACATGAAGGATAGAACATGATAATATATGCCTGTCACTTATCTGTCAAAAATAGACAAACCACAAAATTTTTATTCTGACCTTGGAAAAATTATCATGTGACAACTGGTTTCTGGTAGAATTATGATTACTATAGCACATTTGTCTCATACCAAGAACTTTGCTTTAACACAGATAGGGTGGCTGAACTGAAAGAAGGAAATCTGCTAAGAGAGAAACCTCAAATCCCGGAGCCTGCTTTGACTTTGAGGCTGTGGACAGGTAGAAGATGTCCACTCAGGTTAATGTCCTTAGAGAATGGAAAGCACAAAGAAACTAGGGGATCTCATTCCTTAAAGTTCAAACAGCACTTACAGCCACCAAGACAAGGCAAGAGAATAATATTTAATACATAATCATCATGATTGCATTAAGGATTTTACGATTAAAAGGTTATCCATGGACTCTTGACAGGATTGCAGTTAGCCTAGGTACAAGAGTATGAGATTACAGTGACTCTCTTGGGTCGTGCTGATAGTCACAACTCAAAATCAGGAGGCAAAGGGTGGAGTAAAGGAGTGAAAAGTAGCAGGCAAGAGCCTGAGGCTTCAGCTGGAAGCAAAGCATGGCATCAGCAATGATGCTGGCATAAAGGTGGGGACTGGAGCGCATGACTCAGAAGCTGAATTAGGCTAGGAGGAGAAATGGTCTCAGGTTAGAGGCCTTGTGCCTCCAGTCTGAGCCTGTTCAGTAGGCCACTAGGACGTGATAATTCCCGTGGACTGACCAGAGCTAAGCATGTAGTGAATGTTCCATGATTCTCCATTAATCACAGCCTGAAAATCTAAAAACAAACTTGACCCAAGATGTTAACTAGTTTTCTGAACTCAGCTAAAACAGACATAAAGGATAATAAACTCATCATTTTCTTCTGAACACACTTGTTTTTATTCAAAATGTGAAGATTTCGGGCAATATTCTTTTAAAAACAGGTAATACTCCACACTTGAAAAACTGACTATACAAACTTTTTTTTCATAAACCTTAAGCTTTGACGAACAGACTGTGAACAATTAAAATTTAATATTTAGTGGGAGGAAAGATCAAGGATTTGGGAAAAGGCTGAGGAGGATCAAACAGTGCCCCTGGCAAGCATTGGGGAACACTTTCCCATCTAGAAATTGTTAGACCATAACCTTCGGTAATCAACTTTAATGAAGAACAAGCTCTTCCTTGCCTTGACCGAATAACCACTAAGAACGAACTCTGCCAAAAGCTTATTTTCCACATTAACTCCTCTTTGCCTTGGCAAATATGTTAACCCCCACATTCAACAGACTACAGAGAGGCAGACAAAACACAGGAGTCCAGCTTGATCACTTTGTACATACATGTATACCTGTTTCACTTCTATAACCACCAATAGTCACATTGAGTCTTCCCTATATCCAGATAGGTTCCTCTTGCCCCATTGTGCCTACAGCTCCCAAATGAAACAGCACTCTGATCTTCATGGGAATGCATTGTTTTGATCAATTCTTAACCTGTCTAGAGTAGACATATGGATATTTCAGTGCTGGCTTCTCTACTATTATGCCTATTTGAATCATTCATGGTGCATATGAAGAAGTTTGCATTTGTCGATAGCTATGTAGCAGTCCACTATATATCTAATACATAATGTATCTGTTTTATCATTCACAGATACTTTGATTTTTTTTTCAGTTGAGATTTTTAGTAAAAGTTCATATGGATATTTTATCCATCTTTTGGTACAAACTATTTATATTCCTTTAGGGAAGTGTACTGTATAACTTAGAGCATAACTATTGGGTTATATAAATACTTTTGTTTCTATTAGTAGATATTAACAAATAATTTTCCAGAGTAGTTAATTTTTAATAAATGCATGCCTTTTATAAAATAATCCATGCTTCTTATCCTCACCCACTATTTTTTTGTACATAATATTTTTTCATTACACTTTTAACTTGTATTTGTCCCACCAGTAACAATATTGAGTATATTTTTGTGTTTTACCAGACACAGGTACCATCTTTTGTGTACTCTTTACTAAATATTTTGTCTGTTGTAATAATTACTTTAATACACTTTTCTTATTGGGTTCTGAGATTTATCTGTATGTTCTCGATAATTTTTCAAAATATGCCACAGTTTTTATTAGTTTGTAGCCTATTTTTAAACTCCCTTTTCTCATTTCATTAGTTATTTGAGACTTTCATACAATGTATTCTATCATATTTATTTCCTTTTCCATTCCAAACCCATCCTTTTCCTTTCAAAAAAAAAATCAACTTTGTGTCTTAGTTTTTATTTGATTTGTTCGTTTGCATTTTAACCCTATAATGTACAATTTGTGGGTGTCATATACTCTTCAATATGGGATCATCCATTAAAGTGTGATCAAGCGACAAGGTATCATACCTTTAAAAAAAAATACTACCTCTCCCTCTTCCAGAAGTTTTCATGTGCCAATAGTCCCTCAACTATGAGTGGATTCATGCCCACTTCCCTTCTCCACTTCCCTTCTTTTCTGGTATTAACTTGTTGCTAGTACCTACATCTTGTCCATTCTGTCTCAATCCCTATAAGTTCATATCTACAATATTCATAGTTTGTCCAGAAAACAATGTTCACATAGACAATGTCCCTGAATATTATAATTATTTTGCCCTCTTTCTCAATAATCTCTAAGCCTTACATGGGGAATATATGGTATAGGTGTTCCATTTTCAGTTGTATGACTTATTTAGCAAAAGATTAAAAATTGGATGTCTAGTATTATTTTCACTTATTATAGAAAATGGTGTGTTTGTGGGTCTCCATGTACATGAGTTTTGGGTAATTTCTGTTTATCTGAAAAGATAAATCATGACAGTGTTTTTCATCTGGAGATTGATCCAGCTTTGATAAAAAAAAAAAAAAGAAGAATACCAAAGCTTGGAAACTTGCACTGTTAGCCATTGAGAGCATTGCTCTCATAAGTTTAGAAAAAAATGATCATGGGAATATTATAGGCTACAAAAATAAATTTAAACATATTATCATCTGATTTGTGACAAAGCCTAAAATGAAATCAAATAAGGAAAATTCACTAGAACACCTAATAAAATGTAATGAATTAGAACTCTATCTCACATATTAAACAAAAATTACATTTTATATGCTGTATATTTAAAAGTGGATACTGCATGAATTATTGCAGATTACATTTGATTGACATAAATCCATACTTTTTGATATTAACCAATTATGTGTAGTCATGAATTTTGAAATAAATTATCATATTTTTTGCTTTTCCATTTTTAATTTTTGTATTAAATTTATTTCATTATGTTATGTAACAATGGTCACAAAACAACAAGCATGTACGTACAGAGAGTATGGAATATATAATGAAGGCAAGATTGTCCTAAAGCAATGCACAGACGAATAGCACACACAATGGGAAATGTAAGTAGGAAGGATAGAGCAATCACAAGGAGAATGAGAAAGGAGAAAGTAGCAGAGAGGAAACACTGGTGAGGAAAGCTGGGACACGTAATTTTTTTCAGAATAGCAGGTCTCTCATGAAGACACTGAAGCCCTAAAGAAAGATCAAAGACAGGAAACTAGAAGAGCTGAAGAAAGAAATTTGAACAGCTAAAAATAGCCATCTTCCCCCAGGTCCACAATTTCTTTTGCAGGTTGCTTTGGTTATGTACAGTAAAAATGTTTATTCTATCATCCGCACAGTACCTTCTCATTGCCCATTGTAAACTGCAGATATAGAAGATGTGAAGGATTTCTACCCCTTGAAGTGTAATTCTCTTCTGCTAGCTGTGTATTTTGACTGCAACTTCAAACAGATTCAGATGAAATAAAAGGTATCCAGACTCCAGTAGCCTATAGTTAGAAGCTTTACACTGATACAAAGAGTGCAAACTAGTCCAGTCTCTCTGGAAATCAGTGTGGAGGGTTCTCAAAAATCCAACATGAAGTTTCCCATATGAAACAACAATACCACTCCTAGGTCTTTACCCAAAGATCTCCAAGTCAATACATCTCATAGACATCTGAAAATCAGTGTTCGTTCCAGCATTATTCACAAAAGCTCTATATGGAACCAATTTAGCTCTCTAACAAATAACAGAGAAGCTGAGGTGTGGCGATGCATGCCTTTAATCCCAGAACTCAAGGAATTCGCTGTGAGTTTGAGACCAGCCTGGTCTACAAAGTGAGTCCAAAGCAGCCAAGGCTACATAGTGAAACCCAGACTCAAAAAAATCAAGTAAATAAATAAATAAGTAAATAAATAAAGAGAAAGAACAACAACAACAAAAAAAAACAACAACAACAAGAACAAAAAATTAAACAGAGGAAGAATGGTTAAAATGTGATGTTTCTCTATCTACACAGATATAGAAAGAATCTATATAATGAAATCCTGTTCGGCCATAAAGATGAACATAGTCTTGTCTTTTACATGAGAGTGGAAACAACTAGAGATAATCATCATTAAGTGAGTTAGGACAATCTTATAAAAAATGTCACACATTTTCTTTCGTTTGTGATTCCTTGATATAAAATATGTACACAAAATGACATACAAAATATATGACATACAAGTAGAAGTGAAACTGCCTATTGTGACAAAAGAGATTAAGGGGGAAAGAGAAAGGAATGGCGGTATGAGGGGAATACACTCAACATAAACTATAGAAATGTGTAAAATTTAAAATGTAAATAAAGATGCACAAATTGGGACTAACAGAGTTTACTCCAGCAGTTTATAAGAATGAACTCAACAAGTAACATTATCTGGTACAGAATGTATTTATCATAAATCTTGCTAGATTGTAGAAATGATGGACCTTCACTTCTCATTAACATTGGAGACTTTGCATGTGATCTATTTTATAACAACGCTGCTGAATTGTTACGTAAACATTTCCTTTATGATTAAATGGACTGAAATATGGCATATAACTTACCCAAGTCCACAAAGCTCTTAAAACTGTGTGCTGATAAGAACCAGATCTTTCTGTGCACTGTGTACTAATGCTTTAAATGATTTCACAAAGAAGATCTGCTCAATGAGGCAGTCAGTACAAGGGGAATGACTTAAGCAGATCAAGGAACAGCAGCACAAGTGCTTTATGAATACAGCATGTTCAGAACAAAGCTATAGTCTGCAGATTACAAATCATGATCATGGGCACATTTCTATAACGTACGATGGCTTAGACAACATCACCAAGAGACTTTATCAGAGTTAAAATATTACACTGTGAAATTTAGCTTCAGGGCTCCATAGAATCACAACGGAATAGTAAGATTACTGAAAGGTTTAGTAGTGGTAAGGAAGATGGTGATAGGTTGTCAGTTTTATATCATTCTCTAACTCAAAATAAACATTTATTGGCGTGTGGTTTCTATGTGGTATGAATACATATGTTCATGTGTGTATATAGCTGTGTTCGCACTGTTTGTACTTATACTTACAAGTGTGTGGAGGTCACAGGCAATTGGTCAGTGTAGAATGCCTTCCTCGATTGCTCAGCACATCATTTTTTTTAAGAGACAAAAATGATTCCTGGTGAAATACATACCATCTCAGTTTGTTAAAAAGTTACATTTCCATTGGCTGGATAGTATTTTTTTTTCTTCTTTTTCTTTATATACCATTGGGTGTTTTTTTTTTTTCATTTTAAAAATTTATTTATTACAATTTATTCACTTGGTTTCCCAGCTGTATATCCCCTCCCTTTTCCTGTCCCAATTCCACCCTCCTTCCCTCTTCTACTCCCATAACCCTTCCCCAGTTCACTGATAGGTAGCTGGCTTTTTTATCACCTCCTCCTCAGGGAGGAAAGCCTTACCATAGAGGAAGACAATGCAGATAGTCCTGATGAGACCTGATAGGCTAGGATCAGCACATCATTTTTTTAAGATGATCTCTGAGGGACAGGCTTACCAGGTCACAGAGGAAGACAATGCATACAGTCCTGATGGGACCTGATAGGCTAGGATCAACACATCATTTTTTAAGTTGATCTCTGTTGCTAAGATTAGTCTATACTACCTGGCCAGCAAATCCTAGGAGTCCTCCTGTCCCCATATGCCTAGGAAAAAGATTAAAAGAATGTGGCAGCAGTCTTAGCTTTTGATTTCGGTGCTGAGCATCAGATTGAACTCTGGTCCTAAGGTGTGTCTGGCAGGGACATTACCTACTGAGTCATTTTTCCAGTCTTTTATTAAAATCTTAATATGAAATATATCCTTTTCTGCATGCTTAGCTGCTTATAATAAACAAACACACACTGTGAAATCTACAGAGGATTTTTTTTTCTTTAGTTCCTGGTGTTTAGTGCTTGCAGTGCATTTATGAGATGACATTCCAGGCAGGTTGAAAGGTTCTAAGAATGCCAAGAAAGCTAGTCCACTCTCATAGAGATCTCAGTGATTACAGAAAAATAAACATAAAAACAAACAAAAAAAATACATCTACAAGAAGACAGGATTCTGAGAAACAATCAGAGGTATATGGAGATAAAGTGCCTTGAGAATTCTAGAAATATTAAGTAGGTTTGTAATAAATGTTAGAGTAAAACTAAATATCCAGAAGTCTGTTTTGTTTTGAGGGTAAGACGTAAACAGAGTTGTTTTTTTTTTTTTAAGTGAGCAATGACAATAGACAGAAAGCATATATGAAAATAGAAAACTCATTCTAGGACTAATGTTGTTTTTTTTTTTTTAATCTTTAGTTGCTTTTAATTTCACTTATTATTCCAGAAGCATCAAAGTAAGGGGTCAGGAGTTGTTTGAGCTGGTTCTTGTATAAAACAAAACTGTGTTCTCAAGTGAATTTTAAGGAGCTTCTTTTATTTACCTTCTTTTGCCCATGCATAATTTTGAATGTATATGATTAAAATAAGAGACACATTGAAAATATACATCCACAGTAGAATAATGGTTATATGATAATATCTATCTCTTCTTTTCATCTATCTATCATCTATATCTATTCTGTATATCTATAAGTTTTCATTGATATATAAAATATATCTATCCATATATATTTTTGCATAAAATTGTATAAACATTTTTTCTCCATGGCTCTCTGATATATTTTTTTCATTGTAGATTAAGAAAACATTAAATAAGAATTTGGAGGAATGATATTAAGTTGATAAAGTACCAAAAGTTATTTAAAAATTGTTTAAACCTTTGTAGACAAGGAACTTTGCTTGATTCCCCAAATAAAGTACAGAGTGGTAAGGAATTCATTTGTCCATGTTGTAAGAAGAAAATTGGAAAAGAATTTTGTTTCTTCACTAAACCAGCCTGGTTTATGTATTGGAAATGTATGATTGTCATTTATTTCCTGCTACACTGCTGTTTACAAAGAAGAGTGTTGATTCAACACTAAGTCAACTGTTTGTGGAAGCTTAATTGCTTTGGTTTTATCTGTTGGTCCTGTCAATCCCTGGCATTGCTCTACCCAACACAGTGCTGTCTGTTTTTGTATCACTGATGACTTCATATAGAGTTGCTATCCAGCTTTAAATATGGTTTCAAAAGAATTTGGAAAGTGTTGGAAAGCACAGAGTAACTTGATTTGCATGCAAGCCCCAAACATGGTGCCAGTTGGCTGCTTCTGCTCATCTCCCTCCTATTTTCATAAATTGTTCTCTTTCTGCTTAAGCTTTTTAGCATAGTAAGAAATGATCTACAGTAACTTTTCTCTTGAAACAAAGAATCAAGACACATTGGTATAACATATGATGTAACAACATGATAGAGTATTTTAAATTGGAGCCATCCCAAAAAACCCTTGGGAGATAAATAAAGGCTAATGTGTTTGTGAACACATCCTGTTCATTAAAATGAATGCATTTAAAAGAAACTTTGAAATGAGTCATTCACTTAGAAATCAGCTACTAAAAATTTAGTAAGCATAAATGTATAATACACAATGAAATAAGACCCAGCATCCATGTGCTAAGTACTATAAAAGAAAGTTGCAAGCTTTTTTTCCAAAATAATTACATACGTTCTAGCTGAAAAAACTCCTAGTGCAGGATTTAACCAGGATTTAACACTGTTACCATCTTCTTTTGGGATACTCTCACGCTCATATGTGCATAGGAAATGTTTCTCTTGAGTCAAGTTAGATGCCTGATACTGAAAACCTAGCTAACTACTCAAATATAGTCAAGTCACAGTTATTCTAAGAGAATCTACAACACTAATTTACTACAACAGCATAATCCTTAAGAATTACCTATAAATACTTGTTCTTATACTCCTGGATAAGTGGAGTCTCATCCCTTACCAAGGAAACCTCTTTTTGAAACAGACAGAGACCATTAAAGAGAACCCAACCAATCTAAGTATGAACTTGTAGAGCTCAGTTTCATACCCAATGTTCAGAGAATTTATGGAAGCATGTCTGGAAACATTCTGAGAGCCAGAGGATCAAGGTATTCGGTATAAATTTCTGTCTCCTAGTAATACCAGAAGCCACATCTCTAAGGTCTTGGCAACATATCATCCCAAACATGAACTGAGCAAGGATGACACCAATGAGCATGTCAAACTTGACAGAGAAGAGTCCACAAGACTGCTGTTCTACCCAAAGAAATATGGACAACTGAGGAAGTCTTGGAGTGGGAAAAATGGCCTTTCTAGGAAAGAGTACACCAATTGGCTTTTCCAGTGCCACATAGTCAGCCCTAAAAGTATGCAGAGAGATGGCATTATACAGACTGAACAAGTTATAGTTAGGAATTTAGTGAAAAAAGGGGCATGAATTTGAGAGTATGAAAGGGTATATGGGAGTATTTGGAGGGAGGAAAGGGAAGGGGAAAATGTTGTAATTAAATTATAATCCTTAAAAAGATAATAAAAAAATGTTCTGTTCGCTTGCTTTGTTTTCTGTTTTTTTCAGCTTGTTCTCCCCATGGCCTCATTCTCATGCTGTTTCCACATGATGAGATAACCTTGTCTCTTGTCTTCGTCTTCTTTTTCCCTGGTTGAACTCTTCCTTAGGAGAGTTTACTGGGAATCAACTATCAGTCAGAAAATTTCTGCTTATGTTCCAAAGTCTTCCTAGCTGATGAAGTTGGTTTCAACCACATAAAAATTTCACTGTATCATATATAAACATCTCCTACATAAAGAATAATATGAGTCATTTTTATAATTTAATTCTAATAGAATGCATAGAAATCATGACTATTATTTTATAATTTATAAATTTTAAAATCATTTTAATGTACACCCATCTTTCTATACAAGTTGTATTTTTTGCCTATTCCTGAAACAAAAAAGCCAAAAGTCTTAAGAGTTTAAAACAATAAGCATACTCAACAGTTTCTGGGTGTTAGTGATTCAGAGTTTAGTGTGGTGTTTCATCAAATGTCAGTAGAGGTCAAAGATATTTATCATCTTTTTGTTTTGTATCCAACTTAATTCATTAATGATTGGAGTGCTGCCTTTTGTCTTTCCATGGGGAGCTTTTTTAATTTTCCTGATTGTCTTCCTGAATACTGAATAGCATTGTAGTTTGCAAACATATCTGTTATGATAAATTATTTAATTATTTTTTTACTACATTTTATTCTCTTTGTATCCCAGCTGTGGCCACCTTCCTCATTCCTTCCCAATCTCACTCTCCCCACCTCATCACCTCCCATGCCCCTCTCTAAGTCCACTGATAGGTGAGGTCCACCTCCCCTTCCATCTAACCATAGCCTATCAGGTTTTATCAGGACTGGCTACAATGTCCTCCTCTGTGCCTGGCAAGGCTGCTCCTCCCTCAGGGGGGTGGTCAAAGAGCCAGTCACTGAGTTCATGTCACAGACAGTCTCTGATTCCCTTACTAGGACACTGAGCTGCTATGGGTTACATCTGAGCAGGGGTTCTAGGTTATATCCATGAATGGTCCTTGGTTTGTATCAGTCTCAGAAAAGCCCCCTGTGCCCAGATATTTTGGTTCTGTTGCTCTTCTTGTGGAGCTCCTTTCCTCTCCAGGTCTTACTAATGCCCCCTTCTTTCATCAGATTCCCTGCACTCTGCCCAAAGTTTGGTTATGAGTCTCAGCATCTGCTTTGATGCCCTACAGGGTAGAGCCTTTCAGAGGCTCTCTGTGGTAGGCTCCAGTCCTATTTCCTGTTTTCTCCCTCTTTCAGTGTCCATCCCGTTTGTCTTTCTAAATGAAGATTGATCGTCTTACCCAGGGTCCTCCTTCTTGTTTAGCTTCTTTAGTTGTATCGATTTTAGTATGTTTATCCTATACTATAGGTATTGTATCCACTTATAAGTGAGTATATACCATGTGTGTCTTTTTGCTTCTGGGATACCTCACTCAAGATCAAGATCCCACCATTTGCCTGCAAATTTCATGATTTCCTTGTTGTTAATTATTGAGTAGTATTCCATTGTGTAAATGTACCACAATTTCTGCATCCATTCCTCCATTGAGGGACATCTGGGTTGTTTCCTGGTTCTGGATATTACGAATAAAGCTACTACAAACATGGTAGAATAAATAAATGTTCTTGTATACTTGAGCATATTTTGGATATATGCCTAGGAATGGTATAGCTGGATCTCGAAAAAGTGCTATTACTAATTGTCTGAGAAAACACCAGATTGATTTCCAAAGTGGTTGTACAAGTTTACATTTTCTCCAGCAATGAAGGAAGGTTCTCCTTTGTCCACATCCTCTCCAGCATGTATTGTCACTTGAGTTTTTTGTTTGTTTGTTTGTTTGTTTGTTTGTTTTATCTTAGCCATTCTGATGCCTGTAAGGTGAAATCTCAGGGTCATTTTGATTTGCATCTCCCTGATAGCTAAAGACGTTGAGCATTTCTTTGTTTTTCTGCCATTCTGTATTCCTCTACAGAGAATTCTCTGTTTAGCTCTGTACCCCATTATTTTAATTGGATTACTTGATCTTTTGCTTTTTAACTTCTTTAGTTCTTTATATATTCTGGATATTAACCCTTTGTCAGATATAGGGTTGGTGAAGATCCTTTCTTAGTCTGTAGGCTGTCATTTTATTCTGACAACAGTGTCTTTTGCTTTACAGAAGCTTTTCAGTTTCATGAGGTCCCATTTATTGAATGTTGATCTTAGAGCCTGAGCTGTAGGTGTTCAGTTTAGAAGTTGTCTCCTGTGCCAATGAGTTCTAGGCTGTTCTCCACTTTTTCTTCTAACTGATTTAGTGTGTCTGTTTTTGGTTTTTGTTTGTTTTGTTTTTTAGCACCTTTTAAGAGTTTGGAGAGATGGCTCACTGATTAATAGTGCTTGCTGCTCTTCCAAATGGCCTAAGTTCTGTTTCCAGAGCACATATTTAATGGCCACTGTAACTCCACATCTTAGAGACCTCATGTCCTCTTTTGGTCTCCTCAGTCCCCAACATGCAAATGGTATACATATATATACCAAGACATGCACATGTGCATAAACATAATAATATAACATTTAAAATGTTTTTTTAAATATCTGCAGCATTTGGAAGACTGAAATAAAGGTGTAAGAAACTTTGGTGGAAAAGAAAAAGATTTACTTCTCAACAGTTACATAGAGAGACTTAATGTATGGCTTCTATATATTCCTGAGCAAATAATCCAAGAACAGGATAATTTGTAATGTGCTTAATGAGTTTGAAATGAGTTTGAACGTATCTAGCCATATGTTCCTATGTACTGACTATAAAAGTTGGCCATGATTTGACCAAGTACTTCAGAAACTGTATAAGGGCATATGTGCCATAAGACCAGGATGTTACAAGAATCCTAAAAAATTACTTTCTTTCTTTCTTTATTATTTTTAGTATAGAAAATTACTTTATTGAATTGTTTTTAATAACAAAAAGTCCTCTTACCTGATTATATGATATACAGAAATTAAAAATAACATTAACTGATAACTATCTAGTGAAATTTAAAGGCACAGTGTGGTTTTTGAGCTTCACATACATTTATTTATCATGTCTTCACAGAAACTATTGAAGAACATTGCTTCTTTTATTTCCTTCAATGTCAAAGTAAAGGGAAAGCACCAGCAGATTTAGATCATTGTCATTCAACTAGGAAACTAATGAGGGCATGGGACATTAGAACCTTAAATTTTATAACTACAACCTCATTGTCCTTCAGGAAATAATTAATATTTGCTCTAACATGGTACAGCTCTTATGTTAGAGCTGTGATCCTAACCAAGGCTTTCAACATAATATTATCAACATCACAATTTAAATTTTCCTCCCAGGGTCAATAATGTTTTCAAAAAGTGGCATGAACTCAGTTAAAACAATTCTCCTGGGTAAAGAGATTAGACAGATGTAGAAACTGCTCTTATCTGCTTGGTTAAGGGAAATAAAACTAATCAGTAAAGTAATATTTTGAAATCGTGATAAAGTTCTGCTCCTTTTTTCTTAGTTATGTAAAAGATTCTGGAGCTGAAGGTTAATCTCTGAAGAACTACAAAATTAGCATATGAAAGAGACTAGTTGGCAGAAAGAAAGCCTGGACACCCTAGGCCTTCCTACATTACACAGAGATGGTTGAGAAAACTGGTGCAAGGTAAATGGTCTATGAAAGCCCCATCCTTTATTTTGCCTTTGAGTATGCAACTGTCTTACCAGTTCTAGCTCACATTTATCCTAAAGAATGTTTTTAATAAACTGCACCTGCTTATATTAGCATCCATGTGTCTTTGTCAAATTGCATGTTCTAGAACTTAAATATCTGGAAATCCGGTGAATGGCAACTATACTCAATAGCCAATGATGTCAGTATAATACATAACTTTAAATCTATTTCAAAATGCATGGGTATATTCTAGGTTTATTTCTGTCTTATGTTTTTTGAGAAATTTGTCCAATGTGTTTTGATTATATTTAAGCCACCCAGATATTCCCTCTCTCACACTCTTTCTCTGTGTCTTTGTCTTTCAATTAAAATCATCAAAGACAGATAGTGCTGTTCATATTCTTCATTGTGGCCTTCAATGGAGAACAGTCAACCCACAAGGGCATGAAACCTTCAGGAAAAACAAATTCTGTGTTCCAACAACAATAAATCACTAGTTGCTTCAAAACTAGGAGTAGTGCTACCTCAAGACCCAGCTATACCACTCCTAGGTATATACCCAAAATTTGCTCAAGTACACAACAAGGACATTTGTTCAACCATGTTCGTATCAGCTTTATTTGTAATAGCCAGAACTTGGAAACAACCCAGATGTCCATCAACGGAGGAATGGATACAGAAATTGTGGTATTTTTACACAATGGAATACTACTCAGCAATCAAAAAGGAGGAAATCATGAAATTTGCAGGCAAGTGGTGGGATCTAGAAAAGATCATTCTGAGTGAAGTATCCCAGAAGGAGAAAGACAAACTTGGTATATACTCGCTTATATAGACCTACAAGATATGATAAACATAATGAAATCTACACACCTAAAGAAGATAATCAAGAAAGTGGACACAGACGAAGGTGATTAATCCTCATTTAGAAAGACAAATGGGATGTGCATTGAACTTATGACAGGAGTCTACCACAAAAGGCATCTGAAAGACTCTACCTAGCAGTGTTTCAAAGCAGACACTAAGACTCATAACCAAACCCTCGGCAGAGTGCAGGGAATCATATGAAAGAAGGGAAGTTAGTATGATATGGAAAGGATAGGAGCTCTACAAGGACCAAATATATCTGGGCACAGGGTCTTTTCTGAGACTGACACTCAACCAAGGACCATCTATGGATATAACCTAGAACTTCTGCTCGGATGTGGCCTGTGGTAGCTCAGTAACCAAGTAGTTCTCCAAAGTAAGGGGAACACGGACTATTTCTAACAGGATCTCAAGGGCAGGCTGTTTGACCCCCCCCCCCTCAGGGGAGGAGCAGTCTGTTAGGCCACAGAGGAGGACTTTGCAGCCAGCCCTGAAGATACCTGATAAAACAGGGTCAGATGAAAGGGGAGGAGGTCCTCCCCTATCAGGGGACTTGGAAAGGGGCAGGGAGGAGACCAGGGAGGGAGTGTGGGGTTGGGGAGGGAATGAGGGAGCGGGATACAGCTGGGACACAGAGTTAACAAAATGTAACTAAAAAGAAAAATAAAAAAAAAAAAACAAAGTGAATAAATTGTGATTGATAGATAGATAAATAAATAAATAAATAAATAAATAAATAAATAAATAAGTTAAAAAAAAAAAAAAAAACCTAAGGATGTGACTGTAGGTTCACCTCCCTTCTCCATGCTGGGATTTTGTCTCACTTGGGCTTGTACAGGTCTCAAGGATACTGTCTCCACTGGTGTGAATTCATATTTGAATCTTCCTTCTTCCAGAAAACAGTTTCCTTCTAGTCACTGACCATCCCTGACTCTTATTCTCTTTCTACCCCTCTTATGATTCCTGAGACTTGAGGGGTAAGGAGTATGCTATGAATGTCCTATTTAGGGCTGAACATTCTGCACGTTCTTCTTTCCTCCTCCTTGACTGATTGTGGTTCTTCATGTTAATCGCCATTTACTACAAAAAAGCAAAAACAAAAACAAAGCAAAAACCAAAACAACAGCTTCTCTGATGAGAGTTGGGAGATGCTCTAAAGTATGGACAAAAGATAGGTTATGAGGAATTTGTTCAATATGACTTCTCCAAAATTATTCACAGAACATTCTAGCACTAGGAAAAGCTAACCAGGAGAGGTTAAGCTTCTAGGAGAGTACTTAAGTTAACCTTTTTTCTGGCCCTAGGTCTTTTATTTAGTATACTGCAGTGTCTATAAGAAGCAATATTACTGTCCAGGGTAAACTCCATTTTCAATTCTTTGTGTGTGTATGTGTGTGTGTGTGTATACATATACATATATTAGAAAGTTGCTATAGTAGTCGTTTTCCATACGACTTTTTGAAATGTCTTTATTGCCAGTTATCCTCCCTGCACCCCTTCCTCTAACCTACCCTCTTGCTCCCCTGCCCATGAAATTCTTTCAAGACTTATTTTTATTTTTTACTTATATGGAGTTTCATGTGCCCGAAAGTGCATATGTTTGTGGATGTCCGCAGGTACCATAAGAAAGTTTGTATCACTTGAAGGTGGACTCATCTGTATCTGTGAGTTACCATATGTGAGTTTCTAGCAATATGGGTGCTGGGAATTGTACTCTGGTCCTCTGGAAAAATAGTAAATGCCCTTAATAGTAAGCCATCTTTTCAACCCCTACATTTTATTTACTTATTGATTTTTGTTTTATTAGTGTGTATTCATTATACATTGTGTTTGGTTAGTGAAGACATTTTTTTCTACTTTATCAGATGTTTTAATCGCAATAACACCTTCACAATCACTTTTCTCACATTTACTCTCTCCCCTCTCAGTGTCTTTCCTTTTTCTAGCCTCCATCCTATTTCATTCATAAATTAAAATGTCTTATGTATCTATTACAACTCTGTGACACATAAATTATAGAAAACCTATGCTACTATTGTCTTTCATTTTTGCTTATTTCACTTAATATAATGATCTCAGGATACATTCATATTTTAACAATAAAGAATATAATTTCATTCTTCTGTACATCTATAGGTATGTATGTTCATATCTGCTTATGTATATTCTTTGATGATGGACACCTAGGCTCATTCTATTTCTGGATACTATGAGTAGTACTATAGTAAGCATTCTATGGATGTATCCAATACTATATGGTTAAATATCATAAGTGAGTATATACCATGTGTATCTTTCTCCTTCTGGGCTACCTTGCTCTTTGCATTCTTTACCACATATTTTAGTGCCCCTGCTGTGGTATAACTGAGCTCAAACAGCTTTCTTCTCTTTACTCCTTAATAAAATGGTTCTTTTCTCTACTTTCAACAATCCTTCCAATAAAAGTGTGAATCTATTAAATCTATATTCTTTTTTTACATGAACAGGTGATAAAAGTATAGGTTAGATCTATATGAAGACCATGATTCTTTTTCCCTTTGAACATTCCAAATACTTCTAGTAAAAGCTGTTGGAGGTTCCCCCTCATTCTGACTACAGAAAAGGTGTGAGGGAAAAGACGAGTCCTGGCATGGTTTCTAGAAAGATGGAAAGTAGAAATTGACTATACTGATCCCGTGTGTAATGACTGTCGCACAATTCATTCTCATTTTGTTGTTGTTGTGGTGGTGGTGATGGTGGTTTTTTTCTTAATTTTTCGTTGTCCTATCCTTGATTTTGCTGAACTTAAAGCCTTTTTTTTTCCTTTAACTTCTGCAATATATCAGATCCCTTTTTCAGCAAAAGAAGCATTCATTGGCATATGTAAATAAAGAAAGAGGGTAGCAGAGTAAACCTTTAAGTACAGACATTTAACAAATGATTGTAAGTCTTTGATTTCAATCATTCCTTTACCTGTTTACCACCAAATCTGGATTAACAATGTGTTGTAAGCTTAGTATTTTTCACATTATATGGGGTCAATAATTAAATGACAAACATACAAACATCAGACATGTTTATATATCTAATGTTGTTGAAATTCACATGCATTTGTTCTACTTTTTCTGTATGTAAAACTATGTTGAAAGGCAAGACATTGTCTGAATACAAAGTGTTTTTATAATGGTAATCATGAAGATCGATGCATCTTACTGTAGTCAACCATAGAGAGTCCTCTCTAATTTTTATAAACCATGAATACTATGAAATCTATGTTCATAAGAATAAAGGGATTCTTAAAGCAAACCTTACAGATATGCCACAAAGGTCTTTCCTGAATCTAAAAGGAGGAATGGCTCAGGACACAGGAATCCCTCTGATGAGGAGGAGGTTAAATGTGTTGTAATTTCAGCAGTATCACTGAGCAGTGCAGATGGGGATGGAGATGGCCAGCAGATGGTGCCAAGGCAAGAACAGCAGATGCTGGTGAGCGAGAGCTGAGCAGATGGTGCAATGGCACAGGCCATGTCAGCCTCAGCAGCAAGAAGTATAATAAGTTCACATTAGAAGATTCTGGAACAGCTGTCCTGAAGCTAGTACAATATGAAGTCATTAATTTCAATGATCATTTGTTAGTGTGCACTGGTGCTCAGTGTTAGCCAAAGCCAACCAAGAACTACTGAGAAAGCAGGAAGATATCTTGTAAGAACAGTCAATGATTTTATCTATTATATCTGGGTTAGTTAGATATTATTCAATATGTGTACACTTGCAGGTAAAAGAGAATATAGGGAGACCTAATGTCTGTGTCTTGCATTAGCATTGATATTGACATGCTTCACTGAAATATATGATATCTTAATTATTTTTCCAAGTTTTTGTTATGATATGTTAAAGCTCAGATACATGACAGTACTATTGAATGTTTTCTAAGAATTATAAATTCCTATTTACACCCTAAATTCTTAAGTCAGAACTATGCTATAAACAAACTGTTTCTCATGGATCCACAGACAATAGATTGGAGTACCCACATAAAGATAATTGAGGGAATGCTTTTTAATGTAGTGTCAGTATGAATAATTTTAATTATAAGTGAAAGAAATTGTTTTGGCTTTGTTATTGTTTTGGTTTTTTTTGTTTGACTTTTTGTTTGTTTGTTTGTTTGTTTGTTTTGATTTTGTATGTGAGACGTTAGACAGTATAATAAAGGCTTCATCTATAGCAAGGTCCAGGTTCTGGCATGCTTAGATGACCACCCCTCAGTGACTTCTGTCTACTTCACCTCTCTCTGGAGACCTGGAAGTTTTATTCTCTAAGCAAATCTTAAGTTCTTATCTCTGAAAATGAGCATTGTTCTTACCTGGCTGCTCTTGGCAAACGAGAATCCCTAGGTCTGCAATGCAGAGTGCCCTCATAAAGAAGCAAGTGAGCACCACAATCCAGGAAATAAAACATGCATTGCTATAACTGAATAAGAACGTCATGGGATGGGCTTGAACAATAAGACATTTTGTATGAAATGGGTATTAAATTTGTTGTTGCAGAAAAAAAAATAAGGAAGAAAATGTTTAAGTCACAGTTCAAAGTATAGTCCATTGTGGAGGGAAAGCCAGGGTAGTAAGATCTTAAAGCAGTTGATCACAACACATCCACAATCAGGAGACAGAGAGAGATGAATGCAAACTGGTGCTCACCTCCATTTTCCACTTTCTAATGGAGTCCAGTATCCCCTGACCAGGGAATGATTTCTATCACAGTAGGCAGGGCTTCATACCCAATTAAGATATTCCTCCATAAGTGTGCCTATTTCCCAGGTGGTTAGAATCTAGAGGGCCCATCAAGTTGACAGTAACACTAACCATCTCAGCTACCCAGTATTTGTCATTGGAATGGGAATTATATACACTTCAGGAGCACAATTTTCTATTTTAAAAAGTTTTAGAAAATTCCCCAAAGTAAATGTGCATATTCACAGGCCCTTCCCTTTCTGTAATCTTCCATAAAGATATCATTATCACACATCATGTTGGATAGTTCCATCATGTCAATCGACATATGTAATTAGAATATTTGTTTGTTTGAGATAGAGTCTTACTGTGCAGCCAGGTCTGGCCTAGAACTCATTATGTAGACCTGGTTGGCCTTGAATTTGTGGTGAACCTCTTACTCTGCCCTCAAAATTCTGGGACAGTCAGTATATGCCACTACCTTTATCTTATAAATTGACTGTAGTGTGTTAGATACTGCTGTTCCTGCATACTGAAGTGAGTAGTATTTAAATTCTAGAATATCTATAGGATATTTCTTAGGATAGAATAGTTACAAGTACAGGGGCTGTAGACGACAGCCGTAAAACAGTGCTTCTGGACATGGCGGGGCCATTGCACATATATGTTTAGCTGTGACTATACATGCACGATCTGCACAAGGTCAAACTAGCCAATATCCTAGCACAGACTGTGACTGTTGGGGGGGGGGGCGTAACGGAGTCTGTTTTCTTCAGGGATGCAGAACATGGTTGGATTAGACATGCTCCAGAAGTCATCTTTACACCCACGCATGTGTAGGTCGTGAATTGTGGACTTGGTGTGTTTTTAGAATGCACACATGAAGTTGGCCGGGGTGAGCAATGCGAGGCTAGTAAAAAGTTTGGAGTGGAAGGAATGCAGAGAATTTGATCAAACTGCTTTAAACACATGAATGAAATTCTAAAACAACAACAACAAAAAGCAGCATAAAAGAACCCATAAAAACCATTAAGTTTATGTAAAACTATAGTTTTATTTTTATTTTGTTTTAGTGTGTTTTTTATTATAATTTTTGTTCATTTGGTTTGTGGGACTAGCAACTGAATGAAGGATCACACAAACTAGGCAAGAGATCTACCACTGAGTTTTTTCTCCTTTTTGTTTCGAGACAGAATCATCATAGCTGGCCCAGGCTGGCCTTGAATTCATTCTTCTGTCTCTGCCTCCTGGTGTTGAGATTATGGATTTACACCAGCATGACCTGCTTCAATTTTTTACCTTAAAACAAAAGTCATCACAACTCAAAATTTACACCTTTCTCTACTTTTTTGGACATTTCATTATTAACTCTTAAAGTTGTTTCCATCCATAGTATAGCTATGGGGTAGAATCACAATATAGATGGTCTTTGGTTTGCTATGGTTTGACTGTATTTTTACAGTGTTAGAAGGGTACAACTGCATTTCCAGATTTGAATTTTGATGTTTCTTGAGCTACGGGAATACAATCCCATGATACTTTCTGTGGATTCTGGATACCTGAAGGGTCCTAGTCATCCATGCTATCATGAGGATTAGCACCTGATATGCCACATGGCTGTGCAGCTGAGTGAGGGACTGCTGGGGATTAGATATATTTAATACTTTTCTGATTTATTATAGGTGTTGTGTTAGAATTCAGAGGGCACTTTCAAAAACTTCCATGTGTTTCTTTGAAACAAAGAATTCGCCCAGGGGCTCATTGATAATGGTAGAAATACAAACAGAACACTAAAAAAAAAAAAGTTTTCAAAGATTAATACTGGCCATTGAGAGGGGGAAGGTTAGAAGGACAAAGGCCTCGAGCATTCAGAGTCTTGACCTTTAATGAATCATTTACACAGCACACATCTTTTCCTCATTTGAAGAGCCATGTTTTGTTTTTGTTTTTGTTTTTGTTTTTTATTTCACAGTGTTCTGTCCCTTACTTGTAATTCTGGAAAAGATTCCCCAGTCTTACTGTCAACTGGCTTCTTCCATATACTAATCCTGAGTCTCCCTCTCTCCACCCTACTCTTCTGTATATTATAACATTTCCATCTTAAGAACTATAATCCTGCTATAAGTAGAGGAGCCTCTTAGTAAATGAACCCCATTGCTCACCTTTTCTCTGTTCTACTTTCAGAAGCACAGTACTGCCCATTTGAAGCAGGTCATACTGGGCTGCTAAAACCACCAACCACATCAAGTACTGGTACCTGGAGTAGCTGTAGTCAAACATTCGTAGGAACTCCTCTGAATGTAGAGAGGTGTCCATTTTTATGTAGTGTATTTAGGGTGTGGATTTGTGTATAGAGTTAGAATTTCAGGTCTACATTTTCCACATCTATGGCTTCAGCTAACTGCAGATGAAAGATATTCTAATAAACATAGCATAGCTGACTGAAAAAGTCAAGATTCCTTTTTCTTACCACTATTCCCCTAAAGAATACAGTCTAATAGTGGTTTGCATATTATTTGCATTTTGTCATATTTTAGGATAATATCTTAATTTAAATATTTGCATAGGAACTGGAGAGATCGCTTCAATATTCAGAGCAACTGAATGTCATGCAGAGGAACATAGTTCTATTCCCAGTACTCATGCATAGCGGCCCACAACCACTTCCAACTCCAGCTCAAAGAGATCCACCCCCTTCTTGTTTCCACAGATAACCACATTCACGTGCATATTTAACACAGACAGACACATGCACATACATAGAAAAATATATCAACAGACTATAGTTCATGGCTAGAGATATGGTTTGGAGGCCAAGGGCACTTACTGCTTTTGTAGGAGACCAGGGTTAGGCTTCCAGGTGCCATGGCTCTTTGCAAGAGTGCATCCCAGCATCAGCTTCTGGTGTCTCATAGCCACTGGTAACTCCTGTAGCAAGGAATCTGATTCCCTCTTCCAGCACCCACGGACACCCAACTGCATGTGCGGGTGTACCTACACAGACAGGTACACATAAAAAATAATAAAATAACAAACACAAGAGAAACAGTTTCCCGCACATAATTCCAACAGTCGAGCCAAAGATATACGTAATTATGGAGGATAATTTGTTGAGGGAAATAATTCAATCCTACTTTTAAGAAACTTTATGCTATGTGATTGAATTCTTCAGTTGTCTTGAGTTTCCAAAAGGATTACTACAGACTTTTAAAGAAAGAAAACATACATCTATACACTTACATGTTATACAGCAAATGTAAATTACTTTGCCTTCATATATTATAAAGAGGTTTCTAACTCCTGACTTAACAAAAGAAGTATACCTAACTGAACTGACTAATTCAGAGAGTTGAGGTTTTTGCTTGTTCTTTGCCAGAGTTCCCTGTTTAGGGGTGAGAGTAGCTTTTATTTATGGGTATAAATATCCAGGTTTAGAGAACTTTTTGGAAGTGTGGGGGTAGACAGGGGTGGGAAATAGGAGAATTAAGGGTGGGTAACATGTTTCATGTATATGTGAGAAACTGTCAAGAAAAATTAACAACAAAATTAATCTAAGAAAGAAAAGCCAGATTTAAGGTTCACATTAGTAATTATTAGCAAAATAGAACCTGGATCTCTTTTGTTATACAAGATTAAATGAAGAGAAATGAAGCAATTACTGTTTGCTTATAATAGTAATTATAATATTGTATATAATACATAGTCATGCAAAATATTTTGTAACCTTGTCTTTTTAAGGTAACTCTTCTGAGCTTTTATTGTCTGATGATTTGAACAGAACACTATGGACTTATGGTTAGTATTTTACAATAACATTCAGTTAATATATGAGTATTTTTTTTGCACAATTCTTTTCTCCATTACTTTATATCCATACATGATAACCATACCAAAAAAAATAATTGATTTCTATTATAAGAATTCCTGTAGAGATAAATGATACTTTTTCTGGCAGTACTCATGAATAGTTGAAGATATGCCAAAAATAAATCACAAGAAAGTCCTGTTTGTCAGGATGCTTAGCCCCAAAATGGGTTATTGTCAGCATCGAGCAGATGTGAGGTGATGGCACTGTGGCAGGTCATATTTCCAAGTAGACTTGGCAACAAGGCATGTTAACCTCGACTTAAGCTAGAAAACCCCTCTGAAATCTCTAGTCCTCATTAACACATAAGCAAGCAAGTCTTCAATTCTCCGTTTATGCTAAATAGCTGATTTTAACAGTAAACATACAAAAGTGTGGGCTAGTACAAATGTACATGCACAAACTGCCTTTTTTGGTGGCTTTATACTCAAAAAGAATCTCGTGCCATGCAGTAAAGGTACAAAATTTGTAATTTTGTGAAGAGTACCCCCAAGACCTATGAAGATCCAGGTAATTAACATAACTAGATAAACTACAGCTTGGTAGTACTTGTTTCAGCTTATAGACCTAGTTTTTAGAAGGCTGATTATTTTTAAAAATATAATTCTAAAATTTATTTTTTTAGAATACAGAATTGTTCTAGCAATTAGAAATGAATTTGGCTTTAGCAGGTGAAACACATCCTTTTTTAATTCATGAACTTTAATTCGTTTAGTTTATGTGGGACATAAAGTTTATTTGGACAACCAAAGCAATACTGAAGTTATCACAATATCTAATTTCAGAAAAACCCACACTACAATGGTCACATGACTTTTGAGAAAGATATCAAAACCATGTGGTTAAGAAAAGACCATAAATATCAATTAGTGACTCTAGGAAAACTGCATATTCACAATTAAAATAAAACTAGATTCCTATTTCTTTTTTTTGAACATTTTTTATATATTATATGAATTCTTTTCATGCTTTCTCCCTCTTCCAAGTTCTTCTAGATCTTCCTCACTTCCACAGCTACCCAGCTTTAGGTCCTTCCTTTCTCCCTCGCTTTAGAAACCAAACAATCAGGTAAACTAACAAACAAAAAATCCAAACAAACCAAAATATAAACAAACAAACAAAAACAAAACAAAACTCACACACTTTCTTATACTGTACAAAACTCATAAGCATATATACTGTTTTTCATACTGAACAAAATTCAACTTAAATGATTCAATGAGCTTAATGTAAGCTTTGAAACTACTAAGGAAAAACAAGAAAACCCTTAATGATGAATAGTCAATGACTTTTGAATAAGTTTCCAATAGTCCAAGATATAACAGCAAACACTGATAAATAGGATTCCCTTTCCCTTTCAGCCTTAATAGGTTTTTTTGATATTGTCATTGTTCAAATCTTGTTTATGAAGCCATTTCCAAGAAAGACTGTTCCACAGAAGATTTCCTGGTATCTTGCTTTTACAATGACTCTGCCCTCTCTTCTATGGTATTTCCTGAGCAACAGATGTAGGGCTGTAAACATATCCATTGCAGCAGGTCTCCCATGATCCCTTGATCTCTGCATGGAGTACAGTTGTGGATTTTTAGTTATCATCTCCATTTGCTATAAACAAATGTCTTTGATAAGGTATGGTATTATAAAATATAATGTTGTGAGGGGGTACTTTGGTAGGCCCATGCCAAGGTGCACCCTTGAGAAAGTACACCGTGCAAGAGATCTGGTATAAAGGGAGTTTATTGGGGGAAGGGAAAAGATTGAGAACCTGGGAAAAGGTAGAGGCAGCAAGGGATCCATGAGGGGTGGGGTTGGGAGTGGGAGAGCAGAGAAGGAGTGGGGAAGAGAGAGAGAGACCACCGCTAGGAGCAGAAAGAAAGCTGGGATGGCAGCAGTTTTACTATTCTGCTGCACGCACATGCAGTACCTGCCTATGGAAGCAGATCATGAGGTAAGCAGTTGCTAGGTCCATGAGGGCAAGGCAAGCTGAATTGCCTAAATGTTAACAGATGGCATCTACACTTCTCAATGGGTATAAAGACAAGATTTAGAATGTAAGAAGTTCTGTAGGCCTAGCAAAATGGCAGTAGTAGATCCTCTTTTAAGATACCTGACCTCATTAGACCCAGGAGGCTGGCTAGATTTCTAGGACCAGTCATAATTTACCTCCTGTTTAGAGGCCCTTACTCCAATTAGATACCTATTGATTGGTTACCACCAACATGGGAGTGGCTCTTATGCCACATTTACAGATATATTACCATGCTGATCATTAGTGTGGTTCATAGGAGTCATAGCTGGATAAGAGTATTATTAGCTTCCCTCACTTATCAGCTTTCATTGAAGTTTTCTGATACAATGAAAGCCTGATCACAAGACAAAAGTATTCAGGTTAGATCTCGACCAAATCATTGAAGTGCTACATCCTAAGCCTGAGGTGTTTTCAGAAATAGGGGTTTACTTTAAAAATGAGTGGCAACCAAAGTCAAAACTCCCATAGTTTTTGGTTTTAGAAGTCACTTAGAGTATCTGATGACTGCTGAAGAGTGTCAGCCTCTCACAGGAATGATCCTCCTAAATGTTTGTCTAATGCAAAGTGGTCAGCCCGGAAACCATACACACACAAACCACAAAATGACCCAGCAGTTGTATTTCTATATTTGTACATAGATGTAAATCTATATATGTATTTAGAAATATAATTATGAAAGAAGAGATTAACAGATTGAAAGTAAGGGCATGGGAAGAGTTAGAGAGCAGAAACTTGACAGGGCCTGAGAAGAGACAATGGAAGGGAAGGAATGATATAATTACATTTAAATTTAAATTGCTTTTTAATTAAAAATAATTGGCAAATGAGATTACATAAAATTTAAAAGCCTCTGCTCAGCAAAACAGACACCATAGTGAAGGGATCATCTTCAAAATAGCGAAAATTATTTCCCATAAATTCATCCACCAATATATTAATGTCCTAAATATATAAAAATATATTAAAAATAATAAGAACAAAGAACACAATTAGTATATGGGTAATTTAATGTGACAGAAACCCCTTTCATGAAGAAACACAAGTAAAAAGTGCTTAGCATCTTGAACCACTGTAATGTGCAATTCAAAACTACACTGAGATTTTATTTATCTAGAATGATTATCATAAACAAAGAACAATAGATGTAGCTGAGGATGAAGGAGAACAACCCTTGTGTGTCACTGATGCATATGTAAATTTGCCAGACCATTTTGGAAGTCAGTGTAGATGGTCCTCAAAAAGCTTAAGGAAGAATTATTGTATGACCCAGATACACCAGTCTCGTCTGTGTACCAGAGGAATCAAAATCATCTTACAATAGACATTCATAAACATCCATTTTTATGGTTACTCTGTTCCCAACAGGGAAGTCATGGAATAAGTATAGGGACCTTTAAAAAGATGAAATGTGAAAGATGAAGTTTGAAAATTAGTAGTGGAGTTGATGAAGTTAAAAGAAACAAGACCAATTAAGAGAAAAAGAAGCATATTTTCTTCATATGTACTATTCAGATTTTTCTAAAAAGTGTGAATGTAAATGGGAGATTTAGTGAGGAAGAGAAGGGCACCATTATAAATTATGTAATTAAAGGTAAACCAGGGATTGAATATAGTTTAAATACATCTCTATATAGCAATGTATAAAACTTAACTATTTTGTATATTTAATATCTGTTAGTGAAACGTACAGTTTCAACTCACAAGTCTCCTTTATAAAAGTACATTTTCAATCTTAAGTAAGGAGATAAAAGCAATTGAGAGAGAATGGGAAATTTAAAAGAATTAGACACATGTAGAAGAAATGATCTGAGCACACGCAGACTGCATTTATATCAGAGACAGTCTTGGAAGCCCTTGCAATGATGGTGTATGGCATAGATCAAAGTGCAAAAGTGAGGTACATAGCTTTAGATAGTGCCCATGAGTGAGAGAAATGAGGGTCTTTTGATTAAGGGTATTTGTAGGAGGCACAGCTTATTGTAGGAAGAGCCAGGCTTATTAGACACAGGAAACTATTTCCTTCAAAGAGAGAGAGAGAGAGAGAGAGAGAGAGAGAGAGAGAGAGAGAGAGAATGACTGAGTCACCTGCAATATTGGAGTGGATATGGCAACCTGTGGATGTTTTTGCTATTCTATGGAGCCAGCCTTCCTGAATCTCCCTCCCCCTTAAATCATGAGCATTGTTTAGGCCCTAATCCTGAGTTTTGTCTCCCTATGAATAGAACCCATTTTTATGAAAGATATGAATAGAACCCATTTTTATGAAAGAAGTCCCATGTATTTTGTATCCTCCAAATAGAATCTATGCTTATGCTTATTACAAATCTTTATTCCTTAGTCCCTTGCCCTGAGTACTGTTTACCAGCCAGTAGAACTCATTCTTATTGTAAAGGCCACAGGTGCTTTGTTACTTTGCTAGGGAGTTTCTATATCGCTGTGCCTAAAGCTTAGTTGAGATAATTGTCACATGAAAATCTTTCCCCAAAATTTTACTGTGCTTAAATTTGTAAGAATAATAAACCATGAGGTCAAACTCTAAAGTTTTGACCAGTGCCTACAAAGGTGATACTGAATCGATTTTCATTCTTTACTTCACTTAATTTGTCACCCTTCTGGCTGTGAGGTTTACAGCTTCCCAAGAGGTACTAAGGTAGAATGTTGGGAGCTCCCAAAGTTGAACCAGGGGAGGAATCCCACTTTCAGGAATAGGTAGGCTCAGAAACAGGCTGTTGATTGGCAGTACTTACCTGGAGTATGACCTGTGGATGCAAGCAGATCTCCTGAAGCCTACAGAAAGATACAAATTAGCTTGGGAGACAATTTAAATTCTGATTAATGTCAAAGTTCTGAACAATATTAAGACAACAGTAGTATGGTGGGGGAAGAGTTTTATATACTTAAAATTACTTTATTATTACCAACCTTAAAACACCATCTTAGACCTTCAAATATTTCATCAGAAGCTCAGACTTTACATAAACTGTTCATTTTTGAGAGGGCAGGTGAAGCCTGATTAATATGACAGAAGCTTACCCATTATCCAGACTGTCTTCCCATTAGGCTCCTGTTGATATCAGTGGTGCTTGTGGGCACAAATCTAGGGCAGCCTGACAGCATCAGTCTTCAGGTTCTGGGCGCAGCAAATCTGAGGCCATTCCACGGAAGAAGAATTTGGGAGAATGACTAACCTTATTTGTTTAGGCTCTCCTGCTGTCACATTTGTCCACAGTTCAGGCAGGACCTTAGCAGCAATCAAGGTGAAGCAGTGCTGCACAGTATCATAGTGTCCAGGTGGAGTCATGTTATTATACCCAAATCTTCCTGGAGGCCATGGGGTCACCACTAGAAGCTGGGGGCTCTGTCACATTAAGCATTTTTATTAAGCATTTAAATGTAATATTCTGTAGATTTTCTGATGGTTTTGAGGACCATGATCTATTAAGTATAGCTGAGCAAAACAAACTTTTATTGATTGTATAGATACCCATCCTAGGCTTAACCTTGAAAACATAAAACAAGAGACTAGGTAAAGCTTAGTTGTTTGTTTGTTTGTTTGTTTAGCATGACAGAAAAAATATTTCTGAGCTAGTATCAAAGGGAAATGTTCAGTCTTAGATACAGTTCACAAACTGGCAATTCTTCTGGTCCCACTGCATCTTTACAGACTGAATAGCAAAAGCTTAATAGGTGGCAACAAAGCCATGGCCCCACCCCCTTTATTCCGAGGTCATCTCAGATTTCAAGGACATCTGTTTGTGGATTAACCTCACCAAAATTGCCAATCCCAGAATATTGAATTGGGACACCACTTCCATACTTTTGGGATTCTGGCAAAGAATGGGAAAATGAGTGCTTCTGGGTATAAAATTAATCCCCAGATACCTCTTGATAATGATGATCAAACCCATCATGATGATGAGCCAAGTGTTTTAAGTGCCACAGATGGATATTTATTTATTTATATATAATTTTAATTAATTTATTTTTATTAATTACAGTTTATTCACTTTGTATCTCAACTGTAGCCCCCTCCTCCATCCCTTCCCAATCCTGCCCTCCCTCCCTCATCTCCTCCCATGCTCCTCCCCAAGTTCACTGATAGGGAAGGTTCTCCTCCTCTTCCCTCTGACCCTAGCCTATCAGGTCTCATCAGGACTGGCTGCTTTGTCTTCCTCCATGGCCTAGTAAGGCTGCTCCCTGCTCAGAGAGAGGTGATCAAAGAGCCAGCCACTGAGTTCATTTCAGAGACAGTCCCTGTTCCCCTTACTAGGGTATCCCCTTGGACATGGAGCTTCCATGGGCTACATCTGTGCAAGGGTTCTAGGTTATCTCTATGAATGGTCCTTGGTTGGAGTATCAGTCTCAGAAAAGACCTCTGTGGCCAGATTTTTTTTTTTTTTTTTTTTGGTACTGTTGCTCTCCTTGTGTAACTCCTGTCCCCTCCAGGTATTTCTATCTCCCCTTTCTTTTATAAGATTCCCTGCACTCTGCCCAAAGGGATATTTAAATCTGCATCTCCAGTGATGTACCATCTATCCTGCTGCTGTCTCCATCTGCCTACATCTTGCATGGGTGTGGGGAAGAATCAGGATGGGATAGGGAGAACCTAGAGCCATGTATGGAGACACAGCCCCAGGAATTGGAGGAGGGGGAGAGGTGAAAACATGCTTCCCCCCAAATCCTGGAGAGAGTAGATAATCTCCGCAGACACCCAAGAGGTATCTGGGGATTAATTTTATACCCAGAAGCACTCATTTTCCCATTCTTTGCCAGAATCCCAAAAGTATGGAAGTGGTGTCCCAATTCTGGGATTGGCAATTTTGGTGAGGTTAATCCACAAACAGATGTCCTTGAAATCTGAGATGACCTCGGAATGAAGCCTGGCTTTGTTCTGGTCGGACTCCTCTTCTCTGGGGACATCTTCACAGAAGAGAGAGAGTGGGGCGGGACATGAATCCCTGAAGAGGCACCTGATACCTCTTGGCAGTAGCTGAGGGGCAAGGCACTTACTGAATCCAAAGTTGCCTCAGGCTGACAGGGAGGTCAAAGGAAGGAAGTGGTTGGTTCCCATGTTGCCTCCTTAGCTTGGCTGGGTACTGAACTTCTTTTGGCGTTTGAAGATGATTAGCAAAGAACTACGAGGTGAAGAGAGTGGTCCCAGGAAGTCCAGCTTGTGGGACTCAACTTCCCCTAAGTCATAGGTACCAGATGATTAAATAAATAAAATAGAATGAGCGAATGGGGAGATTAAGCTATATTATATAAATGCAGGTTTATTAGGAGCAGCGGGGGGGGGGGGGAGGGGGGGGGGGGGGGGTTGGGGGGGGGGGAAGGGGGGGGGGAGGGAGGAATGGGGGCAAGGGGCAGCAAAGGTGGAAAAGGGGGAAACAGAACCAAGAAAGCTGGTTACATAATCAAGGAGCTCTGGTAGAGAAACCACACCTCTAGGTGGAGGGCAGGGTATGACAGACATGCCTTGCAGCAGGCAGGGACTTTGACACACTCAGTATGGTTTTATATAGTTCTTACAGTTTACCTGTGTGCGTCATGATTTTAGTTTATTTTTAATGGATGAGTAATATTCCATTGCGGAAACATATTTTCATTATCCACGCTTCTGTTAAGCAACATCTAGGCTGTTTCCAGTGTCTAGCTATTACGAATAACGCTTCAGCGAACACAGCTGAGCAAGTGTTCTTTGTTAGGATGAAATGTTCTTTGGGTATATGTCCAAAGTGATATAGCTAGATGGTGAGGTAGACCAATTCCCAACTTCCTGAATTATGGCTACAATGATTTCGACAGTGGCTCAAGCATTGAAAGATTGTTTTCCTTTACTACACATCCTAACCAGCATGAGCTGTCATTTGTTTTATTGATCTTGGCCAGTTTGGAAGGTGTAGGAGATTTGAGATGAAACCTTACAGTTGCTAGAAGACGTTAGTCTGTAATTCTCCTTGTTGGGTCTTTGTGAGGGTTAGTTATCAGGGTGACTATGGCCTCACTAAAAACATCGGTCATTGTTCCTTATTTTATCTTGTTAAATAATTTGAGGAGTATTAGCATTAAGTCTTCTTTCAAAGTCTGGTAGAAGTTTGAGCTAAAACCATCTGGCCCTTGGTTTTTTATTTGTTTTTTGTTTTTTGTTTGTTTGTTTGTTTGTTTTTTTAGGTGGTAGACTTAATTACTGCTTTTATTTTTATTAAGGGACATGACTCTGTTTAAATTGTTTGGCTGGTCTTGATTTAACATTGATAAGAGGTTTGTACTGATAAAAATTATCCATTTTGCTTAGATTTTCTAATTTGGTAGAATATAGTTTTTGAAGTATGCACTTATGATTCTCTGGATTTTTTTACATTCTTTTGTTATGACCCCCCTTTTATCTGTAATTTTTGTTAATTTGCAACCTCCTTCATTACCTTTTAGTTAATTTAGATGTGGTTTTGTCAATATTATTAATTTTCTCAAAGAACCAATTCTTTGTTACATTGATTCTTGTAATTTTGTTTGTTTATAATTTGTTGGATTCAGAACTGAGTTTGATTATTTCTTGCCATCCACTCCTTTGGGGTGTGATTTTTTATGTTCTAGCGCTGTTAAGTTACTAGTATGCGATCACCCCAATTTTTTTATGTGGGCACTTAGTGCTACCTTTTAGAACCACCCTTATTGTGCCCTATATGTTTGAGTGTATTGTTATTCATTTTAATTACATTCTAGAGAG
Organism: Psammomys obesus; assembly: GCF_907164565.1. Taxonomy (NCBI): domain Eukaryota; kingdom Metazoa; phylum Chordata; class Mammalia; order Rodentia; family Muridae; genus Psammomys; species Psammomys obesus. The sequence continues at coordinate 174,381 of NW_026596725.1, forward strand.
TCTTTAATTTTTATAGTAATTTTTTGTCTTAACCCATTTTTTATTTGCTAATGAATTGTTCAGTTTCCCTAAGTTTGTAAACTTTGTGTTGTTGATGGCCAGTTTTAGTCTGTGGTGGTCAGGTAAGATGCAGGGTTGTTATTCCAATTTCTTGTATTTATTGAGACTTGTTTTGTGTGTAAGTAGTCAGTTTTGGAGAAATTTCTACAAGGCGCTGAGAAGGTATGTTTAGTTTGTGTTTTGGTAAAACATTCTGTAAACACCTTTTAAATCCATTTGATTTAAACACTTCAGCATTTTGTTGTTGTTGGTTAGTTTTTGTCTAGATAACCTGTCTGTTGGTGAAAGGGGGATATTGAAGTCTCACACTATTAGTATGTAAGGGTCAATATGTGATTTAAGTTGTAGTGCTTTGTGAACTTTGATGCTTTTCTGTGTGGTGCATAGATGTTAGGAATATCAATGTCCTCTTGGTGGATTTTTTTTTTTCTTTGATGAGTATATAGCGTACTCTCCTATCTATTCTGACGAGTTTTGGTCTGAAGTCCAATTTTTCAGATATTACACTAGCTGTGCCACTTTAATAGGTCCATTTCCATGGAATATGTTTTTTCCATCCTTTTACATTGAGGTGGTGTTTATTCTTGTTGTTTAAGTATGTTCCTTGGATGCAGAAGGAACATACTGCATCTTATTTTTTCATCCAGACATGAGTCTGTGCCTTTTTATTGGAGGATTAAGACCATTGATGTTGTCCAAGGTAACCATTTGTTTGATGGTGTCTTTAATGCTTCATATTCTCTTTTCCCTCTCTTTTGTTATGTTGGTGAGACTTGTTTCTGAGGTTCTTATTCAAGACCCTAAACTTTTTATTTCCAGTTTCCATTTCTTTTATTGACTCTTTTCCTATTTTCAGTTTTGAACTGTTTCATCAATTTCCTTCCACTGTTTGTTTGTGTTTTCATAGATTTCTTGAAGGGATTTACTTATTTCCTCTTTAAGAACTTCTATCATATTCACAGAGGATTTTGTAGGGTCCTTGTCTTGTGCTTCAACTATTTTGCATTTCACATGGACTACTGGGGTAGGCTTGCTCAGACTAATAGAAACACATTGCTCTGTTGATTATTGATTATGCTGGAGTTTAAGCATTTGGGTTTGTGAAGATTGTATATCTAGAGGCTGATAGCTAATCTTGTCTTTGTTGATGAGTGTTTTGTTTCTTATTTCTGTTGTTCTCGCTTGTTTTTAGGAGGGTGTGATAGCTGTGTGTTGCCTGACCAGAAATTCTTCTGGGATCATGCTAGGTGTGGCCGCTGAGGGTTCCAAGTTCAGTGTGTTTTTAATGCCTAGTGTCTCCACAGCCTTAGTCTATGGTTCACACCTACTTCAAATATAGGGCAGCAGATCTTTCAGAAATCAGAGAGCAGACTATATGGCTTGCTTTTCTGTGTTTGAAATGTTTTTTTGAGACGTACTCTTTTCCTTCCTAGCTTATTCTCTAGGCATATCAGCTAGAAAGTGGGATAATTCATACTCTAGCTCTGAGAGTGCATTCCTTACATATATGTCTTTAAATCATTAGATAACCAGAAATATGTGAAGTGGTTCTCACCTGAGACTTGTGAGGTATTAAGAAAAGAAAGCACAGATACAATATGAAGAAAGCAAGTGAGAAGAGAAAACAAATCTGCCAGCCAAGAAATTCAAATTTCTAAAATATGGTGCCATAAGAAACACTGATTTCATGGAAGGATACCAATAAGAGATCATTTCTGAGAGAAGAAAAATAAAAGAGGCATCTGAATGAGAATTTAAATTAAGCTTGAATAATCTTTAAAAAAATAAAACAACATTCCAAAAGTAAACAGAAGGCTATGAAATGAAATCAGTTGGATATGTATCAAGGACTGTTGCATGTAGACAAAAGCACAATATTAGTCTCAGAAACAAACAAACAAGAAGTTACCCAAGTGTATACCCCTCACTTTAAGGAGTCCTAGTTTCTTCAAGATTGAAGAGCTAATGCTGATTCTGTTGTGTAAGAGCTTGGAATATTGTCCAACAAACAACCTCACATTTGACTTTCCATCAACAAAGCCTGAGACTCCTGGCAGGAAAGAAACACAGTTTAAAGAATTAGCATCCAAGTTCACTCCATCAATTGTGAATCCTTGTAAATTGATACATGGTCAGTATCCCTTGACCTGTCAATGCTTTGTAAAACCTATTCTGTTATGAGCTTCCTAAGAAAGAGCAAAGCTGGGGAGAAAATGGAATTGTATGTCTCAAACATTGATTCAAAGTCAGATAAGCTTGCCATCCACTTAATCCTCTCATTTATAAAAATACCAGTAATCATACATTTGATGTGGGCATAGACCTGTCCTAGACAAGTCCTGAAGTTGAGTTTAATCACCTATAGCATCTTCTACACCATTGCTCATCTACTGAGAAAGCACATATATATGGAGGTGTTATCTATTCAGCTACCACGGGGACACTATTTTTACATTAAGCAATGTATTACTTTTTCATATAAAGATTTATAGAACCTTTGTTCAATGGTTTTGTGCATTCATGATTTTACTTAATGCTAAAACAGATCAAAATGTAGATGCAACCCATTTAAGCCCTCAGGGTCTGGACGGTATGGAGTGCTAAACATTATCAGTGAGCCAAGAAGCTGTCAGCACTGCAATAACTGGTGCCAAGAGAGGCCTGAGCAGACTGCTCACTGCTGGCACTCTGCTCTGCCTGACAATGATGCTGATGGTAAGGATACACTGCTGCTGGTCTGGTCCTTGTCAGAAAAAGAAATCAAAAGCAGTTCTACAAATAGCCATTTCAGTAACTTCTAGGAACCAAATACAAAACATTACTGTTTTGTGTTATGGAGAGGGACATCAGAGGCAGGCTGGCATCTGTGCTATGAATGGTACATGCCATGCTTTGTCTTGAACAGTTATAGTCCCATCTCAAGGCAAATGTGATAACTGGAAGTTGAGAAGAGATTTAAAACTCTTGATAATATCCCCAAATTGTATTTTTAGTTCTACCACTGAGCTATTTCTGTAACTAGACATACAGATAGAAGGTCAGGTAGCTTTGGCACTTATAAGAGCCTTCTGTTAAAGAAAAATTGCAAATTTACAAGTAAAGAAAAAGAAAAAAAATACATTCAAATTTGACATTCATGTGAGAATTAATATTATGTCAAAGTAGATATATGAGAAACAATAATATGATAGGTAATTATTTAGTAATCAATTATAAAATTATTCCTTTGTAATTTATACCAGAGTCTTTTACATGGTACTAAATGGGCAGATTTTCTAGTATAAAGTACATTATTTGTCTTTGTATGCATGTTAACAAAACCTTTTAGACAACAAAGAAATCATGATATTGAATAAGAATAGAAATACAGCAACATCAATACAGTTTATGTGCTGTTATAATATCTGTGAGAACTCAAACATGGCAGAATTGAAAAACAGAATCTGTATGGCACTGCATCTTCCATGCTAAGAATGCATAGACATGGGCATGCATTACGCTTCAGGCTCCCAAAGAGAGTGTTAGGCATACTTACAGGGACCACTGGGCAATGAGTGACATGAACAGTGAACAGTGCAGTGCAGCTTCCACCAATGAAAGCGTCCTTGAAAGGATTTGAGAATTACTAAAACAATTACTAATAAAAAGAAGACTTGAAAGCAATATATGTAATTCTCTGACATTCTCGTGACTTTAATTACACACAAAAAGTGATCTATGGGGGCTAGAGAGATGGCTCAGAGGCTAAGAATACTGGCTGCTCTTCCGTAGGTCCTGAGTTCAATTCCCATCAACCCACATGGTGGCTCATAACCATCTATGGTAAGATCTGGTGTCCTCTTCTGATACACAGGCACACATGAAGACACAATACTGTATCAATACGAAATAAGTCTTAAAAAGAAAGTGATCTATTCCATTAAATGAACCACAATTTCTGTATCCATTCCTCAGTTGACGGACATCTGGGTTGTTTCCAGCTTCTGGCTTTTATGAATAAAGCTGCTGCAAACATAGTTGAACAAATGTCCTTCTTATGTACTTGAGCATGTTTTTGATATATGCTTAGGAGTAGTATAACTGGAACTTGAGTTAGCACTATTCCTAATTGTCTGAGAAAGTGCCAGATTGATTTCCACAGTGGCTGTACAAGTTTACAATCCCACCAGTAACAGAGGAGGGTTCTCCTTTCTCCACATTCTCTCCAGCATGTATTGTCACTTGAGTTTTTGATCTTAGCCATTCTGATTGGTGTAAGGTGAAATCTCAGTGTTGTTTTGATTTTCATCTCTCTGATGACTAAGGATGCTAAGCATTTTTTAAGTGTTTCTTTGCCATTCTACCTCTACAGAGAATTATCTGTTTAGGTCTGTACCACTCAGCAATTTAAAAACAAGAAAATCATGAAATTTGTAGGCAAATGGATCTAGAAAAATCATCCTGAATGATGCGTCCCAGAAGCAGAAATACACACATGGTGTATACTCACTTATAAGTGGATCATAGACCTATAGTACAGGCTAAACATACTAAAATCTGTACACCTAAAGAAGCTGAGCAAGAAGGAGGGCCCCTGGGTAAGATGATCAACCCTCATTCAGAAAGACAAACAGGATGGACATTGGAAGAAGGAGAAAACAAGGAAACAAGACCGGAGCCTACCACAGAGGGCCTCTGAAATACTCTACCCAGCAGTGTATCAAAGCAGATGCTGAGACTCTTAACCAAACTTTGGGCAGAGTGCAGGGAATACTATGACAGAAGAAGGAGATAGTGGCAGATGGAGAGGTCAGGAGCTCCACAAGGAGAGCAACAGAACAAAAATATCTGGGCCCAGAAGGCTTTTCTGAGACTAATACTCCAACCAAGGACCATTTATGGAAATAACCTAGAACCCCTGCTCAGATGTAGCCCATGGCCCCTCAGTATCCAAGAGGGTTCTCTAGTAAGTGGAACGGGGACTGTCCATGACATGAACTCAGTGGCTAGCTCTTTGACCACCCCGCTCCCAAGTGGGGAGTAGCCTTGACAGGCCACAGAAGAGGACAATGCAGCCAGTCCTGATGAGAACCCAGATACTAGGGTCAGATGAAATGGGAGGAGGACCTCCTCTCTCAGTGGACTTGGAGAGGGGAATGGGAGGAAATGAGGGAAAGAGGTTGGGATTGGGAGCGAGTGAGGGAGTGGGCTACAGCTGGGATACAAAGTGAATAAACTGTAATTAATAGAAAAACAAAAGTTTAATTAAAAGAAAAAGAAAGTGATCTATGAAAAATGTGCATGTGTTCTAAAGGGAGTTTGAGGAATACAAAGCAAGCTTCTTTATTATTAAGGGTTTTACATTCCAGCTTGATCAACAGATGCTTTTTTTTAATTACAATTTATTTACTTTGTATCCCAGCTGCAGCCCCCTCACAATCTTGCCCTCCCTCCGTCTTCTCCTCCCATGCCTCTGCCAGTCCACTGATAGGGGAGGTCCTCCTTCCCTTCCATCTGACTCTAGCTTATCAAGTCTCATCAGGACTGGATGCATTGTCTTCCTCTGTGGCCTGGTAAGGCTTCTTCCCCAAGCCCCCTTAGGGGGAGGTGATCAAAGAGCCAGCCACTGAGTTCATGTCAGAGATGGTCCCTGTTCCCATTATTAGGGAACCCACTTGGACATTGAGCTGCCATGGGCTACAAACAGATGCTTTTTAAAGATTTATTTTATTTTTAGTTGTACGTGGGTAGTAGGTGGGAGTGCTCACCTGGACAGAGGTGCCATCGAAGGAGAACTAAACTGTCAGATTGCCCTGGAACTACATTGACATATGGTTGTGAGTACACCCTTAACTGTTAATCAGTCTCTCCAGACCAATAATCAAGAGACTTTTAAGGTAAAGATGCTATATGCTAATGATTACTTCATTGTTGTAATGGTTAAATTTGTCAAATCCCACACACTTTACTTGTGATATATATTTTCTATTTGCTGCTTATCTAAAGTTCAACTCAATCTATATCTAATAAAACACCAAGAAAAATTGTAAATACAACATTTTTTATGACTCATCACTATTTTCAAACACTTTTTTCAGGACACTGCTTATTCTTGAATTATTTATCCACTTTCTTTTCTTCTGTTCCTATGATCCATAAAGTTTTTTTTATTAAAATATATTTTAATTATTTTATTATTTTTGTACGTGGTATTTTGCTTGCATGTATGCTTGCATCATGTTTGTGTCTGGTACCTCAAGAGGACAAAAGCTGGTTGTTGGATCTCCTGGAACTGTGGCCACAGTCAGTTGTGAGAGGTCATAAAGGTGCGGGGAATTAAATCTGGGCCTTCTGAAAGAGCTGACATTGTCCCTAGCCACTGAGAAATATCTCTTTACCTCCACTTCCCCATTAATTCTTAAATTGCTGCATTTGGTGGTTAATTCTTTAGTTTCAGGGGTGATGTTTCATTAAAAAAAAAAAAAAAAAAACATATTATATGCCCAAGGTAAACTATGGCATTTCTATAACTATATGTAATGCATTTTAATTATAATTACCTCCTCTGTTATTCTCTCCTGGCCTTCCTATATTCTGCTTCACCTGTTTCCAAGGCAGTCCTATTTACTGTTTCCAAACCTGCTGTTTTTATTTTTGCTGCCCTATTGTTATTGTTGCTTTAAGTTTCCATATATGATAAAAAAATTGTCATGTGGGGCCAGCTTTTTCCACTTCCGTCATGATGATCTATGATCTATCATTTTTGTCACTTTCCTGAGAACAGCATAAGTTCACTGAACATGTTTGAGTTACACTCTATAATGGTTGTTTCCTTTTCTTTCTTTTTTGTTGTTGTTGATTTGTTTTTGTTTGTTTCTTTGTTTTATCAAGACTGGGTTTCTTTTGTTGCTCTGGCTGTCCTAGAACTCTCTCTGTAGATCAGGCTGGCCTTGAACTCAAAAGATTTTCTTACTCTGCCTCCTGAGTCCTGGGATTAAAGGCATGTGCCACCACCTTCCTGCTTTAATGATTGGCTCTTAATTACACAGATTTCAGGTTCTTCTAGAAGCTTTATGGATGATGAGCTATTGTGGCTTATCTCAGAGGTTGCTGGGAGGCCCATAATTAAATTCACATATTGGCTTTACAACACTCTCTAATACAATTAAAACTCTCAAATGCGTGCTATTTAACGTATACTGTGGCTATCACTAAAGTTTTCTGGCAGCCATTAATTGTTATATATTTAAATTTAACGAGTTAAGTTTTATTAAACATAATTATGCAAATTATACTGTTTTATATTCTAATGCTATTATTTTATCTTTCACTGGTATATAACCTACTGCCTTTTGCTATTCTGAAATATTTGATGATTAATATAATATATACTAATCCACTTCTCTTTCTTTTTCCTTTTTTAAATTTTATTTATTTATTTATTACAATTTATTCACTTTGTATCCCCACTGCGGCACCCCCCTTTCTACTGGCCCCACACACCCTTCCTTTTCCTCCCCTATGCCCTTTTCCTACTGTCCCTGATATGGGAGGACCTCCTCCCCTTCTATCTGACCATAGCCTGCCAGGTCTCAGCAAGGCTGGCTGTATCATTTTCCTCTGTGGCCAAACCAAGCTGCACCCCCCTAGAGGCTGGTGATCAAAGATCCAGCCACTGAATTCATGTCAGAGACAACCCCTGTACACCTTACTAGGAGACCCACTTAGAAACTGAGGGCTCTATGGGCTTCCTCTGAATAGGGGCTCTAGGTCCTCTCTATGTATGGTCATTGGTTGCAGGATGCAAGAGTAAATCTCTCTGCCTCTCACTCTTTCCCAGAATTCACCTTTTAGAACACCCGCTTCCTTATTTTCTGCCTCAGCTAACATCCCACTTCCTTATTTTCTGCCTCAGTTACCAGGCCATCCGCTTTTTTTTTTTTTTACCAATCAGAGATAATTGGGGAGCAAAGTTTATACAACATTGATTATTGTACGTGACAATGTCCCTGTCTGGACTGCAACCAGATTCTAGATTTCGGGGCACAAAACTCAGCACATGAATACACTGCACACCCCCAAAACCAGTTCAGTGCCTATGTATCAATATGAGAAACCATGGTGTCAAGGAACTATATTGGTCATATTGGTCAAGACAAGATGGCTGTTTTCCACTCAGAGAAGAGCCCTTTCAGAGCAGATTTCAATTAAAAACACTTTAAGTGATCTGATTATGTTTCACTTTGAAATTTTGAAGATTATTTTTCGTTTTTAGAGCTTGACTGCATGAAAAAAATAACTATACATAAACATAATCCTATTGCTCAGTGTAACAACACTGATTTCTTATAAATAATATCTAAATTACTAAGTAGAGAAGAGAGGAGCAATTTAGGATGAATACTATAAACGTGTTGCAGAGGGCTGACCGAAGGGTTCACATGGAAAAATAACAAGGGGTGTTGACTTTAGATGTGGCCCTAGATGCTCTGTTGTCATATAGAGCTAATGGTTCTGAGTATGACTGCTTTGTTATTCAACACAGCAGTTCCTGGGAAAGTAGCATCGTTATTGTACGGTGAGAAGTCTTATCTATTTTCTGACTTTTCCTGGGATGATATTAACAAAAGTTTATTGACCCTACATGGCAAATACAATAAATTATTTTTGTTTTGTTTCATGTATCTTAGAAAGTTTATTGCTATTACTTACAAAGGAATGATTTTGGAGGTTGCTTGCAGGAACAGGCATGGCTCAAAAGCACCTGTATCATAGAAAAAGCTTATCTTAATATGGGTGGCTCTTCAATGAACGCTCCACTCCTGGTTCTCTCTGAAGAGCTTGTTCAGAGGGTAATAAGGTGTCCTCTCATCACCAATTACTGTGTATATAACCTGAGGGAGTGGCTTTGGAAATCTTGAAACTTTCAGAAGCTTTCTGAACCTTGTAATATTTAGTTGCTTCTTGAGTCTTAGACGTTTCCTTTCTCCATCAGAAGGAGATGTTGGAAGAAAGAGCTACATAACGCAGCCAACTGAACTGTTCAGAGATTTTTTTTTTTTTTTTCCATTAGGAAGAAGCAAGTTTATAAGTAAGCTTTTGGGTTGTTTGGTTGGCTGGTTTTTGTCATCACAAAATAATAAAGGAAAAACACAAAAGAAATACAGAGATTAGATTATCCTCCTAAACTTTGAGACAGTAAGATACAGTCTCAAGTACCAATAGTCAAAAGTTTATCAGCTTTTATTATGTGAGACTAATCTTTAATATTTCATGTCTTAAGTTACTACCAATAGTTTAATGTGTAGATGGCTAAAATTCACTTACTAGACCATAATAAAAATAAATGAAGAGAAATGTTTTAATAAAGCATTTAACATTTTATACTTATTTATAATTACACTATCAGAGCTGAGAATTTGGATAGCTTGGTACCTGTATCTTATGAAGTTCAAAGAGGCTCAGAAGAGAGAATATCTTTAAACTAGGATGACTGATGAGTAATTAAGAAAGGTAATTTTCAGGTTCCATTGCCCTAGGATTCTAGTTTATCCCAGAGATAATCCCTCACCAATTCCAATCCTCTTTCCCTGTACTCTCTTTCTTCTCTCCATCCTCTCTGGAACATTTCCTGCCTGCTCCTCTCCCCACTCCCTCGCCGAGTTCCCTCTCTTTGTTCAACTTCCTCCATTTCTTTTATTCTATTTCTGTTACTCAACGAGATGCAAGCATCCTCCCTTAGGTCCTCCTTGCTACTTAGCTTCTTTGGGTCTGTAGATTGTAGCATATTTATCCTCTACTTTATGACTAATATACACTTGTGAGTGAGCACACAGCCATCTTCAGTAACTAGAAAAGACTTTTCAATAGAGGGGTTGGGAAAAGAACCTAGACACCTAACCTTAAACCCATAATTTATCCTGCATACAAGAAATGCAAGGATAAACATAAAGCAGAAATTGAGGAAAAGACTAACCAATGACTGGCCCAGCTTGAGACCTATGCCATGAGAGAGAGCCCACCACCGATACAATTAATGATATTTTGCTATATTTGCAGACAAGCACCTAGCATGACTGACATCTGATAGACTTTACCTAGCAACAGATGCAGAGGCCCACAGCCAAACTTTTAGCTGAGCTTGGGAAATTCTGTGGAAGAGGGAGGTCAAAGGATTAAAGGAACCAGAAAGGTCAAGGACATCAATTGAACATTTACAGAATCAACTAACCTGGGCCTGTAGGGGCCCACAGAGACTGAATTACTCAACAGAGAACATTCATGGGACAGACTTAGGCCCACTGCACATTTGTTGTGCAGCTCTGTCTTCATGTAGGATTATTGTAATAAATAATAAAAAGGCTAATAATGTTTATCATCAAAAGAGTATAATTATTACAAAAGCGTATAATTATTACAGTAGTTTCATTTAACCTACTATTAAACATTAAGAGACACAGACACCTGATAGGTTTTAGGTAAGCCTTATTTTACGTGGGGCTGGGAAGATATTACCTCCTAATGGATCCTGTTACTTCTCAACCCTAGGTCCCATGCCATTTGTTTATTTATTCCTACCTGGGTTATTTCCCATGCAATAGCTCCATAAATACTTGCACATGCTTCTGATCTGGGCCACTCCTCTTCCCACCATTCTCAGAGTTTACTTCTCCTGGTCCATGTGGTTCTTCACCTATCCCATGGTGGCTCGCCTTCTTTCTCCTCCCTTACATGTCTCCTCCTACTTTTTCCCATGATCCTCTACTTCTCCAAGCTCCAGAGAACCTTGGCCATGCCTCCCTGACTTTTGCCCTGCCCAGTTGTGTAGGTATTCATTTAGACAATCAGAGATATTTTGGAGGCAAGGATTACAAACACCATTTTGGGGTATGTGAATGTCTGCTTGTAAAAAACAGCAAGCAGATGTCAGAGGGCAAAATAATTAATTAAATTCAAAGCACCAGGCCTTGCTGTTACTTGGGACTCCTAGCAGAGGGAGTAGTCTCTAACTCTGTTGTCTGCCTTCGAATCCCTTTTTCAAAACTGCCTTGTCTAGCCACAATAGGAGATGATGAGCCTAGTCCTACTGGAACTTGATATGCCAAAGCTGTTTGATAACCAAGGGAGGCCTTCCTTTTTCTGAGGACAAAGGGAGGATGGCAGGGAGGTGAAGTGACAGGGAGGGACTGGGAGTAGAGGAAGGAACAGAAGCTATGATCAAGATGTTAATTAATTAAAAATAAATTAAGAAAGGTAAAAGTAAGTTTACCCTGACCTGGTGAAATAGTGACTGAAAGAAAATGCTTGCTTAAACATTTGGTGTTATTTTTGCTTCTTGTTTCTATTGATTTTTTTTTTTTTTTTGAGAGAGTGAGAATAAACATGAACTTGAGTGTGTAGGTGGTAAGGAAGATCTGGGAGACACTGTAGGAGGGGAAAGAACATGATCAAAGCAAGGATGTTGAAATAGAAAAAATTATAAAAATGAAGATTTATATTTAGAAACTGGCAACAACTGCTAATATATTAAGATAGAAACCTGTCACTCACGCTGAATATGGATATTTTGAATGGTATATACTGCCAGTGTATCTGTGTGCATACATGAGCATGTGTAAATGAACTTGTATCTAGAAAACTTTTTTTTTGCTTATAAATATTTTTTCTTTTTTTCAAATTTTACTTATTAATTACACTTTATCCACCCTGCATCCCCCCATAAACCTCTCCCTCCTCCCCTCCTAGTCCCCCCCTCCCCCCCCTCACGCATGCCCCTCCCAAGTCCACCAATAGGGAAGGCCCTCCTCAACTTCCCTCAGATCCCAGTCCACCAGATCACATCAGGAGTGGCTGCATTGTCATCCTCCATGGCCCAGTAAGGCTGCCCTCAGGGGGAGGTGATCAAAGAGCAGGCCAACCAGAATATGCCAGAAGCAGTCCCTCCTCCCATCACCATGTAACCCACTTAGACACTAAACTGCCATGGACCACATCTGCGCAGGGGCCCTAGGCCATCTCCATGCCTGGTACTTGGTTGGGGTATGAGTCTCTGGGAAGACCCCTGTGTTCAAATTTTTTGGTTCTGTTGCTCTCCTTGTGGGGTTCCCGTCCTCTCCAGATTAGTTACATTTTGTTAACTCTGTATCCCAGATGTATCTGGCTCCCTCATTCCCTCCCAATCCCACCCTCCCTCCTTCATCTCCTCCCTGCCCCTTTCCAAGTCCACTGATAGGGGAGGACCTCCTCCCCTTTCATCTGACCCTGTTTTATCAGGTATCTTCAGGAGTGGCTGCAAAGTCCTCCTCTGTGGCCTAACAGTGTAGACAACTTTTTAAAATATTTTTTTATTAATTATTTGTGAACTTCATAAATTCTAATTCGATCATATTCATCTTTTATAGCTCTTCCCAGATACATGCCATATCTCATCCCAAACTAACTTTATGCCTTCATTTTCATTTTTTAATGAAAAATCTATTGAGACTAATTTGTACAGCCTTATACTCTTGGATGTGTAAGAATAGTACTGCTGAAAATCAAAGTTCTATGATTTGACATTATTTGTTTGTTTGATAGTTTTTGTTTCTTTGTTTCTTTGGTTGATTGGTTAATTTTGTTGTTGGTGATGATTTGTTTGTTTGTTTGTTTGTTTGTTTTTGGCTAGAGATTTCCTTTGTAGCTTTGACTGTCCTGAATTCTATGTAGACCTATCCAGACCTGTCTGGTCTCAAACTCTCTGAGAAGACCTGGCTGGCCTTGGACTCACAGAGATCCATCTGATTCTACTAACTGAGTACATCTCCATGTCTGAAGCATGATCTCTACTTTTTAATTGTTTTTTTTTTCTATGACTTATTTTTAGAAATTAGATACACTTGTATTTTGAAAGAGAAAAATTTAACTCTAAGTTAAATACATACTCACAAGTTCAATTCTGGTAGCCACTATTTACCTTTCTTTTGTTAGTTTCTGTTTGTTTTTTCTACTCTTGGTTGAGCTCAACTTCTTGTGAATCTTATTTTCCCATTTTAAGCAGTTATTGTTGCTTTTGATAATCAGAATATCATAACATGGGCATGTTCAGAATTTAATTTTTTTTCTCTATCTCTTCCTTTGTTCTGAGTGGGCTTATTTTGAAAATAATGGTTTAAATGGATTTAAACATAAGGTAGCTTTAAAATAGTGGAATATCTATGATCCTTATAAAAATAAATAATGTTTCTATGAATATACAGCAATCTTAAATGCACAAGGTGTAGATATATTTACTGAATAATACTCAGTGTTTACTCTTTGCACAGTCTCTTGGTATTAACAGGGCTTAATCTCATGTTACTAGCAGTCACTACAGGAAGAAATTCACCAATCAGTGAGGATATGATTATGGTGTATCTTTTTCTAAAATTCTAAAAGACGTCAAATATCCTCTGTCAAGAGCAGTTGGCTACAATGGTAGTCAGTGAATTTCATGGTGTGGAGATATATATAATTGAAGATTTCAAGAAATGGAAATTTAAGGGAGAAGATATGTTAACAAATACTAACAGAACAGTATAGTGTACAAACACTGGATACTATATGAGGAAATCTCAGTTTACCTGTTGTATGAAGCTTGTATTGAACAGATTCTAGATGTTAAGTTAAAAAAAAAAACGTTTATTAACTAAATTTAAATGGGTAGCATTTTAAACATTTATTTATAGAAAAACAAGGTGCCAACAGAGCTACAGAAGCCTAGTAAAGAGGCTCATAGGTTATTAATAAAATAACAGGAAGACTTTTCCTATGATCCCTATTTTGACTGCAAAGATGACATGAAAACTTAAAATTTACTTTTAAACAATTGACTCTTACGCAACAACCCAAAGCAAGCAGATCTCTCTGAAAATAATGGTCATTCCACAAAGGAAGTACAAGACATCACAATGTACTAAGAATTTGTTATCCATGGTGAGAAAGTGAAAACAACCAAATAATCAAACAAAACCCAAGCCAGAAGATATCTATTTTTTTTCCTATAGGGAATCCAATTTTATAGAGTTATTGTAATGTTGCTGTAAACATATGTTCATTGCTCAGTCATGCTTTCTTGTTGAAAGACGTGATGTGAAAATCACAAGGTATTAGATTTGCTTGTCCGTCCTCCAGATGTTGTAATTATGTAATTATGTCACAAAACTCATCTCTACTTCACCTCTCTAGGGATTTCATGATTTATCACCTTTGCATCATTACACAAATTAACATCAACACAAACTCTCTCCCTGGGTTACCTTTTGCAATTTTAAATGATATAATTGCTTTAGAGGCTTGTTTAAGCCATTAACCAGAGACATTTTAATTGAATATAAGGTGATAATTGCCTATCACAAGCAAAATAGGCATGTGAAACCTAGGAGACAAACTAAGTGTTAGTTTTGCTTGTTTAGCTGGACTGAGGTAGTATTGATATCATAAATCATTGCTCAAACATTTGGAGAGGATTGAATGAGTGGAGGACCATACATTTTGGAGCATCTCTTTCCTCTATTATTTCCTCTTTTTAAATCACACACTTAACACAGCATTAAGAAAGAACATGATTCCATTCTTAATGAGTGTCCTATGTTGCTGAAAGGTGACACACTGGCAACTTCGGGTGGGGGAGGAGGAGTCCTGCATCCAGAGATTGAATACCAGATTGATGGTGACAGGGATAAATCCTTCCATCACACCTCCAGCAGCTAATCTCAGCCAAGATCACAGGGGCTGGCAGCCTCTGATGCCTGCTCAGGATTCACATTCTTTGACCTGTTAGGCTTCTGCCTCTCTGCAGAGACCACCAGCAGGGGACCTAATTACCGTTGGTTTGTGACTTGGACCTCCCTTCCCTCAAGATTAGTTGAGTGGCATCACTTCCTTTATAACAATTCTCTGTCCTGCTGTGAACCGCTATTAACATGTAAAGGACTCCTTCTCCCCACCCCAGCCCCTTGCACTTCCTTCTGCCCCGTCATAATCTAGTGGGACTCAGCTTCAAACCAGAAGAGAAGGAAGTAATAAATCCTTTGATTTACCCAAGTCCTGAATAGTCTTGCAATGGTACTAAAATAAGCTTTTTTTTTGGTTTTGTTTTATCTACAAAATATTTGTTTCTCTTTATAGGCTGTATGATTTTGCTCACTGTCTGGTCTTCACTTCTCCCTGCATAAGCAGTTTCAGGCTTTATTTAAGTGTCTCATTTCCAAGTGTTCCTGACTTTATGCAGGGCTTGCCACACATCACTCATGCCTTATTTTGTAGGGTGAGTGAGCAATTAGCATCTTTCACAATTAGCCAGGATTTGCTCTGCTAATTTCATTCCTTGATGAAGGTGCTAACTTGGCGTGAAGCTGTAATATGTGGGGTGATTTATTAAGTCTACACTGATGGGTGGAAATCACGGGCTTCCCTTTCCTGTTGAGAAAGTTAACAGCATACATTTGGAAGAGATGGTATTTGAAAAGTGGTGCTGGTGTGATTGAATGTGTGAATGTATAATGAAGTCAACACAGATAGCCCCTTTCTGATTAAATTGTATTACAATCATGTGGCAGTTCGTTAAAAAAAAGAAAGAAAAAATAAAAAGAAGAAAAGAAAAAGACACCAAAGGAAGAAATATGTACTCATCCTCAAGTCACAGTGTCAATGGAGGTATAGAGCAAAATGTTATATCTGTTTTTGTCATGGTCGGTGTTTTGTTTTGTTTTGTTTTGTTTTCCAAACAAACAAAAATCACTACACTGACCTGAAGGGAATTTGTCTAAGTAAGCTGTGTATATAACTTGTAACACAGGCAACAGTTATTTTGAAAAAAAATTCAAAATGAGGCAACCTGACACACAGGCCATTAGATTTATTAGTCATCTTTATTTTATTTTCTACTTTAAGCACACAACTCTCATATTCAGTGTGTTATTCTGAGATACAGTAAGTCTCTCTCTCTCTCTCTCTCTCTCTCTCTATATATATATATATATATATATATATATATATATATTACAACTCAGACTACCCAGACTACCTGTGAACTCATATATGTCTTGCCCCCAAACTTTGAATGTGGACTAACTTTACAGGAACTTAGCAGGATATATTATGTATTTAGGATTGTATATATCAACACAAGCAAAGAGAAAGAGTCCATGTGAATTTGAAAGCAAGGAAGGGATACAGGAGAGAGTTGGAAAGAAAGTAAAGGGAGGAGAGATGATAAAATTATATTATAATCACAACATATAATTGTGTCAAGCATGTATTACCGTCGCCACTTTATTAAAATATGAATTATTTTGACATGTGTAGAGATTCATTAAATTTTTAATTAAAATACGTTTTATGGGAGCTAGAGAGATGGCTCTGTGCTTAAGAGCACGTGTTATTGCAGAGACTAGTATAGAGTTTCCAGCACTTTTACCATGACTCACAGCTATCCATAGCTTCATTTCCAGGGATCTTTTGCCTCTTTTGACCTTCATGGGCACCATGTACGCACATGGTACACAGATGTACAGGCAGACAAAGCAAGCACACATATAAAATAAAATAAATAATTCTAAAAATGTTTTAAAATTCTACACATGCAGATTTATAAATAATATCTCCTTGTAATTTTTGAATATTTTTCTAAAATCTTAAAGACTTACAAAAGAATTTCTCCATTTATTTCAAATTACTGATACATGGGAGGAAAGAAATGAAGCTCAGCTTTAAATATAAATAATCATTCCATGGTGTTTATTTTTATAAAAGAGAGATTATTTTTAGTAAAAAAAAATTGTCTTTTATTTAAATTATACACACTCACATGATTAGTTACATTCATGTCTGTGTACCAAATGTTTCTTTGGTGTCCTCAGAGAACAGAAGTAGGTGTCAGATATCCTGCAACCGGAGTTACAGTTTCGCACAATTATGTATGTGCTGGGATTACCCTAAATCCTTTCAAAGAACAGTCAGTATTCTTAACTTCTTACACATCCTTCCTGTACCTGTCTGAAGACATTTTAAGACAATAGTAGAATGATTTTATTTTCAAGAGCTTATCTACAAAACATACATGACCGAGAAATATTTAATCTGTTATATTTCAGTACTTTATTAAAAAAAATTGGTATGTGTCTTCAACATGTAATGTAGTGGCCCAATTCTTTCCACAAAAGAGAATTGCTATTGTTCTGATAGCTCAAAGCTCACTTCTCAATTAACGTACTCATAATAGTACTTTTTAAAATCTGATGCTGCATTTAACCTTCTTGAGTCTTCATTTTAGCGCTGCTCATCTATATACCTTGCCTCCTTGTAAATCAGGTGCATTGGTTTCCATAGCAACACTCCTTGGCCAATTTTATTTTTGCTGATTTACTTTCTCTCTTTTTACCTCTCTGGGGGTCTCCTTGACACTGCCTTGGGCATAGATGCTGAGATTACCACTTTCACCTCTTCCTTGTATTTATTAACACATTATGAATGTCTTCCAACTTCATCTACATCCATAAAATTTTGTCTGATAGACATCTTGAATACTCAGGGACATTAGTGATATTATAGAAAGATTTCAACATTAAATTGGCTGACCAGTCTAGACCTAAATAGGAAATAAAGATTTAAGCAAAGACCTTTGATATGAGGGTGTGAGCTACACATTTATCTGACAGATAACCTCAGGAGGAATAAAGAACACTCAGAAAAAAAAAGGAATTACTAATATAAATTGAGCCATAGATTTATAAGGACCAGTGCGGAGTCAGGATAGATGAGAATTGAGATGGATAGGGGTTTAGACGAGACAGGATCTTGCAGGCCATAGGAATCAATAAAGTAATATCTATAAGTCACTAAAAGTATAGCATGCACACAGAAACAGGACAGACCATAAACTTCACCACAGCAGATATTTCTAAAGTATGCATATCCATATAAAGTCATGTCCTATGACACCAAGGGACAGAACTAGAACTTAACTCCTCATATCTATTCCAAGCCATTGTTGCCTCTGTAATTATGTGTCAGAAGATTTAATACCTCTACAACTGAAGTTATTAGGTGGAAGACATGACTGCTGTGTTCTATGCAATTTCTTCTCAATGAACATAATTTCATTTAAGTCATTTTGTGAGGAGTGGAAGAATCACCTGTTTTCTACCTAGACCATATCACATAACAACAATGACAAACGTAAACTGAATTCTAGCCCTCAGCTATTATTTACTTATTTTCTATTTACAGAATTTTAGTTATAAATTAAGCCAGGGCAGTTTATTCTAGTTAGATTGCTCCCAGATGTTGGTTCTTTTATTTCTGTGCAACTCATAAATTCTGTGTCTGTAATTGTCCTACTATATGCATAAAAAGCTTGATAAATCTGAGATCTGTTCGTAGCATCTAGAGATTATATTCAGGCACATGAATCTACAATAATACTGAAGAAAATTAAGATGTTACTATAAAGGATATTACAATTTTCAATGTTTCTAAATTCTCTGGATATGTATAGTTTTGGGGAAATATAAAATTTTATATGATGCTTTATTTCTTTTTTAATTTTATTTTGCCATAACACTGTATTTTGTGGAGCTTTAAGAAGTAAAGTCAGATAAATATGTAAATGCCATTTCAGTTGGAACACTAAAATCTGAATTTTTAAAAATAATTTAGTTGAAACATTTTAGATTTCAGTGTGATGTATCTTTATTAAGCTAAATTAAGCCTACTTTCATTATTTGTGTAGCACAAGGAAAGCATTTAAGACACATAGCTAATGATATAATCCACACACTAAAGTGATTTAGAGACATCACACTAAGGTAGACAAAACAACTATAGCTTAAAAAATATATGATCAAAACTTTTTGATGATTATTTTGAGAAGCTTTGGTTACTTAAAAGATTAGTAGCTCAATAACTAAAAAGAAATAAAATTCCTATAAAACTTTAACAATGCTTGGAATAATATATCTAATTCTCCATTTTGGAATATGATGTACAGCTTAGAAATTTCACTGTTTTACTGAGACTTATTGCAATGATTTCATAAAGTTTTAGTAATATACTTATGACAGTTATATCCTTTAAAACTGTAGAGTACATTTTGAGAGGCTACAGTAATTAAACTTAGGAAAACTTGACAAAGCTGAAACAGTATCAGTATCAAAGATACAGGATTAATATTACAGACATGTTGTAGGGCTGGATAAAGCACTCAAGGGCACCAAGAAGATGATACAAAAATAAGATTTGCCAAGTAAAATGGAACAAAATGGTTATTAAAGTATGTTAAACTAGAGAATATATAACTCCTAGGATACCAGTTTGTTGTTTTGTTTGTTTTCTGTTTTAAAACTTCTCGTAACTAGGAATTTACAAAGTAAAAACTTTGCCTACCCAATGCTTTCTTTATAATCTCTCTAATACACTTAGCTTGTGCTCCTTTCCTTTGTAATATGCTAAGAAAAGCAAGATTGATTTGAGCCCGGGACAGAGCTTATAATACTTACTCCCCAAGAATATAACTGAGTATTAATTTGGCAGCCTGCAAGGAATTGGCTGTATTTTTACTCTTCCAGAAAAAATGAGGTCTTTGGAAAGTGTGTTATGTGTGCTAATATTTGTTAATGTATACACACACTCAGGTTGCTTCAAAAACTTTTGGAACCCCAGGTTTTCCTGATTCTACTTCAGTAAAGAATACTGATTTTCATGTATAAAATTTTAACAAGAAAAAAGAGCAGGGCATGGTGGCATACATCTGTAATCCCAGTACTCTGGGAAGCAGAAACAGTCAGATCTCTGTGAGTTTGAGATCAGCCTGGTCTACGAAGCAAATCCAGGACAGCCAAGGCTACCCAGAGAAACCCTCCCACAAAAAATAAATAAATAAATAAAAATAAAACAAACAAAA
Source organism: Psammomys obesus (assembly GCF_907164565.1). NCBI lineage: Eukaryota > Metazoa > Chordata > Mammalia > Rodentia > Muridae > Psammomys > Psammomys obesus. Next base: position 194,338 of record NW_026596725.1, read on the forward strand.
CAAAACAAAAAACAAAAACAAAACAACCAAACAACAACAAAAATCCGTAATAAAAACAAAAAGTAAAATCTCACAAAAAATCTCAGAATTTTAGATTATATCTTAGATTATATTTATATCTTAGAATTTAGATTAAATTTTCCTATGTTTGAATTGCTTCAGAATCCTGTTTTTTTAAAAGATTTATTTACTATTTTATGTATATGAGTGTACATTTGCATGTGCACCTGCATGCCAGAATAGGGCATCAGATCCAATATAGATGGTTGGGAGCCACCATGTGGTTGTTGGGAATTGAACTCAGGACCTCTGGAAGAGCACACAGTGTTCTCAACCCCTGAGCCATCTTTCCAGCCCCAGAATCCTGTTTTGAAAAAGCATTTTTTTAAAAAGTTAGAACTATTTAAGTTACTTGATTTAAATCTTGTTTGACAAATGAGAAAATTGTAAGCAAATTTGATTCAGCTAGTGTTTTTCTGTGATGGTTTCCATTTCTTACAAGAATTTTTGAGGACAGAGTGTAGCTCCCCATATCTCTGGGCACAAGAATAAGATATTGAATGTAGTGAGAAGTCATGCTGGTTTAACATGCTGACAGGGGTAGGATATTCTTTCTAACATCCCTGATTTTGTTAGCTTAGGGAAATGGGCCATGTTTATAATGTCAGGTATGATTTTCTTCCAGTTTCATAGTGCCCTACCTATAGATAAACTACTATAAACAACTAATACTGTTGGGAGAGGGAAATTTAGCTTTTCCCACGGATGAGCCTCCATAATGTTCAATCAGGGCAACAGGTCTGTCTTGAAATCATGTACATACAAACAACTAAAAGAGACTAAGCAGGTTGGATTTACGTATTCGTGGTGTGTGTGTGTGTGTGTGTGTGTGTGTGTGTGTGTGTGTGTAAAACCGTGATAAAGAAAAGGAAGTTATTAATTTGAGAGTACATATGTCCTGGAGAAGTTAGAAGGAAGGTACTTAGCAGGGGCAAGGAGGTAGAAAGAAATAGAGAAATGATGTGATTTTATCCTAATTAAAACAGTATTAAAAAGAAAAATAAATAAAAAAGAAAATCAAATTACTTTCTAACTTACCCCTTACTTTCTAACTTACCCAAGTTCCTGCCATCCCTTTCTTGTCAGTTAGAATGAACAATCACAGAAACTACTTAACAGAACTCTACAGCTTTTGGTAAAGCTTCTCTCTCTCTCTCTTTTTCTCTCTCACTTACTCTTTTCTTCTTATGTTTCTTTTTTAAACAAATATGCAACATTATTCTCTTTTTAGACTTTCCTATTTTTTTTCTTTCTTCAGTGCCTTGAATGAGACACTCTTTTTTCGTTTGTTTGTTTGTTTTTTTTTCTTCCTGAAATTATGCTTCAATCATGCTAAATCCCAGTTTGATCTTGAAATATATGTCTGCCTTATTCTGGAAGATAGACAAATATTTATTCTGATAAGCATGGAAAGGAATACAGGGAGAAAGAGAAAATATAGCATCCCCAGAGGTTGATCCCTACATTGTGAGGGTATAGAAATTTTAAAACATGTCAAGACCGTTTTGAAGTTATGAAAAATATTTGTCACTCAGTGTCTAATGTGTACAATGTGATGCATAAATACTTCTGAACCTTTGATTCAGATTGAGCATGACTTCCCCAAATACTCTCATTCTACCTCTTTACCGAGTCAAACCCTAGAGAGGAAAGTTGCCTTCCAGCCGTCCCTAAAGTAAATCAGTTAGCAGTACAGAGTCCCTCTGCTGCATAGAAGCCTGAAATCCTTCTGTCTTGAGCAATGTTGATACCTATCATAAATTTGAACACTCCAGGAAGGAAGAGAAAAAAGTGTGAATGCAAAGAAAAGGAGCTCAAGATGGATGGCAGAAAGGTACGTTAATATGACCTCAGTAAAAGTAGTCATTATTTGCAGAGGATTCACATCTCTGTTTAGTGAAAACACTTTTGACATTCTTAAGAGTGCTCTGATAGAGAAGTATTGGTAGGTATTGAAAACAATCATCTTTAGCTGAATGTGGAAAATTATAGGACTTTAGAAAATGTTCATAGATTTAAATATGTAATATTTTAAATCTGAGATATATACATCAATGCAAATATATATATTTTTAATATTTGCTTTAAAGAAACGGTTCATCAAACATGGTAGCTGTGTCCAGAAACAAATGTGGGTTTAAGTAGACATACTATCTGCCTGAGCTTTGCTTTGTAAATAAAAATTATGTTTAAAGGCAAAGTAGTGAGGAAAATATTAACTTTACCATCTTGGTGAAATAAAGTTATTAACAGGAATACTTAGCAGCAATGTAAGTGGTAGGAGGCAAGTAGGATACAGTTTAAGAAATATACTTTCAGAGTCAGCCAAACTCTAAGTAAACAAATATAATCACAAACGACAGAGATGTTCTTTAATTAACAAAAATCATACATCTACATATATGCATGTATATTATCAGTTGACCATAGAAGGTTTTGGAGGAACAGACTAGGATGCCCATGAGACTTGACCATTTACTTAACATAAAAACCTTTGTTCCTAATAAGTGTTTTTATACTTTAGATCAGAAAGAATAGGAAACTTGCATTATAGACAGCCATTGTGAAATAAGTGTTATGGAAAGACTGGGACTCTAAATAAGCCATATAACTAGCACTACAGAACTTAGTTATAAACAAATTTACATTTGAATCGTTTGAATCCTCCATTTGATTTTGTGTTAGTAAATATCAGTCTGCCGACTATTTGCTGGCTGTTCAATCTGCAGAATGTTTGACTCTTTCACATATACATATATAAAAAGATGTATTATAGCACTATAGATATTTATGATACACAAAAGATTATAGAAACAATTGTTTTTATTTTTGTTTTCTCCTCAGCTTTTATATTTTCCCTCATTATATGGGATATCTGATAATGCTACTCAAGTTCAAAATAGAAATATGAATTTGAATTTATGTCACTTGATTATATTACACAGATACAATTGCTCAGGAAATTATTTTTAAAATGTGAGGTGTAAACATGTGCGAGGGAACTTGAATAGCAGGCATACAAAACTAACTATATTGGAAATAAAACTGGCAAAGGGTAATGATGAATCTTTTCTAAAATTTTAAATAATTTTCATAGATATTACTATATTTTCCTAAGGATTTAGCATTCTGGGGCATTTTAAAAATATTTTTCCTGAAGCCACTCCTGCTGAGATCTGATAGACTAGGATCAGAGGGAAGGGGAGGAGGACCTCCCTTTTCAGTGGACTGGAAGAGGGACACTGGTGGGGAAGAGAGAGTGCAGGATTGGGAGGAGAGGGGTAGAGGGAGGGAGGGAGGTATGGGGGGATACAAAGTGAATAAACTGTAATTAATAGAAAAATAAATTAAAAATATTTTCCTTTTGTTATTAATATTATTTATTACAATTTATTCAATTTGTATCACTGCTGTGTTCCCCTTCCTCATCTCTTCCCAATGCCATCCTCCTTCCCTCTTCTTCCCTTATGCCCCTTCCAAAGGATCAGGGTTCAATCCCCAGTACCTACATGACAGCTCACAACTGTCTTTAACTCCAAGATCTGTGACATTTTGAATTAAGAGATGTGTATATAAACACAACATCTACAATTCCATGTCCTTTTGACTTATTTTCTCTTCATATCCAAGAGATGGACTGATTATGACTTAGGAAGGAACCAGTACTTGCTAATTTATGTTGTGGGGCTTTGAATTTTCTGACTAAGGTACTCTAGTCTTCTCAAAAAATGTGTACATGTTTTGTTTCCATGACAAGTTGTTTAAAGCTTCTGCATTTACTCTTCAATTCGTGTGTACTCTACCTTTTCTCCTTACCCAGGAGGTTCAGGGAGAAACAAATTGAAGTTAAGCTGACCATCTAGCACAGCATTCCATAACATGGTTTTGTCAACACAGGTTTCTGAGATGAGCTGAAAGATTACTCAGATGAGGACAAGAATGTGTTGTCCAGAGAAAGGGCTGCATTCATGAAGGGACAGAAGAAGCAAATTGGAACACGGATCTGTGAAGGGAATTAAGAAAATTTCAAGGGCAGAATGTAAGGTGAGGTGTAGCCGTATGATATCCTGATTAGAGAACTCACACCATCCTCTCTGCTTTAGACAACGTAGACATGGTTTCAAACAATGCTTTAGAGCTTCGACGGCATTCCATTAAGGTTGAAATTGGCCAGGAGTATATAAAACTCTATTGATCTGTGGCCGTGGGTCATCATAAACTGAAAAGTATTATGCCGAAGCAGAACAAGAAGCTGTTTAACTCCCACACTCTAGAGAGGATATTCACAGGCTCATATACATCCCAGCTAACACTGGAAATTTCTAACAGGAACTCAATGACTGGCTCTTTGGCCTCCCCACCCCCCAAGGGAGGAACAGTCCTGTTAGGCCACAGAGGAGAGCTTTGCAGCCAGTCCTGAAGATACCTGATAAAACAGAATCAGATGAATGTGGAGGAGGTCCCCCCTATTAGTGGACTTGGCAAGGGGCACGGTGGAGATGAGGGAGGAAGGGAGGGAGGGACTGGGAGGGAATGAGGGATCGGGACACGGCTGAGATACAGAGTTAATAAAATGTAACTGATAAGAAAAAAATAAAATTAAAAAAAAAAGAAAATACAATGTAATCACATAACACATGAGTTTCTCTTGGCATTGTATCAGAATATGTGTTGTTCAGCACTTGGAGAATGGCTTTGGAATAAGACAGTTGATGACATGCCTCACCATCACATCTGCTCAACTGCTTCCTTAGAGCAGGACTGTATCTCTGTGTCTGGGATCCCTGTAACACTACATATCCTCCTCCCCACCCCAACACCCTCCCCACACATTGTCATTCCTGACTGACTTCTTTGGCTATTTGCTATCTTTTTGTTGACTCTACAGAGGAAGAGGCAGCTATTTAGAGCTCCTTTTTATTTTCACAGCAGTTAATATTGGACATTGTAGATGGCCTGGTGGTCAGAATATATTTCAAGACCCAATTCTGAGAGCTAGAGCCCTCTTGTATGATAACGGTCTTTTATGTTTCATGGTAATTTCCCATACCTCTGTTTTGGACCTCATAAAGAATCTAACAGAAAGATATCCCCAATAAGATTCATCAAAGCTAATGGTGTTTTCACATACAAGACGACCTCTCATAAACATGTGAATGGGTCCCGATGTCTAAACAAGTTCTCTGCACTTGTGGCTGTGGAATGAAGAACTGATTATGTGCTTATGAACCTTTGTACTCATCATTGCTCCTAATTCTTGGATTGATAATTTTTAAAGATTTTTTATTTAATATTATGTAATTTTCCTAACATTTCAATTTATTGTCCTTATAAAATTGAGTATAATTCAGACTTATGAGAAGCACAAAAAAGTTTATTTTCAAATTTCATACATAAATTACATTTCTTTTCTTTGTTCTGGACCAGAGAAAAGGATCCTTTGATGATCAGTTGCAGTTTCGCATTCTATAAATGAAAGCTGGCATGGGATTAAATGGACACTAGGAGAAAAAAAGCAGAAATTGAATCAGAGATTGAATCTCTACTTTCTAGAATTAACTTAGAAATTAGGAATTGTCTAATCAGCGTTTGTGTTAAAGTGATACACTGAACACTAGTGGCTTTTCCCCTCCCTAGCCATTTAGTACCACTTTAACTACTTTGGTCCTAAGATATTCTCTAAAATAGTTTCTGATCTTCAAGATTCTTGTTTTCAACAGGAATTCATGTTGGGGGTCTCTGCTTATGATTCCTAAAAGCAAAGCCATTGTCCAACAAAGGTTAAATTTTCATAGAGAAGGACAGGGCATAAAAACATACAATGAATATCAGTATCTAAGTCCTTGAATCACCTCAGCTAGGACGGAAAGGAAAAACACAAAAACAGAAGGCACCAGCTCAGCTCCTAGCATCTTCTGTGCCCTTCTACAAAGCTTGCCCACCTACCTACTGTGTTTGAACTTGAAATCTGTAACCAAAGGATTACAGATTATTTAACTTCAGTTACATTCAACCATCCTTCCTGAAGGAAAAATCCATTAATTTATACTTATCCAAGATTTTCTTCCTGGAATCTACTTGGGTGTGCGTGTGTGTGTGTGTGTGTGTGTGTGTGTGTGAGAGAGAGAGAGAGAGAGAGAGAGAGAGAGAGAGAGAAAGAGAGAGAGAGACATTGACAGAGACACACACACAGAGATTTTCCCATTTACCTAGACAAATACTGAGTGGAACTTTCTTTTCTATGTGTGTGAATGCTTATATATATGAGTTTGTAACTGTACATGTGTATGTTATGTGTGTACACACATAGTTCATATTTGTGAAAGTCAGAGGACAACTTCAAGTGTTTCACCTCAGGCACTAATCATCTTTTTGTTTTGTTTTGTTTTGTATTGTTTTATTTCTCAGTGGCCTGGAACTTGTCAAGTAAGATAAATCAGTTTGAAATCAAGCCCTAGGGTGTCTGTCCCCGCCTCTTCGACACTGAAATTACAAGCCTACATTACCACGTCTGCATATTTTATGTGGTGTCTGGAAATTGAATTCGGGCCCTTCTGCTTTCACATCAGACACTGATTTCAGCGAACTGAGCTATGTCCTCTGCCATAGTCTTTCCTTATTAGGAGATATTGAACACCATAATCCCCTCGAAAGCAATTAAAAAAACAAATCAATTGTGTATATACTACAATTTTCTCTGTCATTTCTGTGTTGTTGTATACCAATTTGATTTTGTACTTAAACACTTTTGCATAATACTGTAATAAATATCGAAGTACAATATTTCTATATTATACAGCTTAAGGCCATTTCAGTAAAACCTGAGAATGGTGTAGTGGGGTCACATGGAAGATGTTAGTGTTTTTGAGAATCATCATCTTGAAGTCTGTAGTGAATGAACTGCTATTACCATCAGCACTTGTTTTCCTAAGGACTATGATTTTTTTAAATTTTATTTTAGAGGGGTTGTTTTGGTTTGTTTTGGTTTTTGTCATTGGTGGCAGAGTCCTGGATTTACTTTGTGGACCAGGATGGCCTCAAATTCCCAAAAATCCGCCTGTCTCTGTCTCCCTGAGTGCTGCGATTACAGGTGTTAGCCATCATACTTGGCTGGGATTGTTATTTAGACTGGGGTAAGATGAAGTCTCAAGGTAGTTTTTGTTTGAGTTTCTATGAAGCAGATGATATTGAACATTCCTCCTTATGTTTATTGGCTATTTGTATTTCATCTTTTGACATCTCTAGGTTCACATAATTTTGTTTTCTTGTTTATGTTGTTTTAGAACTTTATACATATCCATAAATTTATATATAGAGAGAGTGAAACTGTCTAGAGGGACGTGGGGGACTAATGGGAGGTAAGAGAGGCAAGAGAGGACCAAGGTAAAGGGTGAAGGGGTGTATGATCAATATATAATATATGCATGTCTGACAAAGATTGATTGAAAAATAATTTTTTTTCTGATTTGTTAGTGCTGCTATCTATTAATTTAATAACCTTGTATAATGGTCAAATGCAAGGTCAATGTATCTTGTTCTATTTCCTTTATTTCATGTTTATTACTGTTATCTGTGATTGACTGAGTTTTTTTCAGTGAAATACAGTTTTTATTTTGTTTTTCATTTTAAAGAGAGTAAATAGCTCTGAATGCTTTTTCAAAAGTCTTTGAAAACTTCTAAGACCAGAACAAAGTGTCAGTACCTTCTTATTTACGATGAAATTTATACAAGAGGCAATAATCAGACATCTAGATAGCAAAATTTCAATTGTAGATAGAATCAAATGTTTAAAGGGTGTGGTTCTGGAACTCTATGTCAGATTTGTGACAGCACAGATAATGTTTTTTAACAGTTGCTGAAAGACTAAGTAGATGACTTTTAATCAGACATTCATAATAACCATCAGGTCAATAAATTTCTATCTTTTTTTGTTTTGTTTTGTTTGAATCATTTTTTTTCTTAATTAATTCAGCTTACATCTCGGTCATAGGCACTTACTTCCCTGCTCTTATCCCAGTCCCCCTCTCACTCCTGCATCCCCTATCCCCTATTTCTCAGAATAGGGGAGTTTCTCTACCCATACACCCCAGCTCATCTATTCACATAAGGACTGAGGACTGATTTCCTCTTTCTACCTTGTGGCCTTGCAGAGAAGTCCCATGGGGGGGGGGGTAGCTCTGACACAGTTCTATCTTAATAGCAAGATGGGTAAATTATTTTCTACTAGATAGCCTCTCTTAGGTTGGCTGTGTTTTATTGATTTATTTGTTTTCTACCCTTACCTCACAATACCGTACTTTATTTCTGAATTCAGAGTTAGACTATAATGAGTTTGATTAACTAGTTAAGCATGACTTTTAGTAGAACATCATTGGAAAGTATAGGTTTTAAAATGCATACTAGGCAAGGTATTTTACTCTCATAGCTGCCTAGTTACTGTGGTATAAAAGAGATGAGTTCATTCATCATTTATGAGATCACCAGTGTCAATGTTAAGAAATTTATAATCAGAAGTAGTTGGTGAATGCAGGTACACAACAAGTTTATGCTTATTGTTAAAAATTCCCGTCTGACTTTCCCAACTCACCTTGTCTGTTCTTCAGTTATTTTTTTTTTCCAATTCAATATTCCTGTTGCTTCTTTCTCCAGTTCTGTGAGAAAGTTAAAAAAAGTAGTCAAACATAGGTTTGTTCATTGGCGCAAGGAGCATAAGCCATAGCTCATTCTAATTGTTTACTTAGCTTAAGGACTTCACTGTCTCTATGAACACTACTTATCATTTTGGCTTAATTTAATGTGCATTCAGATGTTGTTTGCGTTCAAAATTAGATCTAATCACTTTTAAAAAATTGGGTCATTTTTATTATTAGAATTAAATACAATTTATTCAATTTGTACTCCAGCTGTGGTACCTTCCCTTATCACATCCCAATCCCACCCTCCCTCCTCTTCTCCTCCTATGCCCTTCCCCTAGTCTACTGATAAGGGAGGTCTTTCTGCCCTTCTATATGACCCTAGCCTATCAGGTCTCATCAGGAGTGGGTACATTGTCTTCCTCTGTGGCCTGGAAAGACTGCACCCACAGGGGGAGGTGATCAAAGAGCCAACCACTGAGTTCAGGCCAGAGAAAATCCCTGCTGCCCTTACTAGGGAACCCACTTGGAGACTGAGTCTATGGGCTATATGTGTGCTCTCTCCTTCCCCCTCTTCATGGGTTAGTTTTTGAAATCATTTTTCTGCTACTCATTGTCTCTCTTGTCAGGTGTGTTGGCACTTAGTAGCACATCGACTTTCCCCCTGAGGACTGGGTTGGGGTTCATATTCTAGGATTCCCTTTGGAGGAGCAGTTTCCTGTTAGGAGAGAGACTTCCTTTTTGGAGGGGAGAAAAAGTACCGGGCAACAAAAGTAGTGGTTTTCTGTTGCATTCTTCAGGTTTTTTGTTTGGAGTTCAAGAAAGCGTGAATGTGTTGCAGCGTTCTTTGAAAAGGAGTTTTGTTAAGTGATGTTAACAGTTGTTTTTTATTTATATATATTATTGTATTAATGTATTATATAAACAGTTAATATTATTATATATAAATAGTAATATATATGTAGTACGTTTTTTATAAATTATAATTTATTCACTTTGTATCCCAGCTGTAGCCTCCTCCCCCACCCCTTCCCAATCTCACCCTCCTTCCCTCTTTTTCTCCTATGACCCTCCCCCAGTCAAGTGATAAGGGAGGTCCTCCTCCCCTTCCATCTGAACCTAGTCTATCAGGTCTCATCAGGACTGGCTTAACAGTTCTTTTGATAACAAAGTTGCTTCTCAGAGACGCACTAACTCCCTGAAATGTTTACAAGTTAAAAGTAATGTAAAAGAATATTTTTTTTTCTTCTTTTTAAAACTAAACTTATGTAGCCACAAGTCAGGAGTGTTCAGTAAGTTGTAAAACCCAAATTTGGTTTTGTGGTATAAATGAGAAAAGCATTATCACTTTCTCAGTTGAGAGCTGATGCAGTTCTAATCACTTTTATTGTTGGGTCCGTGAATTGCTGAAAGAAGACCCCAGACTCAGATGGTATGCAAAAACCAAAGATTGTTTGTTTATTCTGTCTAGAATCCAGCATGTTTGTGTAACCAACTTCACAAAATGGCTTCAACCCATGAGTTGCTCACAGGCCCGCTTTAAAGACAGATAGGGTCATTTTTACTGTGCCTAAGTGACCCCGACTGGGCTTGGCTGGTGCCTGGGAATGAAGTCCTCTCATTCTGGGTTCTGTTGGGTTAATTTTGTGACATTAACTCATACAATTTTGAGTGCATCAAAAGTATATCTGTGTTACTGAGGGTTTACACTTATCTTAATACAGACAAGAAACATGATAAGATTGTTAACAAAACATCTCCTATTCCAGCTAGTTGGAGGTTGTCACACTGATCACATTAGAACTTTTGGCAATGTCACTGATGCACACCACAGCGCTTGCTAGCTTTTGCCATTGTTATGCACTTAGACTTCACATTTAGAAATAAATGTTTTGTAAGGTCCCTGCTTCTTCGCTGTCCCTGTCACTGGATCTGCCTTGCTTCCTGGAATTCTCTCATTAGTTTCGGATCCATGGGAACGAACATATTCTTCAACAGTGCTATTTAATGAAAAGAACAACATGGGCTGCGAAGGAGGAGTTGGTGGCCCAGTTTTGTTTATAACTAATCTTTGTACTCACTGTGCTTTTATCTTCAAGAATGAGGGCTTTCATTTTATGCTTAGGTAAGCAACAATTAGCATTTAGTTTTGTGCAGAAACCAGCTTTCTTTTCAACTCTACTGCATACAGGTCTGCATTTGCCTTTCTTGAGAAAGCAAAAATAGGTGTCTTTCAATTCAGATTTTACTGTGAAAAGAATAAAACATTAGAGGAATCACTGCATCATTTTTATATACAATATAGACATGAATTTGGGATTTTCATATCAATTGTTGATGTGAAAATAAATATAACAGCGCTCTATTGTGGTAGGGGCTTCCAAATTCATTTTTTTTCCTATTTTACTTGGGATATTAATTTTTGTAATTTTTTTTGTTTCACTGTCATATTTCTATCCATTGTCATATTATTACTGATAGGTTGAACCCACTAGGTGATCATACTTGTATTACATGAAAATGTTCAAATATACATTGCAAGGCCGAGAGTAGCTTTGAGAAGTGCACCAAAAATTTCTATGGCATTATTTCTACTTGGTTTGCCTTGTTAAATCAGCTTTATTGAACTATGTTGACACACAAAGACATGTCCATATCAAATGTGCAATTAGATTAATAATTTAGGCTCATGCAAATACTCATGGCATTAACAACTCAACATATATTATGTCTTTATAATATTTTGGCTCTATTTCAAATAAACTAAAACATTTATATAACTTTGCCTTTCAGATATACACAAGGAAATTAGTTAATAATGATTACATTATTGCACAATATGAATATCATTAGATGTACTTTCATGGAAAATACAAATAACGAGCATACTTTGACAAATTAGGGGATCTTTGAACGTTTCTAAAGATCTACATACTGGCTGGGAACAATGGATTTTAAGGAGTTTAAGGTGGAAATGATGATTCTGGTACACTAAAATATTCATGTTTTCTGTTTTTAGTGAACACAGATTAGCAGCAATATATCTCCTTTATTGTGGGAAAAAAGAGATTTAGGGGAAATTAAACCCATATTATATACTTTGTGTATGCATATGCATACTAGTAATGGAATCCAGGGCCTTATACATGCTAGATAATCAGTTTAGGTACAAATCTACATCACCAGGCCAATAGGATTCTTTTTTACCATATATCTTAAGCCTCACAACACCACTGCTTTACTGTGTAAATTAATGATGGTTCCTTATTTATATTATCTAGAGAGATGTTATTTATTGCCTCTGATACCAGGGGAAAAAGACTTTATTTCACTAGATTAAAAAAAAAAAATGTATCCTCAAATTACACTGTCCTATATGAGGGTGCGAAGCATGTATGTTGACTCAATTGGAATCTACAAATAACAGAAGATGACAGCTGTCAAGCATCAGTATGAGAAAAAAATAGCATTATTTAAGTGGGAATTATAAATTAGGATTCTTCCACTAGTAACAAAAATAACAAATAGCTTCTCTCTAGATAACAGCTACTGTTCCATATTAAAACTCATTTTCATGCACAAGAAGGAATTGCAAATTCCTCAACTTATAGATAAAACTATCCACACACATACACAATGTCTCTTAGGGTTTTAAAAGTACTGAAAATGTCAAGAAGAATGTCACATTTTTTTCCAAAGTAGTGACATGAGAGACACGTGTAAATCATGATAGTATAACTGGAGTTGATATTTTATTATACTAACATGGCTGGGCTAAATACCTGTGTCCTTTCTGAAACTGGCCATGATTTCCAAAAGAAACAAGGAATGGGAGGGATTGGCGGAAGGAAAAGGAAGGGAGAAAATGATGTTTTCTTAAATTTTAAAATATATCTAAAAGATTTTAATAGTTTGCCTTAAATTTATGGTAATGTAATATATTAATTTTCATGTGTAATATGTTTAATTTGCATTCTAAAAATCTTTAAATTATATGAATCTCTTTGTTTGTTTGTTTTTGAGATGTGGTTCTCTGTCATGCCAATACTGATACTGACCTACTGTGCTCAAGTGATCCTCCTGGCTGTTTAAGTAGTTTGAACTAAAAGTGTATCCCACTTCATTTGATTTCAGACCATGTTACCCTTCTGTGAAAAATAAATATGTGGGGATTTTTAATCTATTCAAACTGGATGTAGTCAAAGAATGCTTAGTTGGCTTTGTGCTGCAATAAAATGGACTTGAAGGACAAAATCAAACTGTTCAATGGCTCCTTGTGTGCTAGCTATACTTGCTTCCTTATTTTTTTAAGCTGAGTAGAAACAATTGCAGTATTTTTGCCTAAACAAGAAAAATAGTTGTCCTATCTTAAATCATCTGAAATGTGTCAAGACAGTCTGTTCACTGCTCTTTATCAAAATTCTGCCCTTCAGCTGCTAATCTAAAGTCAGAATAATAAATTCAATGGGATAGAAAGAAAAGCACATAGTCCAAGCACAGGAAGCTCAAGATGGTAAATTTTGCTTGTTTCTCCTTCAGTAGGCCTCAAAGAAGCTGCTCTTTATGGAAAAGGAGATGCTATCAACTTTCAAGATCTTTTAATGTATTTTAAAAATAATTACAATACCATTTTAAAATTTCTTACTCTTTACCCTCACTCTGTACACTATCCATGTTTATCTATAGCTAATCTTTATAAATCACTATCTAGATCCAATTAACATATGTAATTCATGAATGAATTAAATAAATAAATGATTTTAAATTATAGATATATAACCAATATATGACAGAAATGAAATCTGCATTTATATATTAGTAACTTCAAATATTATGTTCTTTTATTAATGTTAATTGCTTTTCTCACAATTATTTAATCAAAATCATATATTTTCAGTTTTCCACAGTGATCTGACTCACTAGGAGCGAGGCCACAAGTCCTTTATTCCTGACACAGTCTGAGAATTCTAACTGCTTCCTTGGCTACCAAATCACTTCCTTGTTCCCAGCTGAAATCTAACAATTTTCCTCTCCTGAAACAGTCATCTTCCCAACGAGACTTTCCATTTTACCTGTACACAACAGGTCCAGAAAACAAAACAAAATGAAGAGAACAGGCAGCTTCATGATGAAGAATCAGTCGTAGCAGAGGTTCTGGTGTTTTAAATAAGAGAACCATGAGTGATTTTTATCTTCTCTGTCTCTTCCTGCAGTGATTCAGTCATTAATGTTTATCAAGTTTGTGCTCTGTTCCTCTGTGCCTGGGGCAAAAGAGCCAGATATTCCTTATCTTTCATCTTGAGAACATAAAAGCATTGTTATTGTCAGCTGATGATTTTTTTTTTTCTAAATAACTCTTCTCCAAGAAAGGCCAATAATGTTGGGGACATCCTATGAACTGTCTGGGAGATACAGGCATAACTTACTCTGCTTTTTTTCTCTGATTCTTAAACACCTGTTTATTCTATAAATCAACTGTTTTTAAAATTTTATTTATTTTTATTAATTACAGTTTATTGACTTTGTATTCCAGCTGTAGTCCCCTCCCCCATCCCTTCCAAATCCCACCCACCCTCCCTCATTTCTTCCCTTGCCCTTCCCCAAGTCCACTCACGGAGGTGGTCCTCCTCCCCTTTCCTCTGACCCTAGCCTATCAGGTCTCATCAAGACTAGCTGCATTATCTTCCTGTGTGGCCTGGTAAGGCTGCCCCTCCCCCCCTTCATGAGGAAGTTATCAAAGCACCAGCCACTGAGTTCATGTTCAGAAACAGTTTACAAAGCCAATGAATCCATAAATTTTTGTATCCTAGTTTCTATACATGAGATCTTTCCCTATTCTTGTAAAATATGATTATTATTGAAAATCTTCGTTATGGTGACTGAAATAAAGCATTCTTTGCTATCAGTTTGTGCTACACAGAATGCAGATTTTAGAGACAGTGAATTTTGAAAGAACTATGCAACAAATTCTCTCTCTCCTCTCAGAGCTAATAAAAATGTGTGTGAAATATTTATAAGATGTTAGGTACTTTCTATCTCCCCCTTCTTTCATAAGATTCCCTGAACTCTGCACAAAGTTTGGTTCTGAGCCTCAGCATCTGCTTTGATACACTGCTGGGTGGAGTCTTTCAGAGGACCTTGTGGTAGGCTCTTGTCCTGTTTCCTGGTTTCTCTCTCTTCCTATGTCCGTCCCATTTGCCTTTCAGAGTGAAGATTGATCATCTTACCCACGGCCCTCCTACTTGCTTAGCTTCTTTAGGTTAACAGATTTTAGTATGTTTATCCTATATTATATGTCTAATATCCACTTATAAGTGAGTATATTCCATGTGTGTTTTTCTGCTTCTGCTATACCTCACTCAGGATGATCTTTTCTGGATCCCACCATTTGCCTGCAAATTTCATGATTTCCTTGTTTTTAATTGCTGAGCAGTATTCCATTGTGTAAATGTACCACAATTTATGTATCCATTTCTCTGTTGTGGGACATTTGGGTTGTTTCCAGGTTCTGGCTATTACAAATAAAACTGCTACGAACATGACTGACAGGAGCTTCAGAAGGAGAGTAACTGAACCAAGAAAATCTGGGCACAGGGGTCATTTCTTAGACTGGTACTCCAACCAAGGACCATGCATGGAGATAACTTAGAACCCTGCACAGATGTAGCCCATGGCAACTTAGTATCCAAGTGGGTTCCCTAGTAATGGGAACAGAAACTGTCTCTGACATAAACTCAGTGGCTCTCTCTGTGATCACTCCACCCCCAAAGCGGGGAGCAGCCTTGCCAGGCCACAGAGGAATACAATGCAGCCAGTCCTGATGAGACCTGATAGGCAAGGGTCAGATGTAAAGGGAGGAGGACCTCCCCTATCATTATCCCATGACTTGGAGAGGGGCAGGAGGAGATGATGGAAGAAAGGAGGGAATGGAAGGGAAAGAGGGAGAGGGCTACAGCTGGGATACAAAGTGAATAAACTGTAATTAATATAAAAAAATTAAAATTAAAAAAGATGTTAACTACTAATGCTGACAATAAGTTGTATGCCATGTTAGTAAGAAAATTAATTAATTAATTACACAAATGCTTCATAAATATGTGTCTATTGTTTTTGTATATTTAAAAGACTATGGGATTTATTCCTAACAGTCCTAATATATCCTTTTTCTTAAAACAATGTAGCCAAACAAAGCAAAAAAAAAAAAAAAAAAAAAAAGAGAGAGAGAGAGAGAGACAGAAAGAATAAAAAATAAAAAGAAAGGAACTTAGATCTGTCGCTGGTACTCCATTAATATGCAACGTTAATATACAATAACAAAAGATGTACGTTTTGCCCTCTAGTCAGGAATCACTAAGCGGGGCCATCTCCAGAGGACGTCAGCACACCTAGTGGCGACTGTGTGCAATACAATGCAACATTCATGAGAGTAAATCCACACCATCTAATTAAAGACACAATTATTTCTCCTCCCGTTTTAGTTTAGCCTAAGGTGGATCTGCCTTTTTTAATTTTTAAAATACATTTAATTGTTCTCCCAGTATTTTTATTCATTTATTTTTATTTATTACAATTAATTCACTTTGAATCCCAGCTGTAGCCCCCTCCCTTGTCCTCTCCTAGTTCTACCCTTCCTCCTTCTTCTCCTGTACAGCCCCTCCCCCAGTCCACTTATAGGGTAGGTCCTTCTCCCCTTTCATCTCACCCTAGCCTATCAGCTTTCATCAGGATTGGCTGCTTTGTCTTCCTCTGTGGCCTGGTAAGGCTGCTCCCCTCTCAGGGGGAGGTTATCAAAGAGCCAGCCCCTGAGTTCATGTCGGGCACAGCCCCTGTTCCCCTTACTAGGTACCCACTTGGGCACTGAGCTGCCATGGGCTACATATGCACAGGGGTTCTACGTTAACTCCATTCGTGGTCCTTGGTTGGAATATCAGTTTCAGCCTACCACAGGGGCCCTCTTAAAGACTCTATCCAGCATGGTATCAAAGCCGATACTTAGACTCATAGCCAAACTTTGGACAGAGTGCAGGCAATCTTATGAAATAAGGGGGAGATAGAAAGATCTGGAGCAGACAGGAGATGCACAAGCAGAATAACAGAACCAAAAAAAAAAAAAAAAATCTGGGCCCAGAGGTCTTTTCTGAGACTGATAGATCTGCCTTCTTTACGGGCTTGATGACTGACCAGCCCAAATGCATTAACTCTTAAAGGATGTCACAGTCTTATTTCTCCACTTACAGGCAGTTTCCAGCCTTTTGGCTAGAGCTAACTGCTTCCTCTTAAAGAGACCCAATGCTATGGTAAAAGTAACTTTAATCTTCAAACCAGGTTTCTCCTTTAAGAATTTAGGAAAGAAAGCCTGTATGTAGCAGAGCTGATACATAGTTTGCTTATTGTAGCTCCTGGCTGGCAACAATGTTATCTGTTGTTGAAGCTGCTCCTTGAACAAACATCTTCAAAGATGATGCCCTCTGTCAGAAATTTTAATAGACAATGCAATGATAGTAACAAAAGTAAGTCATTAAAAAGCTGTTAATTTGATGAACAGACCTTACATATACCTCCATGAGTTTATATTGTATGAAAGCAAATTATAAAAGGATTCCATGTCTACATGGTGCTATGTTTACCAAAGTATCAGTAGGCCATATCTAGAGAGACCGGCTTGTAAACCCAGCTTCTCCTGAGCTCGGGAGGGGAGGGGGGCGCTTATTGCCAAGTCTGACAAGCAGAGTTCAATCCCTGCAATCCCTGAAACATGCATAATGGAAGGAAAGAAACAATCCCAGGAAATTGTCTTGTAACCTCTACACTCATCACACAAATACACACACACACAAACCTCTACACTCATCACACAAATACACACACACACACACACACACACACACACACATATCACAATCACTTACCAAATAAATAAATGTAATAAAGAATTTAAAAGTAAAAGTAAATTGAGTATTGGGATATACCATCATATTAGGATAGGATAGTAGACTATTCCATAGAAGGAGAGAGGCTCTATAGGCATTATTTAGTACTCTAAAAAAGAAAAAAATATCTCATCAGTTAAGGAAAAGTACAAGCTCACATTTTCGGACGCACAAAGTTAATTCTAGTTAAAGTATATCACTAATGTTCAAAATTTGTAATAATGAAGGCAAGATTTTGTAGATATGAGCATTTCAATTTTATTTTTAATAAAAATATTTTTTTTCTTATATGTGATAACTTTGGTATTTAATTTGAAGATACCTGGCACAAATGTAGAAATATTTTAGCAGACTGATGTTTCTGCTAAAATTAATACTTTGTGAGTAATAAATTATAACTTCCATAACAATATTTTTTTGTTTTTTTTTCTTTATTAATTACACTTTATTCACTTTGTATCCCCCCTGTGGTTCCTTCCCTCCTCCCATTCCAATCCCTCCCTTCCTCCACTCTCTGCATGTATGCCCCTCCCCCAGTTCACTGATAGGGGAGGTCTTCTTTTCCTTCCTTCTGATCCTAGTCAATTAGGTCTCATCAGGAGTGGCTGCCTTGTCTTCTTCTGTGGCCTGGTAATACTGCTTCACCCTCAAGGGGAGGTGATTAAAGAGCAGGCCAATCAGTTCATGTCAGAGACAGTCCCTGTTCCTATTACAATGGAACCCACTTGGATACTGAACTGCCATGGACTACATCTGTGCAGGGGTCTTAGGTTATCTCCATGCATAGTCCTTGGTTGGAGTATCAGTCTCAGGAAAGACCCCTGTGCTCAGAAAATTTCATATAATAAGACTTGATAATATTTACTTTCCATTGCTTCCCCCAAACTCTTCCATCCCTTCCCCCATACTACATATTTTTTAATGCCCAGAAAGACTATCTAACAGAGGTCCTGGTCGTCTTTCACTCTTCTACTCCCTCTTTGTTGATGTTTTCTGAAGAAATTATTGTAAATGTATTAACTAGGTTTAAGTACAACACAGTCAGTTGATCTCTGCATTTTGTCCACTTTGGCTCTCTGTAATATCTTTGTAATCATCTCTGTAATGGTTTCTTCTTTGATGAGAGGGAGGAAGTACACTTACCTATTGATATAAATACAAATGTTTGTATCACAGGAATTACACTGGTTTAGGGAATTGGCAATAAGTCTTCTCTAGCTTCCATGGCCTCACTCTCCACAATTGTATTTGTTTATAGTGCCGGGTAAGAATTCCCTTCCATTGAGCAAGCCGTAAGTCCAATTAGGTGGCTGTTGGTTACAAAGCACACCTGTAGGAAGACCTTGCCATGGATGAGAGCTTCAAATCTCTAGATATGAGTATATAAACTGCAACTACTAGGAAAGTGAAAAGAAACCATCATGGGGTGTTGGGAAACAGGAGAACCTGAGAAAAGAAAATAGCACGCAATCTTAGAAATGGGGTAATATATGCGGGGAAAACTTACCTGGGAGCAGAAAGAAAGATAACATGGAAGGAGAGATAAAGAGCCAAGTATTTTTATAGAGCACATATTTAAACTAACTTCGATTGAAAAGGCCATAAAAACAGGTGACTTTGAAGGCTTATTTAAATGCCAGTGACTTCGGAGAATGATCAGGGAAGAGATACACTAGAAATGTACTTTTCACTCACTGCACATGGTGTTATTTAAGAACACTGGTTTCCAGCCTCATGGGGATTTTTTCATTTTGTATTCCATTAGTTCTTATTCTTCTTCAGTCTACCTGTTACCCTAGGTGGGGCAGCCCTTCATTTAGCAGGGGTTTCCTACTAGGTTTGGGGGTTAAAAGGAGAAGATCTATTAGGTTTACAGGAAATGGGAGCAGGGGGCAGGAAAAGCTGCCTTGGATGTTCTGCTGTAGGCTAGGGATGAGACCGGGGAAAGGAAGGTGGAGGGAGATGATCTTTGTGATCCTTTCAGATGGAGGGTCGGATAAGAAAGAGATGTAGCAGCTGGTTTTCTGCTTCAGAGCTGGGGATAGAAGGGAGGTTTGTTATGTTGCTGTGTAGGAAATTCAAGGGGCCTTGCCCTCAGGGACCTTTATGGTCCTGACAAAGTCCTATGTCAGCAAAAGTGTCCTATGTCATCACCTGGACCAGGTACTCCAGATATAACCAGTCTGCCACTCCCATCTGCTCTCTCTGCGTTGGGTTTTCTCCCCTTTCCTGCTCTCTCTGACCTTTCTCTTTTGGGTCACCCCACCATCCCCCTATTTGTCTTCTCCTACATTCTCCACTGTTTCTCTCTTTCTCTCTACCCCCCACAATAAATCTCTTCATTCCAGATCTGTTGTATATGGCATTTTAAAATATATTATTACAATGGTGCCCAAAATGGTGGGGGCTCTTCTGGCTGTGTCTGTTTAAACTCACTGAAACCCCTCTTTACACGCCCTTCCACGTTACATTTCTTTCTGATCCTCAGATAATCTTCCCCACACATATTACCCCATTTCTAAGCTTGTGTGCTGTTTTCTTCTCTCAAGTTTTCCTGTTTCTCCGCACACAGCAGATTTACTTTCTTTCATCTTTTCAATGCTCTTTCAAAGCTTGCTCCACTTGCTCTGCATTAGGACAAGGCATATGTTTTAAAATTGCGTGCTGATTGCTCCACCATGGTCTCAGATGGCTTTAAATTATGCCACTACCTCAGGTCCCCCTACAGATGGTTTTTAATTTCCCTGTCATGTGCCTCAGCTATGCACAACACATGGGGAGGGGGGGCCGCCATCTTGACTTTGGCCTAAGGAGGGTGGAGTCACCTTTCCATCCCACTGTTTTACAAGCTGCAAAACTACAGCCTCTTCTCTTTTCCCAAAATCATATCTGTTTTCCTCTTCTCCCTCTCACATGCTGTTTGATTTGATTTCATTCCATTCGTCTCTTAAATTTAAAATATGGCTTTTTTCCCAACTGCACCTTTTAGCCCCTCCCCCCTCCTCTAGTTGGCCTACAGGATTCCAAAAGTTTTGGCTCCTCCCCTCACCCTTTGTTTAACTGATGCTCTTAAAAAAAAATCTAACCATTTACAAATCATTCCCCTAATATCTAAACTTACTCTTATCTCCATAACTATACTTTCCAACTTGTCCCTTATCAGTGGACTAGGGGAGGGGAATAGGGTGAGTAGAGGGAGGGACGGTGAGATTGGGTGAGGATGAGTGAGGGGTCCACAGCTGGGATACAAAGTGAATAAAGTGTAATAAATGATAATAAAAAATAAAAAAGAAGTGGAATACAGACTCTCGAACAGAAATCTTAGCAGTTAAAACATATGTAGGCTGTTTTCATTTATAAACAATTAAATTAAAGAATATAGATCATCATAATAATAAAGATAAAAATCCATCATTTCTTTATCTGCTCTCAAATAATTTTTTTTAAAAAAAAAAAAAAAGAAAAAAAATTACCCATTGGAGTCATACAGTCAACCCTCCATTTCAGTAGCAGGAAAACATATGCATTTGGAGCTCGGCTTCAACTAGAGATGAGAATAGGAGGACTCGTTAATTGTGCACATCACAAGGAGAAACAGGATAGGCAACCAGCTGCTGATGTCACCATTGTGAAAAAGGATCTAATCATGATTTTATTATTTCACAACACGTATAAATTAGTGTCAATGAATGAAGACAAACCAGATTGGTGGGTATACAAATTGGGGAGAATAGCTTGATCCAATGAATACTGAATATCCAACTACATGATTGTCCTTTGCAGATATGTCTAATCCACTTACACATTTATGTCAATTCTGAGGGTTGAGGCACAAGCCATTCAATGTAGCTGTGTGTGTCAGGTTACAGATCTAAACAAGCAACATCACCCTTGAGGGAAGGGCATACAGTATCTTATAAATGCCATTCCCTCTGCCAGGAAATCACCTGATTTTTTTCTAAGTCACTATAGCTATGGTCTCCTTTTCAATTACATTTATCTTTTTAAGAAGTCAATTATTTATTTCTGTTAAATTTGATTGTTTCTAACTGCCAAAAATTGAAACTGTAAATGTTAAGAGGACCACATGTTATAAAACAACATTTTAAAAACTTTTCAGTCATAATTCACTCTCTCTTTATTTTATCTCCTTTTAGACTAAGAAAGGAACAAGTCTCATTTTTTTACTTAATTTTTAAATTAGTTTGTTTTTTATAAATTACAGTTTATTCACTTTGTATCTCTGCTGTAGCCCCTCCCTCAGCCCCTTCCTGAACTCCTCCCATGGCCCTCCCCAAGTCCACTGATAGGGGAGGTCTCATTTTAAAATGATATGAATTTTTATGTAAATTCAAAGTTATATTTTTATACCATGCTGTATATATGATTCAGCCGTGGCTCAAAATAATTTTTATATGATGCTGAAAATGTCAAGGTTATACAGGTCTGTTCAGATTATCATGCTAATTTAAAGTTAATGTCTTTATCCATTCTTGGAAGAATGAATAAATGCTGTTTAAGCTTGTGCCAGCTACCTGTGATCTGTATTCATCCCTAGGTTTTCTGGTCAACAGATTCGGTGCAATAAATTCAAATGTAATTTTAAAGTTTTTTTTTTTTTCTGTTCTACTATATTGCTTACTCTAAAACTCATAGCTCAGAATTACTAAGTAAAAATTTTGCTTAGATACCCTTATACTATGTGATATGATTCCAAAGGTACTCAAAACTGGGATATATTAATTTCAGAGACACTCATTTGTTTACAATGCTAAAAGTTGGTCATTATACACCATCTTCACTTTCAAAAAGGTTAAAAATCACTGCCTAAGAAATATGTTTAGGCTTGTTTTCTGAATATGGCAGTAGTATTAATCTATAAAATAGCTTTAGATTTTTATAAGCTATAAACCTTTAATAAACTAAATCATACCAAAAAAACTGTTCTGCTCTCTCTTTATGAACTTTTTTATGTTTTTTTTTTTTTTAAGGCTCCAACTTAACCAGGATAATACCTAAAGTTGAAGGCTTTAGATATTAAGATAAGCTAAAAATGTTTTATTTATTGTAGGATCAAGCTTTATTTAGTATTTAGATCTACTTCAGATAATATGGTCTTCAATACTTATCTACAAAATGGCATAATCACAGATCTTAGCATTCTGTTTTATGTTTGCAAGGTGTGGTTTAAAGCAGATAACTAAGTACAGACATAGACTGTTTAACTCAAATATTCTAGCCTTTAAACATAACAGAGACCTGCTGAGTATGACATTTAACATGTGTAATCTTGCTATGACTGAGAGTTTCAAATCCCAGCAGTAGCTCCCCAAGTTCTCCTAGAATATTTGGGTACAATGACGAATGACTTCAACGCTAGATTGTGGTATGCTAACCACTGGGTAAGACTGCTCCTAACACTTTTTTCTAGGGTCCAGCCTGAACTGTGGACAAACTGAACGTCTGGAGAGTCATTATCTCATGTTGCTGAAAATGAGGTGAGGTCAGTCTCTCACATGTTCTTCCACAGAGAAAGCCTCTTGTCACCTGTGCCCAGTGGCCAGACTGTATCTGCCTGCATTACCGTGAAAACCATAGGAGCCTGAGTGAACTCTCTAGGTAGTTGAATATGACTGAGTAGTTACCTCTGTCATTTTGATAAATATATAGATTCATTTAGCTAACAATTTATCCTTGTCATGTCTCTGATTATGTTGACAGCTAGGATCAGCCCTTAAGCCTCACCCCTAGAGCTGCTATGGTCAGGCCTAGACACAGTCTACTTAGTTACCAGACTCTAGAAAACAGGTCTCATATGTAACCTTTCACTATTCCTTTAGCTAAAAGAACTTAGTTTACAAGACTGCTCACAGCAATTTCACCTGTGTCTCGTGCTAAATAATTAGATACAAGGCCTAAGGATACAGAAAGTTAAGTTATGAGAATCTAAGAAAATGTTTGAGCATCTAAGAAGGTGTTTTAAGGTTGGTAAATGCAAGTTATGAACGTTTAAGGTTCTAAAAAGATGTTTCAATGTTGATAAATGAAAGTTATAAAGGAAAGCTTTTAAGAAAGTGGGAGACTAAGAAGGTTTTTAGGTTAGAAAATGAAAGTTGTGACAGTTGAAAGGTCTAAGGTGATTTAAGGTATTCTAAATAGATAAAAATGCTTCATATTTTTCCTGTTGCTATGCTACTGTCCAGACCTTTGACACTAATCACTGGAGCTCTGATTTGTTAATCTAACTCTGATAAAACATTCCACTATGGGATCCACTATCACGGTTCCAAGCTCAAGATTTTAAATCTCCTTTGATTTGTCTTTCAAATATAGACTTGAAAGTTGTTTCTCATTTTTTAGATTTATATAATCCAGTCTTCTAGAGAGAGAAAAGAAGCCCTCTTCCATGAAGTGTAACCATACTAAAAGTCAAGATCTAGTGAACTTTTGCCCCTTCTTCACGGAAGGCTTCTTCCTTTGTAGAGCTCACTTTAAAGAGTGTTTATGCTCTTAACACAAAGGTGTATGTCTACTGAATTTTCCTACAATGACTATTTCACTGTAAATTACAATGATGATTCCAACATGGCTAAAGCTAATTTTCTTCATAAACTCAAAAAGAACTCTTATAAACCACAGGAAATCCACGTGAATCCACGTCTCCGGTCAAATGGAAACCAAATAATTACTGCCAACCAACAGCCTAAGTTTCCCCACCTGTTGCTTGTCTCAGAGGGTGGCCTCCTCTCCTTTCCCTGGTTTTGGGACTCTTCTTTTCTGGCTACCTGATCAATACATTCTTGCACCCAAAACCGGCTAATTGGTGAGTCTTCACTTCTGGTAGGTACCAGTACTTGCTGCTGCTCTCACCAACCTACAACCCTTTATCAAGGACCTTCTCCCTTGGGTGAGATTTTCCCTCTACTCGCATGGTTTCTCTTTCTCCTCTTCTCAAATATCTACAAAATTCTAGTGCTCTGTAAACCATGTCTGCCCCAGCAACAGTGCCCTTGTTCTCTGACCAGTGCTGGCCATCTACTGGAACAGACCATATTCATCTACTAGATTCAAATCTTGTTCTTGGGATGCCTTGACAGGTTGCTGATTCCTACTCTTCCCATGGGAATTCTATTTTCCAGTCTTGCCAGGCTCCCTTTTGGGATACCTTCTGTAGAATTTCAGATCCCTATGCTTTTCACCTGCTTTAAGGACTTGTGCAACCAAACTTGGCTTCAATTTCCCTTAGATGACAGATCCAAGAATAGAACAGTTTACATTACTGCCAGCCTTCGGGTAAATGGAAGGATATTCCTTATGTTCAAGCTTTTTCTATCCTTTGTCCTCCAAAAATTTTCAAATGTACACCTAAAGGAATTTTCACCCTAACCTACTTAACTTTGTCTTCTGCCCATATGTATGCTCCAGTATCGTGTCAGATTTCCTACACCCAAGACAGCACCAAAGCAGCTACACACAGGTTCTCCTGTCTAACCTTCCAGATGGTGTCAAGCTGGACTTGCACTTTTCTTCCCAGCCACAGATCCAAGACAGCAGCAAAACAACCTGCTCTTCTGAAACTTGGCAAACATTTTAGCCTTTGGCCCCCTACCACCAACCCAATGACTGCAGGAAGTAGCCAAAGATGATAAAAGTTCTTCTCACCTTATCCATTTATTATCCACAAATGGCTGGAATGTTGTGCTCAAGAACTGGGAAAAACAGCTCCCAGGAGGAGTTAGTTGGAGAGGTGTGGGGCTACCTTCAGTCTACTTCTTGTCCTTGGAGCAGCGGTCCTTGGGTTAGCAGAAGCCTTTTTTTAAATTAAGTTACACTTTCTTGTTATATGTTTTTAAGTATATATTTTTTATTTCTTTATCTTGTATGTTCATCTTCAAGGCAATTTTCCCTACTCTTACACTGTAAGTGGTAATCAGAACTCAGCAAAGCATATGTGGCTGAAGTAAAAGAAGAGTAACTAAAATTACTGGTCTATTTGAGCATAAAGTGACAGTTAACATACAATCTAGTGGGTTCTAAAGGGCATGGTCATGCACCTTTAATTTTGTTAAGCCACCTACTACCCCTTCTCACCATTCTCTATCCCAACCTACACTAATCTTTAACTTCCAGTATGTTTTCCTGTTCTTTCAACAGTTTTCAGATCTGGTCCTCATACCCCATTTCTGATATTATACAAAGGCTATTTTCCCTGTCTTTAACTTATGTGTTCTAATGAATTAACTTTGCATTTGGAGGCACATGTTACTGAAATTTCTCCAACACATTTGTTACCTGACTGTCTAAGTTCCCAGTCTGGACAACTGGATTCAATCAAATGCTATATTTGTGCATAATTTTCTGTTAAGAAGTCAACATAAAATAAAATAATAGTATTCCTGGTGTGAACTCAGTGGCAGGTTCTTTAACCTTCCCACCCCCCAAGGGGGGAGCAGCCCTGCTAGGCCACAGAGGAGGACTATGTAACCAGTGCTGTTGATACCAAATAAAATAGGGTCAGATGAAAGGGGAGGAGGTCCTCCCCTGTCAGTGGACTTGGAAATGGGCAGGAAGGAGATGAAGGAGGGAGGGTGGGATTGTTAGGGAATGAGGGAGTGGGATACAGCTGGGATACAGAGTTAATAAAATGTAACTAATAATAAAAATTAAAATAAAATAAAAAGAAAAATATGATTCTGAATCAGCAATTAGATTTTCAAAGTATGTCTGAGTACCTGGTAAAATTTTTACTTTGAATTAATGTACCTTTGTATTTTCCAGAAAACTGTTTCTAGTGTCCATATTTTTACCCAGGTTAACATTATATTCAAGAAAATACACGTGTTGTCTAATTTGTCGATTTAACTTGAAACCCAGAACTAAGCAACAAAATACTAGTAAACTTGGTTATGAGCCTAGGTGCTATAGCTTAAATTCAGATTGCATTTAAACCCAGTTTTTATTTTCAAAAATATTTTTTTTCCTACAAAATATATACTGGCTATGGATTCTCGTCCCTCTACTCCTTCCAGTTCCTCTCCACCACTTCTCCTATATGGATCCACTCTCTTTTTGTCTTATTAGACCCAGTTCATATTAAATGTTAGAGTTGTGTGGCAATCAACCTTTCAGAAAGAAATTAAAAGAGGACAAATAATAATACCTACTATGCACTGTGCACCTGCATTTTTTCTTTCTTTTGTTTGTTTGATTTTATTATTTGTATAATTAGTAAGTCCCAAAATATTGACTTATGAAAATCAAAATTTTAATGTGATCTTGATGAATGTGGGAAAGGCTTAAGGTGATCTATAAACGTAAATTGGGACATGAGAAGCATGTGTTAGAAAATTTTGTCACCCATATTTTTCAGAAAAGTATTTCTAGTGTCCATATTTTTACCCATGTTAACAAAATATTCAAGAAAATACAAGTGTTGTCTAATTTGCTGGTTGAACTTGAAATCCAGAACTAAGTAACAAAATACTAGTGAACTTGTGTTCAAAGACAGGACACTGTGTTTCAAGTTGAGCAATGATTAACAAAATTTTATAACAAATAAAATGTTCGTTATCATAATTTTACAACTTCAATTATTTAACTTGAATACGTGCTTTAATTAAATTATTTGTATAATTTGTCAACTATGTTACTGCAATAAATAAAAACAGCAAATCTGAATTTTTTAAAATTTATTTTATATCCCAAGGGTGCCTCCTCTCTTCTCCCAAACTTCCCCTTTCCCCTCCTCCCTTTTCCTTTCCCCTCTTCATTCACTCTAGAAAAAGGGACGCTCCCTTTGCAAGAACCCTCCCCAGCACATCAAGTCACATCAGGACTGAGCGTATCCTCATCTCATGAGGCCAGGCGAGAAAGCCATGCCATGGAGAAGTGATCCAAAAGCAGGCAGTAGAGTTCATATTAGAAACAACCCTGACCCCCTAAACTCACTAGACACCCCATATGAAGCCTGAGATGCTCACTGGCTATGTATTTGTGGAGAGCCTAGGTCCAGATCATGCCTGCTCCTTAGTTGATGTCTCAGTCTCTGAAAGCCCTCATGGGACAGGGTTAGTTGTCTCTGTTGGTCTTCTTGTGAGGTTTCTGTTCACTCTAGGTTCTTTCATCTTCCCCCAACACTAAAACAGGACCCATGGAGCTAGGCCCAATGCTTGGCTGCAAGTCTCAACATGTGTCTTGATCCACTGTTGGCTGGAACCTCCCAAAAAACAGCCAAGTTAGGTTCTTGTCTGAAAGCATAGCAGAATATTATTAGTGTCAGGGGCTGGCCCTCTGCCATGGGGTATGTCTAAGGTTGGGCCAATTATTGGTTGGAGTTTCTCTCAATCATTGTTCTCTCCTTATCCCTGCCTTTCTTGTAGGCAGGTTAATTTTTGGATTAAATGTTGCCAGTGGATTGTTGTTCCCTCCTTCCACTAGTTCTTCCTGGTTAGGAGGTGGTCACTTCAGTCTTCATGTTACCCCATTAGAAGTCTCAGCTAGAGTCATACCCATATGCTCCCAGGAGCTTACCCTCTTGCAGGCCTTCAGCTTGACAAACAGATGACTCTCCTCAGTTTCCCTTCTTGTCCCCACCCCTTTTATCTTCCACTTCTCTTCTCTCCCCCATCTGATACCCTCCCTAGATTCCTTTGCCATTCCATTTCCTGCCCAGTTCCCTCTGTTCATCGACCTCTGCTATCTATTCTATTTCCCCTTCTGAGTGACATTCCGTCACACTCCTTTGTGCTCTCCTTGTTACTTAGGTTTTTTGGGTACTATCTTGTATTGTAGGTCTAATACCTTATAGTAAGTACATATCACATGTGTCTTTCTGGGTCTGGGTTACCTCACTTAGGAGGATCTTTTCTAACCCTACATTTGCCTGCAAATTTCATGATTTCTTTGTTTTTAATAGCTCAGAAGTATTCTATTGTGTAAATGTACCACAATTTCTATATCCATTCTTCAATTTCCAGTTTCTGGCTATTACGAATAAAGCCTCTATGAATATAGTTGAACAAATGTTTTTGTATGGTGAAGCATTTTTACGTATATGCCCAGGAAGGGTATAGCTGGGTCTTGGGGTAGAACTATTCAAATTTTATGTCAAAGCATCAGATTGATTTCCAGAAAGGTTGCACAAGTTTATGCTTCTACCAGCAATGGAGAAGTGTTCCCCTTTCTACACATGCTGACAAGTATCTGCTGTCATTTGAGTTTTTGACTTTAGCCATTCTGACTGTTGTAAGATGAAATCTTAAGTCATTTTGATTTGCAATTCTCTGATGGCTAAGGATATTGAGCATTCCTTTAAGTGTCTCTCAGCCATTTGAGATACTTCTGTTTTGAATTCTCGGCTTAGCTCTATACCCCATATTTTAATTGGATTATTTGATTTCTTATTGTTTAATTTCTTAAATTTTTTGTGTATTTTAGATATTAGCCGTCTGTCTGATTTAAGGTTGGTGAAGATCTTTTCCCAATCTCTAGGCTTCAGTTTAGTTCTATTGGCAGTGTCTTTTGACTTACAGAAGCTTCCAATTTCATGAGAAATCATTTGTCTTGATCAGAGCATGTGCTGTTGGTGTTCTGTTCAGAAAGTTGTCTCCTATGCCAATGACTTTCAGACTTTTCTCTACTTCATGTTCTGATAGGTTTAGAGTCTCTGGATTTATGTAAAGGTCTTTGATCCACTTGGACTTGAGTTTTGTACAGGGTGATAAATACAGTTCTGTCTGCATTTTTCTACATGCAGACATCCAGTTAGATCAGCACTGGTGATTTGTTGAAGATCTTTTCTTTTCTTTTCTTTTCTTTCTTTCTTTCTTTCTTTCTTTCTTTCTTTCTTTCTTTCTTTCTCTCTTTCTTTCTCTCTTTCTTTCTTTCTTGGTTCCATTGTATGGTTTTGGCTTCTTTCTTGAAAATCAGGTAATCATAGAAGTGTTGGGTTATTTCTGGATCTTCAATTCAATTCCATTTATCGACCTGTCTGTTTCTATTTCAATACTATGCAGTTTTTATTATTATTGCTCTGCAGTATAGCTTGAGATCAAGGATGTTGATACCACTAGAAGTTCTTTTGTTGTACAGAATTATTTTGGTTATCTTGGTTCTTTTATTTTTTTATTAATTACACTTTATTCACTTTTATCCCCTCATAAGCTCCTCCCTCCTCCCCTCCCAACCCCACCCTCCTTCCCCTTTGTTCATGCATGCTCCTCCCCAAGTCCACTGATAGGGGAGGTCCTCCTCTCCTTCCTTCTGATCTTAGTCTATCAGATCTCATCAGGAGTGGCTGCATTGTCATCTTCTGTGGCCTGGTAAGGCTGCTCCCCCCTCAGGGTGATCAAAGAGCAGGCCATCAGATTATGTCAGAGGCAAGAGGCAGTCCCTCTTCCAATTACTATGTAACCCACTTGGACACTAAACTTCCATGGGCTACATCTGTGCAGGGGTTCTAGGTTATCTCCATGCATGGTACTTGGAGTATGAGTCTCTGGGAAGACCCTTGTGTTCAAATTTTCTAGTTCTGTTGCTCTACTGGTGGAGTTCCTGTCCTCTCCAGATCTTACTATTTCCTACTTCTTACATAAGATTCCATGCACACTGCCCAATCGTTGGCCATAAGTCTCAGCGACTGCTTTGATAGTCTGCAGGGCAGAGGCTTTCAGAGGCCTTCTGTAGCAGGTTCCTACCTTGTTTCCTGTTTTATTCTTCTTCTAATGTCCTTCCTCTTTGCATTTCAGGGTGGGGATTGAGCATTTTAATCAGGGTCCTGTCTGTTGATTAGTTTCTTTTGATATACAGATTTTAGTAGGTTTATCCTATATTATATGTCTATATGAGTGAGTATATATTGTGTGTGTCTTTCTGCTTCTGGGATAGCTCACTCAGGATGATCCTTTCCCGGTCCCATCATTTACCTGCAAAGTTCATGATTTCCTCATTTTTCATTGCAGAGTAGTACTCCATTGTGTAGATGTACCACAATTTCTTCATCCATTCTTCAGTTGAGGGGCATCTTGGCTGTTTCCAGCTTCTGACTATTACAAATAAAGCTGCTACAACCATGGTTGAGCAAATGTCCTTATTGTGTACTTGAGCCTCTTTTGGATATATGCCTAAGAGTGGTATGGCCGGATCTTGAGGAATCGCTTTTCCTAGTTGTCTGAGAAAGCTCCAGATTGATTTCCAGAGTGGTTGTACAAGTTTACATTCCCACCAGCAGTGGCGGTGGGTTCTCCTTTCTCCACAGCCTTTGCAGCATGTGTTGTCACTTGAGTTTTTCATCTTGGCCATTCCGATGGGTGTAAGGTGAAATCTCAAGTTCATTTGATTTGCATTTCCCTAATGGCTAATGACATTGAGCATTTCTTTAAGTGTTTCTCTGCTACTCAATATTCCTCTACAGAGAGTTCTCTGTTTAGCTCTGTTCCCAAATTTTTAATTGGATTACTTGGTTTGCTGCTTTTCAGCTTCATTAGTTCTTTATGTATATATACTGGATATTAGCCCTCTGTCAGATAAAGGGTTGGTGAAGATACTTTCCCAATCTATAGGTAGTCGTTATGTTTTGATGACAGTGTCCTTTGCTTTACAGAAGCTTTTCAGTTTCATGAGGTTACATTTATTGATTGTTGATATTAGAGCCTGTGCTGTTGGTTTTGTGTTCAGGAAGTTTTCTCCTGTACCAATGAGTCAAGGTTCTTCCACACTTTTTCTTCTAAGCGGTTTAGTGCATCTGGTTTTATGTTGAGGTCTTTGATCCACTTGGACTTAAGTTTTGTGCAGGGTGATAATTATAGATCTATTTGCATTTTTCTATATGTAGACATCCAGTTAGAAGAGCACCATTTGTTGAAGATGCTATCTTTTTTCCATTGTATGGTTTTGGCATCTTTGCAAAAATCAAGTGACCATAGTGTTTGGGTTTATTACTGGGTCTTCTATTCAGTTCCATTGACCCACCATTCTGTTTCTATGCCAGTACCATGCAGTTTTTATTACTGTTGCTTTATAGTACAGCTTGAGATCAGGGATGAAGATACCTCCAGAAGATCTTTTATTGTAGAGAATTGTTTTAGCAATTCTGGATTTCTTGTTACACTATATAAAGTTGAGAACTTTTCTTTGCAGGTCTGTAAAGAATTGTGTTGGTAATTTGATGGGAATTGCATTGAATATGCAGATAGCTTTTGGTAAGATGGCCATTTTTACTATGTTAATCCTGGTAGGCCATGAGCATGGAAGATCTTTCCATCTTCTCATATCTTCTTCTAATTCTTTCTTTAGAGACTTGAATTTTTTTTTTTCATACAAGTCTTTGACTTGCTTGGTTAGGGTTACACCAAGGTACTTTATGTCTTTTGTGGCTATTGTGAAGGATTTTGTTTCTCTAATTTCTTTCTCAGCCCTTTTGTCTTTTGTATACAGGAGTGCTACTGATTTTTTGAGTTAATTTTGTATCCGGCCACATTGCTGAAGGTGTTTATCAGCTGTAGGAGTTCTCTGGTAGAATTTTTGGGGTCAGTCAGGTATACTATCATATCATCTGCAAATAGTGCTACTTTGACTTCTTCCTTTCTGATTTCTAGCCTCTTGATATCTTTCAATTGTCTTATGCTCTAGCAAGGACTTCCAGAAATATGTTGAAGAGATAGGGAGAGAGTGGGCTCCCTTGCCTTGTCCCTGATTTCAGTGGGATCACTTTAAATTTCTCTCCGGTTAGTTTGATATTGTCTATTGGCTTGCTGTATATTTCCTTTACTACCTTCAGGTATATGCCTTGTATCCCTTATCTCTCCAATACTTTAAACATGAATGGATGTTTGATTTTGTCAAATGATTTTTCAGCATCTAACAAGATTATCATGTGGATTTTTCTTTTAGTTTGTTAATATGGTGGAAAACAATGCTGCCAGTCCTGACGAGACCTGATAGGCTAGGGTCATATGGAAGGAGAGGAGGACCTATCCTATCAGTGGATTTTGAGAGGGGCATCGGAGGAGATGAGAGAGGGATGGTGGGGTTGGTAGGGAATGAGGGAGGGGGCTACAGCTCGGATACAAATTAATATAATGTAATTAATATAAAAATAAATAAAAATAAATAAATAAAAATTATCTCTGAAAGGAGATAGATGTAATATTTGAAAATTACAGCTACATTACCCTCAGTTATTTGTAGAGAGCTTGTAGAGCTAACTATTCAACTACACCTGCTATGAAATCATTCTTTGCTTTTTCTCAGGGTTATTAGAGCTGGTGATTTTGAATACTCTTGTACAAGTTAATACAACTCAAGGTCCAGAGACCAAGCATTTTGTTTCTTCTCCAAGATGCAATCATATCATGTAATCTGACCCTGTTTTCAAATAACATATACTCGGTCTGGAGAGATGGCTCAGAAGTTAAGAGCACTGCATGCTCTTCTTAGAGGTCCTGAGTTCAATTCCCAGCACCATATGGTGGCTCACAACCATCTGTAATGGACTCTCATGTTCAGGTGTACATGCAGGCAGAACATTGTATACATAATAAAATAAATAAACCTTAAAAAAAGTTAGCCAAGTAACATATACTCAATTCATTGCTTTTTTTTTTCCGACTCATCTACTCTGCTGTCAATATTTCCTGTTGAAAATTTATTTCCTTAACTATATTTTCAACTCCAGGATTTCTTGGATTTTTTTGAAGGAGACAGTATGTGCATATGCACCTCTCTGTGTACGTATGTGTGTTTGAGTACAAGTGTGTTTTGGGGGAGTAAGGGGGTGTCAGCAGTCAAATTTAGTTATCACTCCTCAAGATCCAGCACATTGACAGTGAGATAGCAACTCTCAATGGGTTGGCGCTCATAAAGTAAGCTCAGCTGGTGAGCAAGGAAGCACCTGGAACCAACCTGTCTCTGCTTCCTTACAACTGTAATTATGTGTTCAAACACACCTGGAGTTTGTGTATCAAACTTTGGTATCAAATTTTGGCCCTCATCCAGTATGACATGCCTTTCACCCACTAATCTATCTCATCAGCCTCTTGTTTATTGCTTTAATTTTAATATATCTGTTAAATTTCTATGTGTATCGCTACTGTTTTACTGATCTCATCCAGTTACTTTTCTAAATTTTCTGAAATTTCCTGAGTTTTTTAAACAAATAAGGTTATTTTGGGGAGCTAAAAGGGCTGAATACTGTCTCCAAGTAGTGTTGAATGTACATAGTCCTAGATGGCCTGACACTTGCTCTGTAGGCCATGCTGGCCTGGTACAGAGATCTACCTGTCTTTGCCTCCCTGTTAATGAGATTAAAGGTGTATGTCACCAAGCAAGGAGACACTTGTATTATTGATCAGATAGCGTATTTCCTTTTATCTTGGGTTAGTTACTAGTACATTATTTTGTTGAATTTGCTATAGTATATTTCCATGATTATTCATGATCTTTGTGGCTTTGTATTTATTTTAAGAAGTAGAGATGTATTCTTTTTACAGATTGAGCTTTTCTCCTTGAAAAGCCCTTCACCAAGCTGCCTTTCTAGGTGTTCTTAACAGGCCATTTGGTGGTATCTGCATTGAGGCTTGTTGTTGGAATCTTTAGACAAGCTGGCTTAGTGACCTGACCAGTAGGTAGGGAATCCTGACAACTAGATAAACTGGGTTGGTGGAATACTGCTTAGTTTTCATAAATCTCTGGGTTTGATGGCCAAAAGTGTATACAATGGTCATGGTTGCAGTTACCTGTCATTCCATCACTTGACATTGGGGAGAGGAAGATCAGAAATTCAAAGCCGTTCTTTCATTGGGAACAAAGCAGAATTATAGGAGATCATGTTTTGGAAAGAAGCTGTTATCAAAGCATTTGCCCTCATAAGTAGATGCTATGACTAAGACTTCTTTCTGATTTTAAATAAAGTTTGCTCATTTTAAAGCTTCCAAGGTGTTTCCATTTTTCACTTATCTATCTATCTATCTATCTATCTATCTATCTATCTATCTATCTATCTTTCTTTCTATCTATCTATCATCTATCTATATCTAGTCATTTATTTCAATTTATTCACTTCGTATCCCTGCTCCCCTCACCCTTTCCTCCTAATCCCACTCATCATCCCTCTCCTCTCCCTATATCCTTTCCTAAGTCCCCTGATAAGGGAGGTCCTTCTCTCCTTCTATTTGAACCTAGCCTATCGGGTCTCAACATGGCTGGTTGCATCATGTCCCTCTATAGCTTGGCAAGGCTACACCCCTCAGGAGGAGAAGGTCGAAGAGCCAACCACTGAGGCCATGTCAGTGAAGGGAAGGACTGAGGGAAGGGGCTTCAGTGGGAATACAATGTGAATAAATTGTTATAATTTAAAAAAATTTAAAAGAGTTACCACCCACCATGACTAAGAAAGCTTTATCACAGGCATGCAGGGGTAGTTCACCATCTGAAAATCCATTAATGTAACCCACCATATAAAAGAACTTAAAGAAAACAAAAAACAAACAACAACAACAAGAAAAAAACAAAATGAAAATAAGTTGTAATCTCCTTAGATGCAGAAAAAGCATCTGACAATATTCAACACTTCATTTGACAAAAAGCATTTGACAATATTCAACACTGTTCATGTTTAAAGTTTTGGAGAGATCAGGGATACAAGGAACATATCAAATCATAGTAAAATCAATATACAACTGGCCTATAGCAAAAATTAAACTAAATGGAGAGAAACTTAAGTGAATCCCACTGAAATCAGGAATAAGGCAAGGCTGTACGCTCTCTCCTTCAACATAGTTCTTGAAGTACTTAGCTAGAGCAATAGGTAACTAAAAGACATCAAGAGAATGCAAATGAGAAAGGAAGTCAAAGTATCACTCTTCTCAGATGATACAATAGTATACAGGAGTGACCTCAAAAAATTCTACCAGAGAACTTCCACAGCTGAGAAACACCCTCAACAAAGTGGCTGTATACAAAATTAACTGATCCTAGTCTATCAGGTCTCATCAGAACAGGGTGCATATTCTTTCTCTGTGGCCTGGTAAGGCTGCACCCCCCTCAGGGGAAGGGTTGATTAAAGAGCTAGCCACTGATTTCATGTCAGAAATAGTCCTTGTTCCTCTTACTAGGAAACCCACTTGGAGCCTGAGCTGCCATAGGCTACATCTTTCCAGGGGTTCTAGGTTATCTCCATACATGATCCAGGGTTGGAGTATCAGTCTCTGAAAAGACCCCTAGGACCAAATAGTTTAGTTCTGTTGCTCTCCTTGTGGAGCTCCTGTCCCCCTCCAGGTCTTTCTATCTCCCCCTTCTTTCATAATATTCCCTGAACTCTGCCCGAAGTTTTAGAACAACTATCCCTTATTAAAATATCCCAGAAAATGCTGATTCCTGTGAAGCTCTATTAAAATTAATCTAAGTGCTTTTGCTTTCCTGAGGACATTTACTAGGAGTCATGTTATGACCATGTTCTTTGAAAATGGTACAATTCACCCACACATACAAATCATTTAGCTTTTTACAAGCTTCAGTAGTTAAAGGTGTTTATCAGGAAGATCTATAAATAAAGGTGGTCATTGTTTTCTGACTGCAAAGCAAACTGACTTT
This sequence comes from Psammomys obesus, assembly GCF_907164565.1. Taxonomy (NCBI): domain Eukaryota; kingdom Metazoa; phylum Chordata; class Mammalia; order Rodentia; family Muridae; genus Psammomys; species Psammomys obesus. The sequence goes on from NW_026596725.1 coordinate 230,549, forward strand.
CAAAAGAAGATCATATTTTCCCTTCTTGCATAAGAGACTGTACCATGAAGTTTTATCTCTTTTTCTTTATTCTGCTCTTTTGGATCACCATTTTAACAGGTAATATGCAATCATTTGTCATGGGTATTTGTAGTAGTAGATTTGGGAAGGCAACAGTTACTGGTTGTTAAAAACACTAAAAAAATAACTGTAAGAATGAAAGTACTATTCTCTTGGATTTACTTTAGTATTTTTGAATTGCCCCTATAGCAAAAAAGAGCTCTTAGTAGGAAACCTGGTGAAACAAGAATAAAATGTAGTTTAGTCACTACTATCGTATTAGACTTAAGTTCTTACTGCGTATGGATTAATATCCATATGAAGTGCATATGAAGGATATGACACATAATGGGATTGGCTTCCACTCTGTTCAGATGCCAATATGTTAAAAGTGAAAATGATTCCAAAGATTAAAATTAAAATAACCATGATTATCCCATTATGTTTATTCAAAAACACATATTTAGTATTCATTCCTGCTCTATTTGTTCTTTGTTAAAAAAGTATTATTGAACATTATCTACTTTAAGGTATAAATAAAGTAATATTAGAATATTTACCTTCATTGTTCTCTACCATAACAGAATATTAGTGAAATCTCTTTTGGTATTGTTTTCTCAGGATCACTAGCTAACTATATCCTTGTTGGGTTTTTATTTGTTTGTTTTGGGAATTTTTGTTTTTCGTTTCTTTGTTCTGACAGTAGGTTGCATTGTCTTTTAGTCTTCCTAATGCAATACCTCCAGCCTGAAGAAAACATGTACACAACCACATAATTCCTGATGTCAATCATATGAAGTAACATAATTTTCTGAACAGAGCAATATATATTTTTTGTACTACATGTGGGTGAAAAAAATTTACCCAAAGAACTATCCCTTTTCATCATGTACAAAGTAAAATGTATTGTGAAGTGATACTCATGCATTAACTGCATGAAAACAAAATGAGAGTACTGACTTTAAATTAGTTATTTTTATATTAAATAATTAATTCACCCATTCATTCATTCATCCATTCATTCATTTATGACACTCTCGCCTAGTAGGCATTAAATACCCTAGGCTTCATATGGCCTCCAATACATAATAGGTTGTTTTCCTTCTATTTTCAGCTGCAATCCACACTACAAATTATTATATAAATCTGTTGCAAGTCTTATCTTCCTTATAACATACCTCTTCAAGTGCCCTCACTAAAATCGAGTTACTTATCTATTTCTTCCTCAAAAGGAAATTTTTACATGTAATACAGGCTTAGAAATTATAAATCACTTAAATAATAGTGCCAGGTACATTATATTGTGAGCCAATCTCTTTATGTATTTTTATTTTACCTCCCCAAAAAGTAGGTATGCGCCTTTTAAGATTTTACATGAACTAAACCCGTAGAGAACTCTTATTATTAGAGACCAAAACACTGTGAAAAACAATAACAGTCACTATGTCTCGACATTATTTTCTTTTCAAAATCAGGAGAGGTATAATATAATTTGAAAGGCAATGAATAGGCTTATTTTTCCTGTATAGCTCACCAGCCTATGTTAATAGAACTAAAGTGAATGAAAACATATGTCACCAAAGCTGGGGAGATGGCTGAGTGCTTAAGCGTGTTTGCTGTTCTTACTGAAGTCTTGTGTTCAGCTCCTCGGCTCTCAGCTCATAGAGTAGGTAGCTGGAGATCACCTACAACCGCAGCTCTCTGGGACCTAATGATCTCTCACCTTTATATGAACCTCCATGGATGTAGTGCACATAAACTATTACAGGGACAAACAGAAACACGTAAGTAAAATCAAAAAAATACTTAAATGTATACAATGGCCCGTGTGTCACTGCTGGAATTAGATTATTTTCCTCCATTTTCTCATTTTAATGTAGTGTTGCATACAACATATATTGTTTCCAACTTGTAACTCCTCTGAGATCTCTCCATCACCTCTACAAACCTTCCAAAATGCTTCTTTTTATTTCTTTTATAATGCCATGTCATTATATTACTACTGTTGAAAGTCCTTAAAATTCCTTTACAAAGAATTTCCTTTGTGTAACTTAGCTTTCTTCTTTGTTTTCTAGACACTATAAATGGAAAAAAAAAATTATTGCTCCACTTTTTTTTTTCATTTTTTTCTCTGACAAATTGGGAAGTTTTTTTTTTTTAATTAATGGATGTTTTTCTTTAAAAGTTTATATATGCTACGAATACAGGACAGCATATTTTTGTATTGAAGAGAATACATTGTCTTTTTTTCCTGATCCTCCCAACATTTATAGTAGCTAAAGAATAAAAACTAAAAGAGTAAATAAATAAATAAATAAATAAATAAATATGAAAAGGAGTTGTAGGTGAAATAATTATTTTAGGAATCATTCTGCACAGATTTACCTTGTATATTAATAGATTCATATACTATTTGAAGAAATCCACTATCATCTTTGATGTTCAAATGTAGTATAACTGATTCATGAGAAAGAAAAGGAAAGGAATTCTGAAAAGTATTGTGCATGTGCTTCAGAGAAGATATAATACTTGATTCACACATGTTAAAACAATGTGTTATTTATTTGTCTTTTCACAGTATAATTATAACAGTGATTCTCAACTAGGGCTGATGCTATACTGGAGTAAACATTAAGAAATGTTTGGAGAACTTATGTCACGACTGGTATACTGGGAACTGTTGTGTAAAGTTTGGAACAGCTGCTAAATAACCTGTAGTGCACAAAACAACCCCCTTAAGACGGAGATTTGTCCTTGTGGAGCTCCTGTCCTCTTCAGGTCTTACCAACTCCCCCTTCTTTCATATGACTCCCTGCACTCTGCCCAAAGTTTGGTTATCAATCTCAGCATCTGCTTTGATACACTACTAGGTAGAGTCTTTCATAGACCCTCTATGGTAGGCTCCTGTCCTATTTCTTGTTTTTTCCTTCTTTCAATGTCCATCCCATTTGTCGTTCTATGTTAGGACTGATCATCTTACCCGAGGTCCTCCTTCTTGTTTAGCTTCTTTAGGTGTACAGATTTTAGTATGTTTATCTTATCTTATAGGTCTAGTATGCACATATCAGTGACTATATACCATGTGTGTTTTTCTGCCCATGGCAGCTCAGTATCCAGTGGGTTCCCTAGCAAGGGGAACAGGGACTATTGCTGACATGAACTCAGTGGCTGGCTCTTTAACCCCCACCTCCCGAGGGAGGAGCAGCCTTGTCAGACCTCAGAGGAGGAAAATCAGCCAGTCCTGATGAGACCTGATAAGCTAGGGTCAGATGGAAGGGGGAGGAGGATCTCCCCTATCAGAGGACTTAGAGAGGGGAATGGGAGGAGATGAGGGAGGGTGGGAATAGGAAGGAATGAGTGAGGGAGCTACAACAGAGATGCAAAGTGAATAAAATGTAATTAATGTGAAAAATAAAAATTTATTTAAAAAAGACAGATTTATTCAACCACAAATTCAGCTTTTCTTAGGATGAGAAACCCTAACTTGGAAACCCTGTCATTACTCCTAAGAAGTAATTTCTATTTCCTAGAAATTAACAACCTAGTATTGTGGCAAAACTCTGAAACCCCAACCCTAGGGGAGGCAGAGGTAAAAATTCAAGTCCATCTTTGGGTACATACAAGTTATGATGCCAGCCTGAGCTTCATGAAACCCTGTCTATGAAAAAGACTCTAATTTTATTTTGGCAGCTCTAGACAAGGACATGGCAATGTTTACCATGGCAACCATGGCAGGAGATCAGTATCGGTAGAAATTATTCATGACTCCAACTACAAATTCTTTACTTGTTCCTTTTTATTTCCTGATTCAAAAGGAGAACTTAGTAAACTTCTTCTCCTACCAATAAAGTAAGTAGGTATTTCAGGTTATATACAGCCTATAATCTCAACTCCCATTGAAATACAAACATTTATATACAATGTGTAAATAAGTATATGTCAATGGAATCAGACACTATAAAAAAGTGGCAGGGTGGATTTGATCACTATGCAAATTAATTTCTTTTTTATTATTGTTATAATTTATTACAATTTATTCAATTTGTATCCCAGCTGTAGCACCCTCCCTTGTCTCCTCCCAAACCCACCCTCCCTTCCTCTTCTCCCTATGCCCCTTCCCTCAACCACTGATAGAGGATGTCTTTCTCCCCTTCTTTTTGACATTAGCCTATCAGGTCTCATCAGGACTGGCTGCATTTTCTTCCTCTATAGACTGGCAAGGCTGTACCCCCCCCCCCCAGGGGGAGGTGATCGGGGAGGTTGCCACTGTAACCCAAGTAAATGGAGCAGGAACTTTCTCTGACAAATTAATTTCCTATCAAGGTTAATACAAACAAACAAAATTCTGAAGAATGCTTTTTAAATAAAAAAGCATTTCAGAATATTGCGGTAATTTTAGCAATCATCTAAGGGTCAAAAACAAATGCATATTCTAAACCTCCCACACGAGTCTTCCCTCTTCCTTTTTCTCTCCTTGCTCTTCTACCTCTCTCCTTTTCTTTGTGATCAGCGCTTTTATGCATATACATATAGTGTAATTAATTTATTAAGAAAAATCACAAAATGACCAGGAAAGTTGTGGACATTTGAACAAATTGTTTAGTATCACCTAAATGTGAATATTTTGAAATATAAGTTAATTTTCAATGAACTGGTTAGTAATAATCCATGAGGCATAAGATTTAGGCTGATTGTTTATGAGAGAAGAAAAGGGTATCCCTAATTTCATGGACACTTGAAGAAAGAAGGTCAGACAGAATGTAAATCATGACCCAGGTTTCCATTGTCTTCGGTTACTTTTCTTGAGCCATCATGCAGTCACTTGTGAACAACTAAATACTCTCAATACACTTTCTGGGATATCCTTTATATCAGGCAACAGTGAATTCATTTAAACTTTCCCAAGCATTTGAAAATGCTTGTGCTATAATCTTCTCTCTAGAGTGTTCTCCTTACGGATATAGCATACATAGATTCCTAACTCCAGTCATTTTTTCCTTCTTACAGCCAGAAAGAGTTATCCTGAGTATGGTAGCTTGGATTTGAGGAGACAGTGCAAAATGAATAGAGGTCACTGTAAAACCCAGTGCACTGAAAATGAAATTAGGATTGCTTTCTGCATAAGACCTGGAACTCACTGCTGCATCTAGAATTAAAGATGGTGGACAAAAAGAGACACATTATCCAAGAAGAAGAACAAGTCTAATTAAGCCTTCCAAGCAAAAATTTCAAGATATGTGTGTCTCCATAAAGCAAAAAGAATTAAATAAAATTAAATCCTGAATCATTCAGAAGTGGTTCTAGCTTGTGTATTGATCGGTACATTCAGATGCTGAGTCCACATTGTGAAAGTTCCTCAAACATTCCTCAGAATTTTGTGCCTTGTGATATTTTACATATTAATATGTTAGGAATACCAAAGAATGGAAGTGCCTTTCTGAGTTACAGGCTACTAGTAGATGTTCACTGCTAATTTATTATCCCTATACAAATAGAAAAACGACTGGGCTTTGACATTAGATTATGCAAACACAGATCGTTCTCGCTAGAGACAAAAAGCTTAAGAGAGAATAACCAAGACATAAGAGCAAACTCAGACAGAATATTCACATTGCATTAGTATATACTCATGTTTACTACTTAGTGGAGAGGAATATGAATCAAAATATGGGGAGCATTTAGAAAAGAAGAATGTGGACAAAATTATTTTATATCGAAATATAAACTCTGCCCTATAATTTAATTCTCCTCTTTTCTCCGAAGACCTGATACTACTTGAGAAGATACACATAAGAAAAGAACACTCCTCTGCACTTTTCACCTTGGTTCTGACTCGGATTCTATTCTTCCTCTGCATACAACAGTTTCCTTCCCTGTAACTCTACAGACAAATCTATACTATATCCATCCAAATTTTCTACTTTTTATTACTAACATAGTAATACAATTTAACAATTCATATCAAATAAAAATTCTTGTGAAATATTCATTCATCTAATAACATAAAATAGGTTTAAGTAAATTAATTAAAGTAAGGGGAAATTATTAAAGACATTCAGGAGTAGTAGACATTGAATCAGAAAGAGATAGGAAACAAATAATTTATTTTATTGTCGCATCTCTTTATGTTCATTCCTGGATTCAACTGCAGATAAGAGATGCGAGCATGTTTATATTAAACATTGCTTACAACCGTGTGATACACCTGGTGCTAAGGTTTCCAGTACGGTGATTACATTATTTATTATATATATATATATTCATATATATGTGGCTGATCAATTTTCAGTATAGTCATTCAATGAATCCATGGGTTCCATTATGAAGTAGTTATTTTCTAAACACATATTGGAGCTTTTAATTTATTCCACGTTTGAAGACTTTAAGAACATTAAACAGTCTGATTACGTCATGTGTTCTCTTGCAGTGTACACACTCAAAGCGTTTTATGGTACTCATTTAGAGCAGTCTTCTGCCGCCTTAGCACTCCTGGCCTTCTAGTTTGGACAATTCTGTTTAGAAGAGTTACACTATATGTTGCCTGTCAACTGGCAGGACTTGTCTTGGCATCTCAGACTTTTACCTACGAGATGCCACAGCATTTGTTTCTTGAAAATGAAAATCAAAATGCTTATATGTATTGATAAGTATCTCAAATGGATGAAGAGATTTATCCCAATGTGAAACACATATAGATATAAAGCATCCATTCTCACAGAGAATAAAATTTTAAATGAAAAAAAAATACTAACATTGTCACATGCTCACTAATAACATTCTATGTGTCTTGAGAGAATAATTATTTAAATCTTTATTATATTGGAATATATTTTCTGGGGTTAGTTGAGAAATTCAAAAAATATAGAGTAAATTTTCTCCAGTGAATATATTACGCACATCAAGAAAAAGAAAATTCTGACTGTGAATGAACGTTTATAATTTCAACTAATCTATTACAGAGGGATTACTACAAGTCTTGTAGTGGAACAGAGAGGTGTAAGATACAGTCAATATGAGGATCACCAGAATTTAGCTTGTTAAGGTCTTCTAAAAAGTTGAAGATGGTTAGAAGTTTTCCAAAAAACAGTGTAGCTTTCTCTACTTCTCAAGCTGGCTGCCCTTGCATTTCTGAAACTCTCACCACCCTTTAATGATCCATTGAGAGAAATCACATCCCCCTCAGATTCTGAGCTAACCTCTTCTCATGCATACTTTCAAACCACTGCCCTAGGTCATCAGTTCAAGAGGAGAGGAAAATGTGAAAAACTTCAATATACCATATACATAGGAAGTCTTTATGTGATTTTTTTTAAAATTTATATCAGAATGATAAGTTGAGGATGGCTGTCTGTGCTTGTGACCTCAGCACTGTGTGGCAGAGTCAGTCAGAGTCTGGGAGTTTGCTGGCCAGCCAGTTTAGCTGAAAGACGAGCTTCAGTTTCAGGTAAAGACCTTTTCGCAGGGAATAAAGAGACTACCGTGGAAGAATTCTGATGCGTGTGTTTCACAGTTCTTGTATACACACACTCCACACAGCCATGCACATGCATGGCACACATGCACCCACATACACTCACACACTTACACACACAGTATGAAGGCTGAGTGCATTCTTGGCATGTGAGGTAGAAGTAGCAGGAGTTTGTCAGAGATTGACAAGAAAGTGGACAAACATTTCTCCAAGATTTCTTGTATGGCCTCCCACAGAATAAGTTTTGTCATTTACTGAAAGGATAGAGTCAGGAGCAAACTCACTCAGTTCTGGATATTCTATCTTTGATAGGTAGAACAGACTACAGAAGCACTTCCTTGGAGAAGATAGAAAACGAGTGGCTGTGTTGAAGATGGTGACATTTTGAATTGGGGTGAGGGAAGACCAGCTAAATTTATAGTCAACCTGTTAATGCTTCCTCAGGCCTCTGTTAACCAGGAGTGGTAGAATGGTCAGACATAGATGCTGACAGCCAAGTTCACACTGTCTGAAAGGCTTGGTTTGTCTATTAAGAATGTTCAATTTAGTTCCTGAAGAAAAAGAAAATTAGGACCATCTTTGGGAGTCGGGATGACAATGTTTTTGGATTATAAACTTAGATTGAATGATGTGATGGTTAACTGAAATTCGATTAGAGTTGACCTGATTTTAAAAAAGTTCTCTATCACCTTCATTATTGCCCTTTATTTTCATATTGATGCATGTCGCTTTGTAATGTTTGTGACTCAAAATTCATTTGAAATGTCAGTCACTTTATTTGATTTACTTGAGGAGTCCAAATGTTCTCAAATGTCTTTTCCTAAAAAGGGACTCTTTCATGATGTTCTAATCCTATTTTCTGATCTGTGTGAAATCTGTTCTCTACCAAACTCTAATAACTAACTTTGACTTAGTTTACAACATTACACACAGTTGCCAATGTTTATTTTCTGATCCCATCTAAAACAAGACTCACATGTTAGTTACTAATAAATATATAAATTAAAAGAAAGGACGCTATCTATAAAACTAAAAGTGAAAAAATGCTTAAGGTAAAAGATTAGTTTAACTGGCCACATTCCCATAAAACCTCTATCCGAAGAAAAAGGGAAATTTTAATTTGGGAAATAAAGACTAAGATCTGTGTGGGTATTGTCACCTCATGTGATTGCATACAATGCCATGAAATATAAAACTTTTATAAACTACAATTTGCAGTTCAGAAAACAAATATAAAGCCTAATTTGCTCTAACTGACAAATGATAGTTACTGTATCCTTCTATCATATTTATGGTCATGATTTATAGAAAACTGCCTAAAATATATCTTCCTAGTAGAGACATCAAATAAGAACTTGAGATTTTCTCTTTTCAACAAAATTAGTTATCATCAGCCCTCCTTCACTAATAGTTTCACAAGTTATACTTCAGCGTGAGTGAACAAAGGGACACTCCATGTCCTTCTGCCAGGCACCTGTCTTGATTTTAATGTGATACTTGTCAATTAATACCATTCACGTCACAGGAACACTCTCTCTACTCATGAATTAGGTATATATGTCACTTTTCAGTTTCTGCATGCATATTAACTAATGAATATTCATGAAATATTAAGGAATATCATGATTATCCAAAACAGTGGTAAATTTTGACACTTCAGAGCAATGCAATATGCAAGTAAGGATTTTTGAACTGGGTCTGGGGAGATGACTCAGTGATTAAAATGTCTGATGCTGAAATGTGAAGAACAGAGTTTGCATGCTCAGCACCACATAGAAATCAGGAATGCATGGCAACCTACCTATAATTCCAGAACTTGGGATTCAGTAGCTACCCATACCATCATCTGCCTAGCTAAAATATCCAATGGGTGTGCTCTGGGTTCAGTGAGCCTCTGTCTTAAAAATGAAGGGAGAAAAGCATCTGATTTAGCCTTTGGCCTCCACACATGTACACACACCTGTGTATTTGCACCTGCATATATTGTACACAGACACTCACACAAAAAAGAGCAAACTCATTTAATTGCCTACTTTTTTTCCAGATCATGTAATTTTATCAAAATTGAACCTATTTGTTTCATTCTAGTAATAATAATCAAACAGAAATGTGACTAGTTTTATGTGACTAATGATTAAGATAAGCCATTCTTTGGTGGATATATGGAATTTGTAAAAGCTTTACAAATTTACAAATTGAGTGTTGATAAGCTATTATTGCTCAGGGATGTTGATTAATTTATTAAAGCACCAGAAAAGTGTTTTAAAGAGAGACAGAAAGAAGGTCATCAAGCATATACATGGCCTCTTTAAATTGTATTAACTATAGTTCTGAAAAGTTTAAAGTTCACTGAAATATACCAGTGGCCAGAAACTCTCTTTATCAATTAGCTTCTTGTTCCTAAGGAACTGCATCTATTCATGTCTCACTCTTTCCTCTCTCTTCTATTTCCACTTAATTCCCATTCTCCACCAAAAGGATCCAGTTCAGTCAGGCTAGCACATCAGATTTCTTATATTTGTGACTTTCCTTACCCAATGCCTAAGAATACTGGGACTTGAGAAAAGGCCCTACTTATGGAGTGAGAGCAATATAATTCTCGGAATTTCATTTAGATTCTGAGCAGGCAGGAGTTTCTCTGAGATGACATAATTTAAACCTAAATGTGGTTACATTTTTTCTCAAAAGTTTAGTGAAATTGTTTTACATTTTCTTTATTATTATTATGATGATGATCAAACATATAGCTCTAATGAATATTATATTATATAGGTGGAATGAGAGATCAAAACAAATAAATACATTGGTAAAATCTGGGAAAAAAATCTGACTTTGAAATATTTTTATTCTAAAGGAAAAATTGTATTGTAGATTACTTTCTTACCAATAAAATTCTCCAAGAACAAAGTTTACATACCTTTATCATAGTTTTCATATTTCTATGAATATATTTATATAGTTTAACATACAAAGCAATGACATCAGAATCTTATAACTTGGGGAGGAGCATGTGTGGAGAAGGGGGAGGAAGAGTGTGAATGGGAGGGGAGGAGGAAGGAGTTTACAGGGGGATACAAAGTGAATAATGTGTAATTAATAAAAGTTAAAATAAAAACATGCAAAGAAGTGACATCAGAATCTTATAACATTGTATTATTTATTTGGGTGGATCATTAGTGCTCATCTGTGAATAATGCACAGGTACATTTAATTCTATTTGCACATGGGAAACATTTTAGTCTCTCCAGTAACCTAGTTCTTCATTAAGTTTTGCTTGAATTCTATGCTGCTATTTCTACACTACATGCTTAAGGTGTTAAGAAAGGGAACAAATTAAACTATTGCATAGAGGTTTTGGGGTAGGTTAGATGAATATAAGTAATATAACAAACATGCTATTAAATAAATACAATTAAATATCGGCTTTATTTTACTTCAAGTGTTATTGTCACATTGTGGGGAAAAGAGAGTACTTGTTTCCAGTGAAAATAAAACAATTTTTAGTTACATTATGTCGATGTCATTTGCCTTAAAAGTGGTAAAATGCAATCTTTTTATACTTTTAAAGGTATCAATATTGTTTTCATAAGTGAGTAGGCAAGTAAGTTGGTTTAGTAAATGGGGAATAAGAAAGGTACTTGCAGGACCTTAGGATGCTGCTGACCTTCAAGTTGAGCATTGGTTGTGGGGCCATCAATATGCCTTTAGCTTCATTGTTTCCCCAAATATCTGTTGAACTGTGAAAAGAGTAATAAACAGTTGGTCCTATCCCTCTTCTTAGACCCCATTATTTCATTATCAGAGCATGTATTTTATCTCAAGTAAGTAATATATCAATACATTTATATATGCATATATTTGTTTACACATAGATGTCAAAGAAATTTATTTTCTTTGGTTTTATTAGCATATATTAATTATCCAGTCATTTATTTCATTGGGGCATTTCCATGCATGTAAGAAATGTATTCCTTGGCTATATTCACCTTCACAAATTTCCCTTTTGTTCCCTTACTTCCCGCTGATCTCCTTTCTCTTTCCAGAGAGTTTCCTTAAACTCATCATGTCTTTCTTTTGCTTGATTACAGTCAGGAGTCACATGCTACCGAAGTACAGACTTCAGAGATGCGAGAAAGTGAGAGGCATGTGTAAGACTTTCTGCAGTGATGATGAATATGATTATGGCTACTGCATCAAATGGAGGAACCAGTGCTGCATCTAAACGACCACACCAAAGTCCTACTTAGAGTCCAGTCCAGAAAGGAGGTGCACCAAAGGCTAACTCAAATATTCATTCCTGCTGCTCCTGGTATCCATATATCATTAAGTTTGAGAACTGAGGAGTAAAGCATTGTATAGCCACACAGGAATATATACTTCTGTGCATCTCTTGAAGAACAGCTAGATTGTTTCTGAATATTTGTTATTGCAATAAAAATGCTGTAAACATTTCTATCAGGACTTTGTGTGAACATGTGTTTGCTTTTATTGTTCTTAAGTATCTACTCAGAAGACACATGACATATGTGGTAAGTATACACGTAATTTTAAAAAATAAACCACCAAACTGTTTTCTACCCTTATTGTGTATTTATGTCTGCCTACCTGCTTGATTGTCTGTCTATATCTCTCTGTGTTTCTCTGTATTTCTCTGTGTTTATCTCTGTCTCTGTGTCTGTTTCTCAGCCTTTCTCTCATCATGTGTGTTGGTATGAGTATGTGTGTGTGTTTAAGTGTGTGTGTGTTTGCATGTGTGCGTTGTATCCATGTCCACATACTGTGGCACACAAGTGAAAGTCCCAAGGATCAAACCAGGTAATCACAGTTGGTGGCTAGGCTTTACTGCAAGTTCTATTTTCACAGTTTAATATCTTACACTCAGGACCAACACTAGGCAGAGCTCAAGGAATCACTCAAAAGAGGAGCCAGAAGGATTGTAGAAGCCAGAAGAGTCCTGGACACCACAAGAACATGGCTCACAGAAACTGCTAAGCAGGACTCATAGATGCTCACAGAGACTGAGGCGACAATCAGGGAGCCTGCTTTTTGGGATTCTTTTCCTGTTACTGGGTTGTCTCATTCAGCCTTGATATGAAGCTCCAAGCCAAGTTTGGCAATTATCCCTGGGAGGCCTGCTCTTTTCTGAAGGGAAATGAAAGGAGAGAATCTGAAACAGAGGTATGGGGGGCGGGTCTTAGAGGCGAGGAGGAAGGGCAATTTGTAATCAGCATGTAATATGTGAGTGAAAATAATAACAAAAACAACAAACACACAAATAAATAAATAACTAATAGTATAGGGTTGTAGTTCCTCCATTTTCTTCTGAAATTAAGTACAGTCATTCCTTACTTTCACACATTCTAATACCTATGGTGCTGAACACATATCTTTTAGAATGTATCAGCTTAATCTTTGTTCATATTGGATTCAGTGCTTTAAATTCTATTTTGAAATCTTTTTGTTGTCTACATGAAGAAAGTCTGTTCTCTGATCACTCTTACAAGATACACAACTAAAGTAGATACACTGACTCTCACCTTTCATCTTTGTTTTGCCTCACTTGTTCTATTCCCTTGGAAATGTCCATTCCAGTGGGGTGGGCAGTGTCTTGGTGTAGCCTATTGTTCTAATAAAAAGAATTTTTAAAACGTGCTTTGACTGTGTTTCATATAAAATACCTACATAATCTAATAAATGTTGATAATTGAATATTGACTCACTGATTTTAGTTTTAGATTGTTTCTCTTTGTAGTTCTCTAGTGGTCATGTTCATGTATTTTGAATCACTGTAAGTATATGGATAAATGTTCAGACTTTTCACTTCCTATTTTTTCTAAAGTTTTTAATTAAAATAGAATTATATAACTTTGCTACTCCTTTTCTTCCTTGCAGCCCCTCCCTTCATCAATGACCTTCTTTCCCATCCCCACATATTCAAGTTCACAGCCTCATTTTCTTTGATTACATTTGTTGTCTACATGTCTCTATATGCATACACATGAACAAATACATATAAATACAATTTGCTGGGTACATTTTGTCATTTGTGTACAGAGGCTTTGAATTCTGACCACCTGCATTCACTTTCTCTTAATAACTATCTTAACATTACAAAATAACTCTTTAACACTTAAAAATGTTAATGGTATTCTTTTCTTAAAATATTCTTTGTCATACCTTAAAATGGTCCCTCCCAGTTTCTTTGAACTAATGTTTGCAGAGTATATTTTTTCTATTTTTCCATTTTCCTTCACTTACTTATGATTTATCTTTGTTTTAGTAGTTGTGATGTGTTTCTAATTAAATATTTATGTCACAAATTAAATTAAACTTTTTAATAGGCATTTTAAATATTTTTGCTTATATATACCATCTTATTTTTTATGAATATGTTTTAGTTAGTTGTGCACTGTAAGTAATTTATTTATATCTTTGACTTATGAAATATGTACAACATATTTCCATTGTGTTACTTTGGAGAGTATTCTGGTGGTGTTTGATGAAGTATCTTATCTT